>NW_024423343.1:64304155-64461741 GCF_017311325.1 Ursus maritimus
AAAAAAAAAAAAAAAGCCAGTTATTTTTACCAGTGAAAATGGATTTATTTGGGAATAGCAGAGAATTGCAGTCCTGCACAACCAAGCTACAACAAAAACCATAGACAAGCCTGCTGAACAAAAGAAAGGAGCACTCTTTTACAGAGGGAAGGGGGAAGCTGGGAGGACTGTCATAAGCAAAAAACTCCATTGGAGTAAACTGGGAGTTCAAAGTATAGTGGTTTTTCATTGGCTGAGTTGTGACTGTCCTTCATTGGCTGGGCTGTTGCGGCCAAGCACAAGGTCCCTCTCTTCCTGTTGGATGTGCAATAAATGAGGAGTGGTAGGACATGAGAGCTTCCTGGCTGAACCTCCTGACTTCGTTCTAGTGAGGTTTCCCTTTATTAATTTTCACAGTGGTAACACAGATTTTTATATTGAGCACTTGGATAAAGGTGGCTTACTCTCTGATTTTTTAAAGTCTAAACAATTTCTTCAAAGAAAAATGTTAAAATGGTTTAAGTAAGATTTGGAGATATCATAAATATTAATATAAAACATATTAGAAAAATACATTGAGGCTCACATCTTTTTTTCAACGTATTAGGATCTCAAGCATATAGTATCAATGTTTAATTATATAGAACTGATGAATAAATAATAAATGCTATTATGCCATTTAAGTGATATTGTATATTCACACTAAAAATGTATTTATTGACATGGAAAAAATTCATAATAGGTACTTTATGAAGCAACTATTTAGTGTGTGTGTATAGAAAGAATTCTAGAAGAATGTATCAAAATGTTTATAATTTTATTTCTGGAGGTTAAGTCATGTCATGTAGGCATTTTTTCTTTGCTTTGCTCATTTGCATTTTCAAATTTCTATGTAATAAATATGCACTATGTAAAATTACATAATAAATTAGCATAGTACATTCCTGTTCAAATGTCAAGACTTCATGAACATCAAAAACTCTTTGGTGAAAACCAAAAGTTCCTTTTATGACTTCAAATAATTTTCAACGCAAAGATATTCCACCAATTTAGGTTGGGGAGAAACAAAGAGTTCTTTTCCAGGGAGTTGTGCCCATTTCCTGCTAGTGTGTTCTGTCAGAAAAACATTCATCTTGACTCAAGTGTGGGGTGACATCTAGTGAACTGTTTCTGTAGATGATTGCAGGGTTATCTCCTCTATGGCTCCCTCTCCTGCCTCTTTGCTTTCAGTACATAGTCCTTCAGATCTGTCCTTTTTCAAAGCATGCATATGTCCCCAATATAGAGAAGGCAATATTTGAGTCATGTGTAGGCATAAATGAGATTTCTCATTTTGTGCACCTTGGCAAGAGAAAGCTGTTCAGTTTGGCATGTAAATAACACATGTTCTTTTCTCTGAAAAACAACGACTTTGGACTTCAGGCTTTGGATTATGATTCACCTAGCTTTTCATCTGTTAGTGGTTAAAAAGATGACTCCGTATTTGCTAAGGCGTAGGACAAGCTGAAAGTCAGTATCTATAGTCAGTCAACAGGTCACAGACCAACTCTTCCTTCACCAACGAGCTTGAGTTTTGGGGAACAGACAACTATCCTTATAGTTGTTTGCCAATAGAGGCAAACTTAATCCTTGGGTTCAAGACAGATAAATTAGTTATGAGTACTGAAGTTCATGACCAAGGCTGAACTAGCAGGACCTGTAACTTAATGCCAAACTATATATTACTGAGATGGAAACTACTATCTAAAGTCAGGATTGGTCCTAAAGAATAGACTTGAGAGTGGCCAAGTGTCCTTGGCAATAGGGAAAAATACTGTAGGCAGAGTTTGACACATGAAGTAGACAATCCTCTGTAATAATTTTATATAATATAGTTTAGTCCCTCTCCATATTAATTTAAAAATTATCAGGATCCCATTTAAAGGTTGCCCATGAGTATAAATTATTGATATAAGTTTGGTATCATGGCTTTTCTGAGTTTTAGGAGGAATTTTGACATCATAAACTCTTTTAGCTAACCATAAGCAGAGATTTTTCTTTTTTTCACATTGGAGATTGCTAGAACCAGACCATTATTTTGTTTTTGTTGTTGTTGTTGTTGTTTTTCATAAGCAGAGATTTAAGCAAGCACTGATATTTTGTAGTATCATTCCTGTATTAAAAAAAAATTGAGATCCATTAAGTTCAAGTTCAGAGGGTAAGATGGGTGAAGGGAAGTGGTGGGAGAACAAAGGATTGGAGTCATATGACAAAGCTTGCTAGTCATCTTACAGAAGTAGTTATTACATATTATCCATACTTTCCCTAAAACATGAGGCTGGCTAGAGATCCTATACCCTGGAAATCAGATTTTAGTCAATAAACATCAAAGAAGTAGAATAAACAGCTTGCACACTTACACAAAAATAAAGATAATAAAGTGTCATACTCAAAATCCACAGCACGATGGATACTAAATAAAATTGGCTTGAGGCAGATTTAAGTTACCAGTATGTACCCATTAAACTAGCAAGAGCACTAAACATCCATTGGTGACAGGTTAAGGTATAAAGGTACGCTTATATATTTTAAGTGACATCGTAAATTGGTTCAAATTTTCTGCGGAGCTGTTTGTGACAAAAACTATATAATGGTTTCTTTCCTTTGACCTAGTAATTTCACTTTGGGGAATATACTCCTAGAAAATAATCTAAAAGCAAACAAGTAATTTGTTCCAAGCTTTTCATACAAAGCTGTTAGGAAAGGCGAAATCTGAAAATAACTCAAATGTCCAACAATAAATGATTATCCAAGGAACCTAGTGTTTAATACCCTGAAATACTAGCTGACCTGTTACGTTGTATGGACTAGTTAATATAGGCCCGTATTTAGGGTAAATAACTGAGTGAAGAAAAAAAATAAGATCCATCTGTGAAACCTGATTAGAGTCATACAGATACATAGGCCTATGGATGAACTGGCCATCAGAAGAGACTCTGAAGTGAAGAAAGGGAGTGAATGCAGGTTTATTGATATATTGAGGACCTCTGTGTCCCAGTGTCTTTACATAACTTATCTTTTTTAATCTCAGATCAGTCTTGTAAGACTGGTACTATTTATCCAATTTCTACTCAAGATACCCAGTAGTTGCCAGTCGCATAGCTGGGCAAGGGACAAAGCTAGAATTTGAACCCTGTCTGGAATTCCAAAATCCATAAATTTCCAATTCATCGTATTGGGTATTTTCTTGAAGTTCTTTTTAAAAAACACTAGTCTCATTACCTGGTCCTCCAAAACAGATTGATCTGCTGAAAAAATTTGAAAATGTATTAAACTACATCTTTCTAATGTTAACTGGCAAAAACTTTCAAAATCTTAAAGTAAATAAGCCCATTTACATTTATTTAAGACAGCACTTCCGAATCCAGTAAATCCTGTTGGGGGGGGGTGTTTACACCCCTCCGTAAGTATATATGGCAATGGTTAACAAACCATAAAACTCAAGATCTGCAGAACATAGTTTGGGAAATACCAATTTAAAGTTTTGTGCTCACTAGGCATATTCTTCTGAGGTTAAGTATTAAAATTTCAAGTTTTAAAATTAAAACTTAAAAGTATTAAGATTAAAGTGTTGAAACGTGTAAAAGTTAGCTCTATTGCATAAACCTCTATCTGAAGGCACTCGGAGAATTAAATGTAAATTAAGGAATTGCTCAGAGCTTTAATGTGAATATATATGTATGGATAAAATAAGTATATATAAGATATATACATATATAAAATACATATTGGAAATATGATAAATATATTTTTTCATATTTTCTCTCTTCCTTAAAATAAGTGGCAGCTCTTTAAATGTTGGCACAGAAATCACCATGGGATCCCTGAGGCTCATCTTCCCTGGAGGAACAACTTTATGGCAATTTGTCCTACTTATTCTATAGATAAGGATAATTAGAATTTTGATGTTCTTGGGTCAAAAATTTAGCTCTCAGAGTGGCCACTGAAAAGGAGGTAAAAGATGAGGATTCTGAGTCCATGAAGGGACACGTCCTGGTGACAACACTGACACTAGCTCTCTGAGAGGTGATTGTGCTGGTGAGCTTAAATAAATGAACACTAGCAGCTGTACCCCCGGGGGGTCAAGGCTAGTCAGGAATGAAGACCTCACCACTGAGTGTGGTTCAGAGGACTCATGTTTTCCCAAAAGCATTTTCACTTCAAGACCTGTGGCACTGGCCATCCTAGAGGATTTGGCCTCCCTCTCTGACCTAACCTTTGTGTTCAAGAATTGCTTTGACAGGGGCGCCTGGGTGGCACAGCGGTTAAGCGTCTGCCTTCGGCTCAGGGCGTGATCCCGGCGTCATGGGATCGAGCCCCATATCGGCTCTTCTGCTATGAGCCTGCTTCTTTCTTTCCCACTCCCCCTGCTTGTGTTCCCTCTCTCACTGGCTGTCTCTATCTCTGTCCAATAAATAAATAAAATCTTAAAAAAAAAAATTGCTTTGACAATCAGCCAGTTCTTAGACCACCACAAGCATTATAATTAGATGGCTGGGGTATGTGGGTAACCTCATAACCTTCACCAACCTCTCATAACTCTGTAACTCTTTGTATTGCAAATGCAATAGGGGACCAAGACAGGTTTGTGACTCCTCTTCAGATCCTGATGCTCGATATACTGGCATTGGTGTAAGGAATTAGAGGAGAATTTATCCTACTTCTGGACCCATTACTATTTCTACCATGTGTTAGTCCCAATACGTGGACATGGACTGGCATAAGATATATGTGTGCCCAGCTTCCAGATCAATTAAGTAAGAATCCATGGTTGGGCATTGGTATTTTTTGAGTTTCTCAGGTGATCTGAGGAATCTGGTCTGAGAATCACTGATGTAGAAAGCCATCTTTATTACAGATTTATTACAGTGTGCCTTGTAATGTATTTTGTGATTTAGGCCTTTCTTAATCTTTGCAGTCATATTCTCATCTTCAGATTTCAGCATTTCTGGTCTAGTTGATCTTGTATAGTTTGTGGAATAAGGAGCAATGCATGCTGGACCCCATTTGAATATAAAATCTCATCAGTGACTAAAATTTGTCTAAGAAAATAGAAACCTTCTTATAAGAATGAATTGTTTGATACTACAAAAGATCTATAGGAAGTTTCTTGAGTATTTAGGGAAAGAACACTAAGCAAAAAACAAAATGCAATGTAATAATATAAATTCAGGGAAAGAGATCATTCTTGCAATTTTAGGAAATAAGTTCTCTTTTTCTAAATTACAAGTAATCCCTAAATCAAAATAATAATCTAATAGAAGTAATATAGAATATACCAGTTTCCTCCCATTAGCAAACCTCTAACTGAAATTCAGAGATTGTTTGGTTTTATTGAACAAAAAAGAGTTTGGGGTTACTAAAAAAAATGCAAATGAATACAAAGTAAACAATATTACCCTTTCTTCCTCTCAGATGTTGGACCACATCACCTACTCCAACAAAGCCTTGTTTCTACTTTCTGATCCACAAGACAAATGCCTTCTTGTTTTCACGATCAAAGATATAAAATGGTTTCCAGATACTCCATTCCCACAAAGGATATGCTCACAAACTTCCTTCCTGACTTAAGGAAATATCTGCTCAAGTCACCAATATCTATGGTTGAAGAGCACTGGAGTTTTTTGTCTAAGATCTAGGATGGTCTGAGGCAAGTTTTACAGCAGTCTGAGCTTAAGTTTCCTCATCTATGAAGTGAGGATGTAGTCTAACCACATGGGAAAACTGGCAGCTCATGGCCTAATTTTGACCTGAAGATATGTTTTATTTGACAAGCAGTACTTTTTTTTTTTTTGCATGCATTAGCTGCCAACATTTAAAAATTGGGATGTTTACATACAAATGCATTTTTATTTTTTTTAAATTGGTAGAGGTGGCCTATATTCTCACTTAGCAATAATTACCTGGAGCTGTGTCTTCAGTCCCCCCTTTAGATGGGGCTTGCTCTCGGAGATATCACAGTCCCAAGCCGACCTACTTCACACACTGTGGTACTATCTAGCTCCAGGAGCATTCGAGACTGTAATCTGTGACCTAAGAATCTCCTAGGTCCCTTGCAGGTCTGAAATCCTACGATTCTGCTTTTTCTTAAACACAAACACATGGAACAGGACAGGATGAGAGGGATGGAAAAGGTTAGAACAGGATGGGGAGAGAGGGGAACTCTCAGCTTCCTTTGAGTGTGGATGTATAATTTCTCTTCTAGACAGAACTACTCCCTTCAAAAATTTAATCCACAATTTCAGAGGGGGTGAAGGGTGAGAGATACATATAAACACCACAGTCATATTTACCAAGTGATGTGGCCCTGAGAGAATGTCAAGACAGAAAAGTAGCTACTGAATTTCCTTTCTGTTGTTTCAAAACTTAGATTAGTTTGTTTGTTTGTTTGTTTGTTTAGAGTGGAAGGGGGGAGGGGCAGAAGGAGTGAGAGAATCCCAAGCAGGCTCCATACTCAGCATGGAGCCCAAAGCAGGGCTCGATTCCACAACCCTGAGATCACGACCCGAGCCTAATCAAGAATTAGATGCCCAACTGACTGAGCCACCCAGGTGCCTTGAAACTTAGGCTCATTTTTTTTTCAGATTATAAAATCATTTACGGTCATTTCAGAACATTTGGAAAATCAAAAGATGTATAAAGCAGTTCCAGATTAATATCCATTGAAGTCAAATCTACAGAGGGATAAAAATATTTTATATCAATTGATTATAACAAGAATCTATTGAGCACTTCTATGTGTGTTAGGTACTGCGAGGGATACAAAGACAAAGACAAACCAAAGAAATAACATTGAACTTCAGGAAGCACATAATCTATGAGGAGGAAATAATACAAGTTACATACCCCTGATATAAGGAAAAAAGACCAAAATACAATACTTTCAAGGTCTGTAATTCAAAGAAACTTGCCAATTAAAGAATATAAAGAATTTTAAATCACCCAAGACAAAGAATACATTTTCAAATTTTCATTGAGTTACACCAAATAATGCAATTCAAAAAAAAGGAATTAACTAAAACAAAACAATTGTCCATCAGTGTGATGCATATACACGATTATACTTAATCAAAATTATTCCAAAACAAAAAGTATTAAACTATTGCAAAAAAAAAAAAAAATCAAAGTGTAATATGCAGCCTGTCCCCAGTCACTGTGGTAGTACAAGAAATAGAGTTCAATTTCACAGTTACTGGATGAACATTACACTTTGACCCAGACTTCATGGGACCTAGCACTGAAAGTAATTACCATAACATAAAATACCTCTGTTTGAAAGATTTTCATTCTCATACAGTCATAAACCAAGCAGAACATGATTTCAGTATGTTATGAATAATACTTGAGAGAGAAATTACCATGTCCAGACATATACTGGTAGAGAAAAAGAAAAAACTTTCTCTTGATTTAATTTGAAAATGATAATTGGTTCATTTTTCAAAGGGCCTTAATTCTGAAAATGTTTTACCATAGCCTTTTTGTGTATGTAAAACCTAATGATACCCTAGATAACAAGCTCCCAGATGAAATTACAAACAATTAGATGCTGCATATATCGTTTTCAAGTCTACAATGTTACTGAATTATCATTGTTCTGCAAATTAATACTTGCTTTCATTTATAGTAAGTGACCAAGGGCAAAATCGGCTCAAAATGAATGTAACACAGAAAATATGAATCACTAAAATTTGTGGCTATTTTCCTTACAATCATTTCCTCCTGCATGTAAAATATGGTTTATAATAATAACAAAACATTTCCCCCAGCTTTTCACAGTCTCAGAAACTGGTATGCTTACCACAGGATCTTTATTTGTCTAGAACATTTAGTGGAAACAGCATACCGTCCACTGGATAAACCATGTACAATAAATGCGATCCTTCAAATTTACTGCTGATTTATCAAATGTACAGTTGTCAGCTAATCCATTTCTTTGATGGATCAACATTTCCATTACTAAGAGAAAACGTACACCTCTGAGCTGTATACTATTCTCTGCAGACCAAAAAATGTGGTTGTCATGGCAACCGCAAACCGTGGAAAGTCTGTCATGACCCAGTAGCTGTATAATGGAAAACATCTGCTGGGAAATCACGGACTGGCACAAGGTCTTCGGGAGGAAGTATTTGTGAGAATTTAACCTTCAAAGATTTCCTCAGCCCCGATCTCAGACTCGCCCAATGCAAATATATAAAACGGTGCTATTCTTGCCAACATTTGCAGCACGCGACAGAAAGAGAAACACCGAGAGAAAACACGATGCTTCATTCATTGTCAGTAATACAACTTCCAAGGAATTAAGTTATTTCTTCAATATCAAATTGTTTCTTATAAAGTTCCCCCCTCCACACACACACAAAACAAGAGCACAAGTAATTTTCATTACTTGACCTCAACCAGTGATCTCAAACTTAAATGAGTATTAGAACTGCCTGCAGGGCTTGTTAAAACTTAGACCTCTGAGTCCCATGCCCTAAGTTTCTGATTCAGTAGGATGGGGTGGGGTCTGAGAATTTGTATCTCCAAACTTTCCAGGTGATGCTGTTGCTTCTGACCCTGAAACTGCATTTTGAGAACCACAGAACCTC
The DNA here is from genome assembly GCF_017311325.1 of Ursus maritimus. NCBI lineage: Eukaryota > Metazoa > Chordata > Mammalia > Carnivora > Ursidae > Ursus > Ursus maritimus. Next base: position 64,312,762 of record NW_024423343.1, read on the forward strand.
AGAGAACTCTACAAGCTCGCTAGTAAGAGAATTTTGAGAGGAATGAGAAAAACGTCAGTTCTAATCACAAAGCTCACGTCAACGATATAAACTGCAGTGGTTTCTATACCTGGTCCTGCGTGAGAAATCACTTAAAAAATATAAAATTCCAGGTCTTACCCCTCGAGATTTGATTTTGGTTTGTCTTGGACAGAGGCCAGTGTCTAGGTATTTTTAACAAGCATCCCAAGTTGATTCTGATGTAAGCTGTTTCTCTACTTTGCTTGCTTTACTAATTGGAGGCAAGTCATCACTTCGTGGTATCTCACAATCACCTGTAAAGCTTGTGTAAAATTTTAATTGCTGCCCCAGCTCCTCCGATCCAGTGGCTCTGGATGGAACCCAGGAATTGAAATCTGTCAACCATCACTAGGATTTGGTGGACTGACCACAAACACCAGTCTTCAAAGGGGCTTATTCAAAATATCTATTGAGGATGGGGTAAAAATACTAGAACTCTTGTTTTTTTTTTAAGATATTTTTTTCTGGGGGCACCTGGGTGGCTCAGATGGTTAAGTGTCTGCCTTTGGCTCAGGTCATGATCTCAGGGTCCTGGGATCGAGCCCCACATCAGGCTCCTTGCCCAGCGGGGAGTCCACTTCTCTCTCCCCACTCCTGCTCTCTGTCTCTCAAATAAATAAATAAAAATAAAAATTTTTTTAAAAAATATTTTTATCTGAAAACTTAGAAAGACATCAAGCTTTACTCAGAACTCTGGCTCTCACAATGAGTCCCAAACAGTCATGAGTCACCTACTGCACGAGGGAAAACGGACTTTTATCGTGGAGGCGGCGGGGGGGGGTGGCTTTGACAGAAATGCTTGGTCTGGTTCATGTATTATTACAACACAGAGCAGTTCATTGGGACTTATTTAGGTAGTCTTGTGGATATATTTTCCCTAATTTTCACTGACCTAAGCCTTCAGAAAATGGGCTAGTGGCTTAAAAAGAATTGCAACTGATTGAAGACATTACAACTAATGCAACCACAAGTAGCCACCTGAAATGGCATAACTCACACCATTTCCTGCTCTTAGTGCAAGCTGTTTCCCAACCTAATTAAGAAGAATAATCTAAGATCCAAGAAGGTGATCAATGAAAAGAAAGTAACTCTTTTCTGCAAGACATGTAGGCTATGGATGGAGCATATTTAAAATAAATGTTTCCATGATTATATAAGTTCATTGCTAAAAATTTGCACACTTAAAAACATGGAATCCAAATGTTCTACTTTGATTAAAAACCTTCAAAAAGGGGGAGCTTGTGGCTGGCTCAGTCGGTACAATATGCGACTCTTGATCTCAGGGTTGTAAGTTCAAACTCCGCATTGGGTGTAGAGATTACTTAAAAAAAATACTTAAAAAAAAAAAAGAGTTTACTTTAAAAAAAATCTTCAAAAGGATTTCAGTACATTTGAACCATCGTTTAAGGATATAATTAAAAAACACAATTAAGATATAATTAACACTCGATTAGTTTACAAGAAAAACTGATGGATTTTGGGGAAATTAAAATTTGCTTGAATTTCAACAAAAATCTTTAGTGGACAACATAGAGAAATGAGTAGAAAGATTTGGTAAGCAAAATAAAAAAACAGACAAGATTTTTCCATTTAGCTCTTCATCTTTTTTTTGTCAGCTAAGATGGACTTCTAAACCCAAATATCTAAGTAAACCAAAGTTAAACCCAGACCTACAAATTTATTATAAAGTGCTAGGCCAGAATGTTTTTATAAATAATCAGGCGTGTTAAATATTAAATTTATCCTCTGTAATGTAATGTGTATTTATTTTTAAAGAAAAAACATTTTGTTCCTTTTTAAATTAAAATAGTTATTAAAATAATGTTTGTTATCCTCAGTTCATTTTTAAAAAAATTCTATTGTATTCTTTTTTAAAAAGATTTATTTTTTCAATTTAGAGAGAGAGAAAGAGAGGGCATGAGTGGGGAGAGGGGCAGAGGGAGAGAGAGAGACAAGCAGGCTCCCCACCAAGCAGGGAGCCAGATGCAGGGCTCTATCCCAGGATCCTGAGATCATGACCTGAGCCAAAGGCAGACACTTAACCATCTGAGCCACCCAGGTGCCCCTAAAAAAATTCTACTGTATTCTTTATAATGTAAGGACTATGGGAATGTATTTCTTTGTAACATGTAAATAAATAAATATACATGTACTGGGAATATGCACTTGAAAATATCTTACTGATTTGTGTATGCAAATTAAAAAGTTCGGAGATTCGGTTTTTGAAAAACTGGATTAGAGAAAATAGTTTTCCTTAGAGCTCTAGTCAATAAGGTAGAAATCCTTTTCTCATCTATGAATTTGCAACATGTACCAGTTGAGGATAGTGATGTGGATGTTAATTATGTGAGTATTATAAGCATTGTGTTAATGCTACCTGCTATACATGTTAAAATTTTTTGTAATTACTAAATAATTATTGGGCTAAAAGTAACTGACACTTATCATTCCTTTTGTGACCAAATAGTGTCTAGTGTCAGAAAAGGTTATGGCATTATAATTTGATGCATGTTAACCCGGATCTTGAAATTGAAAGTCACAGAAATAAATATTTTTGCCAAATTATATTAACCATCTTTGGAGAATCAGTGAAAGATTCACCCATTTAAAAAAATTTAATTTGCTTTTCTATCACACACTGTATGGACTTTGAGCAACATAGAGTATAAGCATTTTTTACATGGTCACAAAAAAATATAAAACACCTACTCCCCTCGCATGGACTGTACAATCTAGTTGGAGAGGTAAGACATAAAATTTTACCTATACATCTTTTTACTTGATGGGAAAGAACATCACTCAACTCTGTCTTTGACCATTTCCTCCCCAGCCGATGGTGCTTACTGTGCGCAGTGAGGGAATTTCTCACCACTACCAACATAAACTAGCACTGGTGGTAAAGAAATGCTTTGCTGAGAGTTAATGTCACAGTTAGCAGAACAGAACTTCAGCACCTCCTTTGTATGGGCCTATTAGTTTTTCATTGCTATGTAACAAATTACCACAGATGTAGCAGCTTGAAACAATATCCGTTTATTATCTCACTTTTGGTAGGTCCCAAGCTCATTACTGTATTCTCTGTCCAGGGCCTGCAAAGCTGCAATCAAGGTGTCAGCCAGGGCCGGAGTCTTATCTGAGGCCCACGAATCAAATCTCCTCTTTCGAGCTAATGTGGTTTTCGGTAGAATGCATTTCCTTGCACTTACAGAACTCGGGGTGGCTTTCTTGACGGCCAGCAGGAAAACAGCTCTCTTAGACTTCACCTCCCTTTTTTTTTCCTTTTAAAGATTTATTTATTTGAGAGAGAGAGAAAGAGCGCAAGCGGGAGGGGCAGAGGGAGAGGGAGAGAGAATCTCTAGCAGACTCCACACTGAGCGGGGAGCCTGATGCAGGGCTTGATTTCAGGACCCTGATATCAGGATCTGAGCCAAAACCAAGAGTCGGTTACTTAACCAACTGTGCCAGCCAGGCACCCCAGACTTCACCTCATTTTAAAGGCCTCCCCTTGCTTGGATCAGATCCAGACATGATCACCTTCCTTTTTATTAACTCAGTGTCAGCTAATAAGTGCCCTAACGGCTGGAGGGCTAGCTCACCAGATGGTCCTGCGCTTAAACCCTACAGTGGATTATTATTTTTGCACTAAACAGTTGAGTATCTTTTAAAGAACTTAAAAATGAGAAAATACATTTTCATATTTACCCAGGTATTTACTGTTTCTGGTGCTCCTCATTTTTTGGTGAGGATTTATATTTCCCTCTGATATAATTTTCCTCCTGCTTAACGAACTTTCCTCAACATTCCTTGTAGTGAAGGTTTACTGGGGATGAATTCTCTAAGCATTTGTGTGTCTAAGAAAGCTTTTATTTCACTTTTATTTTCGGACAACAGTTTTGCTGGATATAGCATTCTAGAATAAAAGGTTTTTTCTTCCTTTTTTCAAGTATTTAAAGACACTGCTCTATTGTGTTTAGGACCAGCCTGCCAGTCTTTTCTTTTCTTTCTTTCTTTTTTTCTTTCTCTCTCTCTCTCTTTTTTTTTTTTTTGTCCTTTGTAGTCAGTCTGCCTTTTTTCTCTGCCTATCTCAAGATTGTCTTTCTATCACTTGATTTTCAACAATTTGATAGTGAGGTGCCTTGATATAGGTTTCTTTTACTCTGCTTGGGGTTATTAAGCTTCTTTGAGTTATTAATTTATAAATTTTATTAAACTTGTAAATTTTTGGCCGTTATCTCCTTAAATACTTCTTCTATTCCTCCCACCTTCCTTCTGGGACACCAATTACTCATAAATGTGGCCAGTTGATGTTGTCCTATGGGTCACTGATTCTCTGTTTTTCTTTTTTCTTTTTTTCCAGTCTCTACGCTCTCTTTACCTGCGATCAGAGCTCCAGTCAGCCAGTCCTTGGCACCGTGTAAACTTTGGTAGTTTTGACTTGGCGGCTTCTGCCAACCATGTTGACAGAGTAGCAGATAAAACTTCTCTGCAGAAAAAATAATAATAAAATCTGTTCACAAAGAGAAATAGGACTGAGAGACAGAGAAAGCATGCTCTCTGAACTCTTGATTTTTTTTTCACGTCCTGGATTCAGTTCCATCTGAGGCTTTACAAATTCTTGTCTTTGGAGTAACAGGCTCAATTCTTGCCCACATTTTTGTTCTTGGTTTCTCAGAAATGCCCAGTTTCGTTATAATCATCTTTATTTTGCTTAAGCTAGCTGAAGTTGGTTTTCAACCACAATTGTAAGACAATTTTTCTCCATTTGTTTCAGTGTGGAAAACTTTGTTCAAAATGAATATAAATGGAACCCCAACAGGTAAAGAAGCAAACACGGAAGTGCTCCGGATCTCTAGGTGTTGAAAGGCTCTGTGGAGATCCAAGTACTTGCATCCCCTCCCCTCCGCCATGGCACCTACTTTACTCTACACAACTCTCGGGCTTCCCGGAACACAGCGTGACAAGCACAGTCCGACAGGATTATTCTTGCTACTTACATTTTCTGTGCATAATTTTTGTCTTCTTGTGTCTGTGTTTTAGCCCATGCTGTTCCTTGGTTCTGGAGTGTTCTTTTCCTTAACCTTTTCTTTATCTATGCTTTGGCTATTCCTTGGGGTCTATGGTGCTTAAATGGCCAATCATTCTGAAAACTTTCCTTAATTATTCTTATAAGGAGAGAAGTGAGGACAAGCCAGGATTTGGTGCTGCTTCTATTGTCCCTTCTTTAATTTCTTTAGAAAAAAGTTTGAAAAATACTTACCTAGTTCCTCAGAAACGAACCAAAATAAGCCAAGATAGACGAAACTTAATCTTTGTCATACTTTCTGAATGAAAGGAAAAATCCCATATTTATTTAAGTATTTGGAGGGAAAACTTAACAGAGAACTATGTTAATTTTATATATTTACAAAGACCATACAGGTATTGTCGTAAGATACTATCTGACTTTAAGGCTCTGAAAATTTTGCCTGAAGTCCTTACACCATCACATGGATAAGGGAAGAAGGATGGAAGCAATATCGAGTAAACACTGTATACCAGCCAATTCATTAGATTTAATTTTCCAAACTCTTTATGACGGTCAGCTTTTCAAATTTTTTCAGTTGTTACATTGTGAAGTCAGGATTCAATCGATTGTACTTACTCAATGAGACAAACGTAAGTAAGAATAATCCAGCATATTAGAATGTTTATGTTAATTTTTTCTTGGAATTCAAAGATTTTTTTACATTTACTAAATCTGCTATTTTTTAAAAAACAAAGGTGCCTCATGCTAGTGTTTATAGTAAGAAGGAATGAAACAAAGTCTTGATTTGTAGTAAGAATTGCTTCTTCCTAAAGGATGTTTAATAAATCACACACACCTAATCATTTCATATCAACACAGCTCTTTAAGTAAGAGTAGCTTGGAGGTGAGGACAGCTCTGCGGCTGTGAGGTCACATGTACCTAAGTTTCTATTGAGCCACTTCCTTGTTTTTGTCAATCAGCTCTCAGAAATACTAACATGGATGGCCCAGTATCCTGCACGACGATGGTTAGAGAAGGGGTCTCTGCAATCATGTACAAATGTACACGATAAGATAAAATAAAATATCTGCAGACTTAGCATAATATAGCATAACTGCCAAATGGTAAGCTATATTCAAATAGTAATCATAAATCAATATTAAATGTCCCATCTTTTATTAAAAAATATATTTAATAATGACCTTCATATTGTGCTGCCCCGAACAGCAAACACTCAAGCATTCCAAACCCCCTGACACATCAACTTTCCAACCTAGATGCAACTTTCAGACACACTTGTCAAATATTAAAGATAGGAATACAGTAGTAGCAGTACCCGGTATGGAATCACGCTTTGCACTGGGAGAGAAATACACCAGATAAGTCCTTTCTCCAAGAATTTGTAACATAAAGCCTTCAATTTGAGAAGGCAAAGATATGAGAAAAGGGCTGAGATCCAAGATAATTTCACCATTACATTAACACAAACTTAAGGTAGTAGTAGTTTATTCAAAAGCTCAGTTTTTAAATGTAAGTTGTTTGGTTCTTACCATATTAAGTACTTAGGAAAAATCAACCTATAAATGGGCTTTAGGAAACCTATAAATAACTTGAGATTGCTTCCAAATTCTTTGGGGGAGAGAGGAAGTGTATACATTTTGCTGGAGAGAAGGTACATGGCTTTCATCAGATTCTCCACTAGTCTATAATCCCCAGAAGTTTTAGAGTTATTAATATAAAAGTTCAGTTTGTTTATTATTTTGTTGTTAATGGGAATTATTGCTGTTTTTATATAATGTTGACATAACAAAAGTCTGCTGAAATCAAATTTAAGGATATGGATTTAGATGTAGCTCTCTGTTTAGGTTAATATTATGCAGAGTTCAGCAGATAGCTTACAGTTATCTTCACCGATCTGATTAAAATCAGGAGACACCTACCCAACTGTCTTCAGAGGCCAGGAAGGTATTACAAATATGTAAAATGAATGGACACAAACATGTAGGACACTACAGAATAGTAGGAATGATGTAAAACCAGAGTATTAGCCTCTCCTAAAGGTATTCAAACTCACTGTGTTTCTTTTAATACCATGGGGCTGAAGAAAACACCAGTTTGTAACCCCTGAATCAAGAATCACGACTGATGATAACTGTAAATGCACCACTGATGTCTGTGACACCACTACCTGCTTCATATGGTTTTACTGATTATGCAGAGTGAATTCATCTCACATTGCCAAACTTTTATTAGATAGATAAGTCTATAATGGTTAAATCACACTAATTCTGCTCTGGGTGTGTCCACCGTTTTAATATTTAGACTGCTTCAAATGTGATAAAAGTAAGTTGTCGGCAAGACAAAAAACTTTACCCTGTTATGTTTAGTGTTTGAAGGCCTCTCATTAAACTGACAAATGACAGATTAGCAAGGAAAAAAAAACAGATTTAATTATATATGTACTTGGGAGTTCACAAAGAAAGGTGAGTCAGGGAGGTGGTTGAATTTGGGGCTTATCTCCCATCTTAATTGGGGATGGGGAAGGGGAGAGTGACACTTTGGGGGGAACAAATGACTTGTTAGAGAGGGATAAAGGGGCACTTATGGAAAAACAAGTGACTTTTAGAATGGGTCTTTAGGAAAATAGACGAAAAACATGGTAGTTCCATGGCAATGTCTGCTTGGGTATGTAGACTTCCGGTCTCCAAGAAGAGTTGATTAGAGTTGCCCCTGGGTGGGGGTGGGGAGGGGAATTATGACAGTTGGGTTCTCTTGGGCGGCTTTGCTTTTAGGCAGATGAGGGATTTCCAGAATTCAAATGTCTTTGGCTCAAAATAATTTTTATGCACACTGGCTTATTCTGGACCCCTTCAATATGAAGCAACATGCCATGAATACATGGAGAAAAGAAAAGAAAAAAAAAAAAGATTGCTTCCATTGTGAAAAGTCAGCATCTGAGCTTCTTAGATCATTTCTGCTAGACTTATAATGAAGTTCATATTTTTGCTAAGTGTAGTGAGTTAAAAGCACAAAGTCACCAGTTAAAGAAAATTCAGAAGAAAAAAAAATTAAAAAAAAACCCACTTCTGAGTTGCTAAATTACAGACTACAAAACAAGTGAGCTGAAACAGAACGATTTTGGTAAATCAATGTTTATCCTTTTACACTTTAAAGATCAGAGACTTTGAAATGTTTTTCTGAACTCACATGACTTTATCACCAACAGCAATTTAGTAGTTTCATTTTAATTAATACTACTGCTAAAAAGCTGAATCTGAGCAAATTAATCTGGATTCTAAGAGGTTAGGCAATTTTCTTCAAGAGCATACACTTAAAAAATAAAATTTGTTCTAGTTTACACTACAATACAACAAACTTCCAGAGGTTCTAAGGCCAACCCCTCACACCTTCTATACGCATCTTCCCACTGGGACTTTTATTCCTCCACATCCTTCCCAGGACCCCTACCCTCTTAATTGCCCTTCCTTTGTTTTCTTTTCCAGGGATTGTTTTCCTTTTCAGGAATTTTTCTGTTACCCAATGGCAGAAGTTTAGAGTTACAAAGCCCTCACAGATCTCTGCAGAGATAAGGGAGCAGCTGCTCTGAAAGAACCCAGAAATGAGAGAAATGGATGGACGTGATTTTTCAGAGGTGAGACCACTGCTTCTCAATCTTAATGAATGAGTTTACAAATCTCCTGGAGACTTTGTAAAAATGTCTATTTTGGGGGTGAGACCTGCGATTTTTGCATGTCTGACAAGCTCTCAGTGATGCTAATGTTGTTGATCCATGGACCACTCTTTGTTTGGTGGCAAAGAGGCAGAGTGTTCTCTTTATGAAAGCACTCCTTCCTTGAAGGTTCTGAAAAACACTCAAGAATTAAACTGCTTTTCATTATTTTTCTTGCTACTTTATTATTCTTTGCATTTATTCAAGGTTGCCAGCATTGATTGATTGATTGATTGATTGACTGATTGATTTTTAAGTAGGCTTCTTGACCAGCATGGAGCCCAGCGTGGGGCTTGAACTCATGACCCTGCGATCAAGACCTGAGTGGAGATCAAGAATCATATGCTTAGCTGACTAAGCCACCCAGGTGCCCCAACGTTGCCAGGATATACACAGCATTTGTGAAATCTACAGGTTCTCTCAGACAATAATGTTGTCTAGGGCATGCATCATGATGTATCTGTATGATAATCAGAAGATGAAAAAGCTTTGCCTGATCCTTGAAACAGTATAACCGTGTTGCATTTTTAAAAACAACAACAACAATCCCAAAGACCATTTGTTAAACATTTACTCTGTTCCAGGCACTCTATCAGGTCCTGGGGATTCAAAGTTGAAAATTACATCATCCCTACTGGTAAAGACCTAAAATCCATCGTGCTAAGTGCTACAGTAGGGTATGTATAAGTGACAAGAGAAACAGTTGGAAAAATAACTTGCATCTGGGGAAGAGTGAAAGGCCGCTGGGAAGAGGTAACACTTGAGTTAAGGCTTGAATGATAGGTAAGGCTTAACCTGTCAGGAAAGGGGGAGAGAATGTTCTCTGCAGAGAAAATGGCCGGCGCAAAGGCGTAGAGACACTTGCCCCTGAAGCAGACTTCTGATGGTGGGTGTTACGCTCTTTACCTAACAAGTTCTCTACCCAACAAATGCAATTAGCATCGCAGTAAGAAATAGTATTACGTTATTCATGGTGACAAATAATTGAAATAAGAAGCAGGTATTTGTTTTTTAAAAAGTACTTGAAAAAGCAAGTGGACATTAAATTTTCTATAATTACTCTCTGCACTGCCTTTTAAATGAAGCTTTGTAAAAGAAAAGAATGTGTTCTGCATCTGTGCCCAGCTCACTGCTGAGGAAGCTACTAGAGCAAGCGTCACAAGCAGCTGCTGTTGCTTTCAGGCACAAGACTAGTTTCCATATGGAATTAGAGACAATCCTTTCAACTGCGATTTTAGGGTATCTCCACAGGCAGGATAAGCCTTTAAGAAACCAGCTTTATATAGTCTGTCTTTTTATTTTGATTTTTTCCTATCAGCCAAAGTAACCGATAGACATTAATAAGGGGAACACCGTAAGCAAAACAGTGCAGTGCAAGCTTCAAATATACCTAACATTAAATCCATTTGTTTTTTATGCATATATTTATTTTGCAGTATTTTATGCTGAGCACTTCTCTAGGCTTTGAAAGTAAAATGACAAAGCAGATGGGGGGTATCCCCCCGTTGCAAGAAGCCTACATTCTACTGGAAGCACCACCAAGCAATAGGGAACTCTATTTAATAAGCGGTTCTCAAAGTGTGGTCCATGGAACTTTGGGGTTCCCCAAGACCCTTGCAGCAGGTCCATGAGGTCAAATAACTTTTCATAATACCACTAAGACATTTGCTTCCCCCCCTCACTTTGTTGACATTTGCACAGATGGTACAGAAGCAACGAAGGGTCAAACTCTGGGTGCATTAGCACAAATATCAACAGCAGTACCAACCATTCTGCCTTTCTAGTCATTGCGTTCTTAGGGCCACATACTTGCAGGAGAAAAATGGAAAAAGCTAGTTGCACTTAAGAATGTACTTAATGAAGCAGTAAAAATTAATTTTATTAAATCTTGACCCTCAAGTGAACATCTTTTGACTATTGGATGTAGGACTTCAGCAAGATGGCAGATTTTTCTTTTACCTTCCCATTAAAAAAGAAGAAGAAAAGAAAAGAAAAAGAAAAAAATAAAATACAGTTAGTTACCCATGAATGAAAATAGCCCTAGGAGGTCTCAAGATTTAAGTTCACCTTACAGAAACACAGTGGAGGGAAAAAAAAAAAAAAAAAGGAGAGTAACCACACAGAAAGGATTGCTGGGTGATGGCAGAGCCGAAACATCCCGAGAAGGCTAGAAAGGAAGAAGAGCAGGAGCTTTCAGTACCGGTGTCAGGATCAGTATCAGCCGCGTCCAGGTCCCCAAGGGCACTATCACTAATGCGGACCCCCAGGGAGGGAGACGCTGCTGTGGGCCTCCCAGGGAAGGAGCTACTGTTGTGTGGCCCTGGGACCAGGGCTACAAGGCCCTTTACCCCCAATCCCGCGTGGGCCTTGGACCCCAGAGCTCAGCCACGGAGCACGTACCTGCACTCCAGATCTTGGCTCGTAGGACCTTCCATACGCACCCACGGGCCAGACCCTAACCTGCCGCTGCTTCGCGTGCACACGCAAGCGTTCCTAGCAGCCGAACCACTGCCTTGGAGGGCTCGCCAGCACCTGCCCGCCAGAGCCGCGCTTTCCCGTGCACCAGCGCTCGGCCGGCTGTCCTGCTGCTCCGCGGTCACCAGCACGCCGGACACCAGCACTACCGTGACTGCAGGGCGCCTGCGAACCACACCTGGTGCTAAGAGGGATCCTGTCCGCCACGACACCCTGCATGGGCGAAGGAAGGTCAGGTGCCGCTAGAGAATCTAACAGCTCTCACCACTACTGCAGACACACACATCCGGGGCCCTTGAGAACCGCTGAAATCTTCCCCAACACTGGCCTCAGCTGGGGGAGACCCAGGAAAACTGCTCTGCTGAGCCTTTCCTGCGGCGGGAACCGCCAGACTCCATACAGCAGGTTCTCTCTACTCACCCACGGATAAGTGTCTTTCCCAAACAAAACCAGCTGGTAAAGTCTGAAACAGGTGAGCGCTGCATCAAATGTGCAGATAACAATGGGAGATTACAAGAAACAAACCAGTAATGAATAGAATCGTTAGACGTTTTATCAATAATCAAAAATTCCCCAACAAAGGAAAGTCCAGGACCAGAGACTTACCGATGAATTCTACTAAACATTTAAAGAAGAAGCAATATCAAGGCTTCTCAAACTCCCAAAAATTTGAAGAGAGGAAACACTTTCAAACCCATTTTAGGAGGCCAATGTTATCCTGATACCAGATATGGACACTACAAGAAAACAAAACTACAGATCAATATCCCTGATGAACAAAGATGCAAAACTCCTCACAAGCCAAATTCAACAGCACATTAAGAGGTTCACACACCACTATCAACTGGGATCTATCCCTGGGATTCAAGGGTGTCCCAACATGCACGAGTCAATAAAGATGATAACCACATTAGCATGCAAAGGATAAATATCATACGATCATCCCAATAGACGCAGAAAAAACATTTGACATAATTCAACATTCTCTGATGATAGAAACTCTCAACAAATGAAGAAATGAACCTCAACATAATAAAGGCCATATTGATGAGTCCCCAGCGAAGATTGTACTCAACAGTGAAAAACTGAAAGCTTTTCGTCTACGATCAGGGACAAGACAAGTATGTCCACTCCCACCAGTCTTATTCAGCATAGTGCTGGAAGTCCCAGCCAGAGAATTCGTTAAGAAAAAGAATTAAAAGCATCCAAATCAGAAAGGAAGAAGTATGTTTCCTATGATTAAGAGTCTCTTATGGTTTGTCTCCCTCTCTGATTTCGTCTTGTTTTATTTTGAGGGTTGCTGGAGGGGACGGGGTTGGGGGATGTGGTGACTGGGTGATGGACATTAAGGAGCGCTACCCATAGTTGAGCCAAACTTCGTGGGTCAAGGGCACAGCCCTCTACCTGACTGTGCTCACTTCAGATACCAGCTGTAAGTTAGAAGGTCCCCAGGCCGCCTGTGCTTTTGACCAGCTGGCTACAATTCTGGGAAGTTCCCACCACCTTCTCAAGTTCAACTATTCATTAGAACAACTCAGAACTCAGGAAAGTGCTATGTTTATGCTTATAGATTTATTATAGCAAAAGGATGCAAATAGAACTAGCCAAAGGGAGAGACACCTAGGTGAGGTCTGGGAGGGCCCCAAATTCAAAGTTTCCACCCCTACACACCCCCGGGGAATCAGGATGTCACTTTCTCACCATATTGATGTGTGACAGTACGTAGAGTATTACCGACCAAGGAGCTTACTTAGGCTTCAGTGCCTAGAATTTTTATTGGTATTTCATTACGTAGGCATGATTGAATAAATCACTGGCCTCCACATGATTGAACTAAGCCTCCAGTTCCCTTCTCCCTGGATATTGGGCTGTTATCACCCTCTAATCACATGGTCGGTGCTGGGTCATCTCAGCAGAAAGATCTAGGGCCCCCCATGAGTCACCTCCTTAGTATAAACAGTCAGACACCACTGCGAATGACAAAAACACTGCTATCACTTGGGACATTCCAAGGATTTAGAGGCTAGTTCAATTTTTTAGTTTACAACAGAGACCACAGGCACTGAAATAGGGCATGTCTTCCGTGACTAAGACTAAACACTGGATGTGGCTTAAGCCTAAGATATTTTGAAACATAAAGTGAATAACAAACCAGAAAAAGCAGTTTGGAGACATTTTATGAGGAATCTTTGAAAGTAGCCCAATGATCTTATCTTTTTAATAATAGAAAATCTCTTCCTATTACAGTGTTTGTCTCCATCTCCGATCCTTACCTGAATGACTTCTATTCGGTGAGATGATGGCATTTCAAAAGATTTTAACAGAGAACCGGCCTCGATCATGTTTCTAAAAATCTACTTCATACTTACAAATTGTTTTCAATGAGGCCAAGAAAAATTGACAGAGAGACCAGCAGATTAACAAAGATAAGAGCCGTCCTGATGCTTTCCTACAAGTCAGTATTTGACCGCCCAGGTCCGATTGCCTGCTTACCTTCATCCCTTGACACTAGACCTGCTTTTGGTCTCTGCTAGTTCCCATTTTGTCTCCTGATTCAATCTGTTTTTTCTCTAGGATTCCAGATATCTAGCTCCTCCCCAACATATTTTTGTGCGTCCTAACTTACCAATGCCTGTGTTAACCCTTAGCTTGCCATATGCTACCTCGGGCAAGGCCATCATAGCCAGATGCCTAATTCCACGTCCCTGTTATCCACGTGGCCGTGCCGGGACCAGAAACTGCGAGCTCTTTTGCCTTGCATCGCTTTCCTGTGATGCTTGCATTCTTCTGGTATGAGTGCCCTTTCCAGTCCATTCCAGCTCCCGGCTCTCAGTCACATGGGGCGATTTCTGCCCTTGCACACTGCTTAGCCATGGCATTGTGCGTTGTACAGTGTGGGCACCTGGCTCTCCACAAGATCTCCACAAGATCTCTACTGGTTCTGCAGAAGTAATTGATACTATAAATGATTTCTCCCTTTCGAAAAAACATGGATCTTTGTGATGGTGGCACACAATAAAAAAAAAATTGTATCTGTTCTGGCTTACAAGAGATTCTCAACATGGTTAAATGTTCAGTGCTAAGCGACAGATGTGAACAAATGAAAGGACCTCTGGCCTCATAAAACTAATAGTCAAGTGGGTAGGTTATAATTCTTTGGAATATAAACACTACTAGTTAATTTTTAAACTTGTCCCTAATTATAGATATATATCTCCTTAATAATTACAAATTTATTAATATGATAGTATGTTGGGCATATTATAAAATATATATATAAACTGGAAAATCAGAAGGCTATATTGCACAATATTTTTGTAGACTTCTTGATAACGTTTAATGTCTTTGGCCAACTTATTAGATGCAGTTTTCTTATCAGATACATTTTCCAGTGCTTTTACCTGATTACATGGCTGAAGGAGAGATGTAACTACTAATGGTGAAAGCGTCATTTTCTGGTTGTTAGGTACATTTCACAATTCCTTACGGGGTCTTTTTAAGCTACCTAGTCACAGAATCTAGAATATTTATCTCATTTTAACTTAAAATGCCTTTAACGGATTGGCCCCAACCTGTAGTTAGTAAGTTCTACATTCCTCATTCCTTTATGTGCACAGGTGGGTTCCTGTGTCAAGACGACCATCCAAAGTGGGCATGATTCCTTCCAAGAGCGGGTATGTAGCCAGGCCATCCAGATTCCCTCTCCGGAATTTAAGGTTGGAAACAGAATCTGCAGGAGCAGACTATGTGGGAACAGAAGCTGAGAAGATATCCAGGATGCCATATTGTGGCAAAGGCCACGAGAGCCATGAGTGAGGTGAAGACAAGCTACAGATGAGATGAATGAGCTGGTTGGCAGCTGGCAGAAGCGGAGATAAGTCCCTGTATTGCCCTCGAATGCTGTTCTCAGTAAATGAACCCTAATACGGTGTAGATGATTCTACCTGACTGTGTTCCATTCCACCAAGCCTCAACCGTTCGGCTGCTCCTGAGTTCCTTGCTTCCCTTACTGCCACAAGTTTTAGTTTTACTAACCTCCTGCAATGTGAAGTAGCCTAAATGAGCTTCTATTCCTGACCAACGGACAACAGCGCGCCTACACCGCAGGCAGTGTGTCTCCTCGCGATTACCCTTGCAGGAACCATCATCTCCGTCACTGCTCCTCTGGGCATGCTCCACAATGTGGCACCAGAGATGTCCTCATAGAACCAAAGTGGAATGCATATGCATAGGGGGATCACGTGGGCTCAAGATCCTGGACGTCAGAGGGCTGACTCATGGAGAGGCGTAAAGCTAGGTGGACACCTGATTGGTGTTTTAGGAAATGAGACAGCAGGAAGACGCCGAGAGGCCATGACATCAGACCTAGAGTGTTTAGGGAACAGTTTATTTCCCATTATGCTTTGCATTACCTAATTGGAAGAGCTACCCTCACCTATTCGCAGCAGGAAGTCAAGCTTCCCCATGGAATTCTGCCTATTCGGCCTTTCAGCTGCTGAGTGAGCATCACTGGTGTATCCAGATGGTTACCCAGTGGTGATAAGCTCTGACTCTGAAGTCTGGGCTCTTGCCCATTGATACGTGTAAGTGTACATCCTGCCACCTCTCACTACTGAGTTTGGCATGAGAGATGATGACAACAGGATGTTTGAATCAATCTTCCATTGAGCTAAAGTGTGGTCAGAAAAAGAGGTGGAGAGTGAGGCTGGGCAAGAACCACAGGGCGTGCTGCTACCAGTGAGGGTAAAGCAGGAAGTGAGGCAGACAGACCCATGGAGCCCAGGGCAATGTGGCAGCCAGGGAGTGTGTACTTCCGTGATATTAGCAACTGCTATTCCAGTGACTACCAACTACAGTAATAACTTCAAAATACTAATATATACAATTTTTAGTGTTTAATCATTCTCTGTAGTCTATTTGATCTTACATTTCTTAGCAAGGAAGAGTAAGAACCAGCAATATATTATCAATCAAAATGTATGCACTCTAAAGCAGGTGAGTTTCATCAGAGGGTATACTTTAAATACATGAATCTTATAAAATACTTTAAGCATATTGAAAAGTGTAATAAAAATATCCAAGAAAAAAGAAGTGAAGCAGCTTCAGATTTTAAAAAAGTTATAGAAATTTTAAAATAATGCTATTCATTAAGAAGTTTTATCTGTAATACTTTGTAACACTTTGCTCTTCATGGTTTTCAGAAAAATCAACATAAGATATAAACTTACTTACATGTTATTAAATCTATGTATATGTTCATTTAAAACTACATGTATTTTGAAACAAACTAGAGTCAGACAATTTATAAACTGGCTTATAAATAGAAAATCTCTATCAAATGCTCAACAAACGTGTTTGATTCTACTGAATCTCTTCATGTTCTTTACAGTGCATCTGTCACTTTCTTCATGTTAAACTATTTCTACTGAGAATTATAAATTTATATTCCTCTCTCTCTCTCTCCCTCCTCCCCTTTAAGCTGGGGAGCTGTTGTTGTTGATATAAAAACATTTTCCAGAAAATAAATTTAACAGAGTTTAAGCCTGCTGTATCCCTAAGAGTTTGTGATGTGAGGATGGAGAGAAAAGCTATGATATACTCTTTAAAGTTTTAAGTTTAATAATTTTCATGCTTGAAGTGAGAAAAATGAGGAAATAAGGTAATTCACCCACAGATACCTCGTGTTCCTTTCTTTGACCTCCGGCACATTTCAAAAGCCCATTGATAATCTTACTTAAGACATCTTAGGTTGAAAGTAATATAGTCTTCAAAGTAAACAAAAATAAATGAATAAAAAGGGGATTTATTGAAAAGACATTTCATAGAATTCAAAGAAATGATTTTTTAAAAACCCCACAATCCTCGGAAAGACAGAGTCTTCCTAGCTCCACCATTAAATAATTCAACTTTCAAATACCAATCTCTATGTCTTCAGTTCAGATTTGTAAAAGAGAATCTGATTTATCCAGCTGGGTCTTCATCCTTCATCCACTGTGACCAAAAAGGTAAGGCAGCAGAGCCGGAAGAATGCCTGACAAATGTCCAGTCTTTGGGGAAATGGGGTATAGTTGGGAGCAGTTCTCATGGGAAAGACTGCTAGAAGATCCAAGTTGTCCCAAACCCTTCAGAAAGACTATATACAGATCACCATTCATTCAATTTCACAGCAATATTTAATAAACACCTGCTATTTTCCTGGTATTACCATCTACATGGGAGTGGTAGCACCCTGGCACTTTCTCTAATTCTGACACAAATGACTGATTAATCTTGAGCAACTGACATCAAAGCCTTCCAAAGGCGCCAAGATGCTTTGATGTCTTTACAGCAAGTAACTACCCTGAAAGTAGCCACTTAGGTTCTTAGACATCCCCCCACTTGTAGAAAGACAAAAGCACAAGTATTAATCTGTAACAAGCCATTCTGTGACGGGTCACTACGTCGTGGGACAGCCAGCTTTGTTGGTGACAAGACTTCCTCAATATCCTGACCGCTTCTGTACTAGATTCAGATTTACATCAAACTCAAGTCTGGCACAAAGCTTAGCCCTGCGTCAGCCATGTGACAGGCCTGACGCATACACTTCCTTATTGACTGACTTGATTGCTTTATTATTTCTAGCAATTAACTTAATCAGGACTTACAAATGGTCCTCAAGTAAGAGTTAGATTTTCGGTTTCAGATAATTATTCCAAATGCCATAAATCACTCCCAGGACTAACAAATTATTCAAGATCATGCAGATAGGATTGTGGGATTGTTACCTCTGCAAACTTGCTCCAATGTCTCTTTCTCCAAGGTCTTTGCTGCCCTCACAGAAGACTCTTCAAGATTAGCATTTTTTACTTAGTGTTCTTTTACTTGTTATTTTTCCTTGTTTCTTTGTAGCTGAGATTTAAGAGACCTCTTTTTTTGTTTTTTCTCCCTGACGTTCTGATTTTTCAGGCAAGAAGTTGTGTAGACTAGCCACTTCTTTTCATTAGTGCAGTAACCAATATCTGGATGCCAGATCATTTCAGTACCATCTGGAAATAGTCATGTGCAAATTTAAGTGATGTGAGAATGAATCATTGTGCATTAAAAAAATAGGATAAAAGTCAATAAATGCCCCAGGGATTCTTTATGTACTGAGTAAGTTAGAAATTATGATTGGGTAAATTCTAGTAGATAAAGTCTATTTGATTTTTCTTCTGAGTTACTGGTAGAGATTTAATTAGAATTTTAAAAATTCAGGCTGCGTGCTTCTAAAGGAAATTTCCTCTGGACAAAGGAAAACAATTGTCAATGCTTAGGTCATTGTCTGATAGAGAAAGATAGTTTATTTGGGGTGCAGATGAATGAATATACTGGTGTGAAGGATGAAGAGTGATGGCTGGTTGTAATTGTTGCGTGTGTGATGTATGTGGCCACCCAGAGAGAAATCAGCCTCATTATTCCACAATCATAAGAGGCTTGCAGAAGAGAATGCCTTCTTCCTGGCCTAGCCTCTGTGAGCAATATAATTTTGGTTAGGATAGTCAGGTTTCATTTAGTTCAGCTATCTTTATATGTGGCAGACACACCTAAAGTGACCCCCCTTCCCCCTGAGCTGTGCCACCCTGGTGTAATTCCCTTTACCTAAATGTGGGCAGAACATGTGACTTGCTTTTAACCATTGAAATATGGCAAAGGTGAAGGAATTTTGCATATGTAATAAAGATATCTAATTGATTTAATTTAATTTTTTATTTAAAAATTATTTATTTATTTATTTATTTATTTATTTATTTATAGAGCAGTTTTAGGTTCACAGCAAAATTGAGAGGAAAGTACAGGGATTTTCCATATGCCCCTTGCCCCTACACATGCATTGTCTTCCTCCATCAACATCCCCCACCAGAGTGCTACATTTGCTACAAATGATACACCCATATTGACACATCATAATCACCCCAGTCCATAATTCACATTACAGTTCACCCTTGGCGTTTAGCATTCTATGGGTTTGGACAAATGTATAATGATATGTATCTGCCATTACAGTGAACCTGGAGACTTGAAGCAACAAAGACTCCCGCTGGCCTTGAAGAAGCAAGCCCCATGGGTTCTGTAACTGTAAGGAACTGAAATCTACCAACAACTGCATGAGCTTGGAAGAGGCCCCCCAAGCATCAGATGAGACCCTAGTACTGGCCAATGTCTTGATTACAGTCTTGTGAGACCCCGAGCAGAAGACCCAGGCAAACTGTGCCCAGACTCCTGACCCATAGAAACTGTGAGATAACAAACATGTGTTGTTTGAGTTAACCATATCTGTGGTTATTTGTTACTTGGCAATTGAAAACCAATGCACTATAACAAGATCTAAAAGTTATTCCATGGAAAGGACAAAAAGGTATTTCATTTGTTGGGTTTTAGAATGACTGAATTGAAGCATCTTAGGAAAATCTATATACGCCTCATATATGGACTATAGAGTAGGTTCTGACATTTTTCCATTTCTTTCTAAGTAAAGGTCTATGATTAAGCTCATGTTTCTGAATTGTTAGATTCTCTTGCCAAGCCTCACATTGAGTTTGTCCCAAACTGTCTGTCCCAGAATGCTTGTTTCTTATTTCACAGAGGACTTAATAGCAAAACTGTTCTGATTTTGCTCGGAGTACTGTCTTTATAGTCTTTATCAGCTAATTCTGAGGAAGGCTTTGCTTCCTGTTAGTACGACTTGGAAAATGCTGACTGCTGACTTTATAAATTAACCCAAGAATGGCGGTACAATGCTATAATTATATGGTACTAATTAGAATGTTTTGAATCAGATTTGCTTTGGGGACTATGTTTTCTTGGGCTAATTTTTTCTGCCGCAATTGGGATCTGTTGTTTACAATAGCAGGAGGACATTTTCTTTGTAGGAAGAGTAACTTATTGTGTGGGTTGAAGCTAAAAATACATATTTCACACATATGAAAGCATGACCCTTCGTGTGTGACTTTGTTAAAACCCCTGGCCACAGAAGCTAAGGGAGATAATGGTCTAATTATTTTATTCTTGATACTACTCCAACAAATAGAGCTTTATTAATGAATAGAGTTATTTCATGAATTAGAGAAAGAATTTAAGACATGAACTGAGCTGGACAACCAAATTTTATTGTGCTTATGAAAATGTGGATAAACACTTCAAGACCCTCTCAAGTACTTACAGTAATAATGAACAGTTATTTGAAACTCTGTACTTGGACATTTTGTTCATCCAGTTTTATGTGACTCTCTGAAGTGTTTTCCATTCACCATTTCTTTGGCTTCATAATTTATTTGTGTTGGTTTGGATTTTCAACTATGAGGTCTTCAATGTTCAAGGAAAGAAATCTTTTCTTAATAAAGATGTTTGACAAACTGCTTTTTCCTAAGAGATAATTCAAATGTAAAACATTGTTTTCCAGAAATGTTTCCAAAAGGTACAGTTGCTTCTATTTTTTCACATCTAAAATAGATGCAAAATAAGCACAAAATGTATTTGCAAAGGTAACTCTACTACTCTACCAAAAAAATGCTTGTCATGTTTCGTAATGGAAGTAGCGCCCCCTAGTGGGTAGTATTGCAATAATATTAACTAATTTTTTTCATCTAAATTTCCATGGAAATGAAATTCGTGTAATTATATTAAAGTGTGCAACTCAGTGGCATTTAGTGTACTCACAATTTTGTGCAACCACAATCTATCTTTAGTTTCAAAACCTTTAAATAGCCTCAGAAAACACCCCATAGCGAGTAAGTAATCGCTCGCTATTCTGCCCTCAGCATCCCCTAGTAAGCTTTAACCAGCTTTCTGTCTGTATGGATTTGTTTATTCTGGACATGTCATATAACAGAAATCATACAATACCTTTCATTCTGGCCTCCTTCCTTTATCATGATGCTATTAAGGTCAGTTCAAGTTGTGGTATGTATCAGTACTGCATTCCTTTTTATTGTTGAATAATATTTCATTGTATGTATATTCTACAGTTTATCTCTTTATCCAATGATGGGAATTTGCATTGTTTCCACCTTTTTGTTGTTATGAGTAATGTTGTTATAAACATTTGTGAACACATTTCTGTGTGTGCATATTTTTTCATTTCTCTTGGGTGTATACTTATGAGTGGAATTGCTGGGTTGTATGGTAATTCTGTGTTTAACTTTTTGAGGAACCATCAAAGAAGGCCAACCAACACACATCAGAATATGGTTTCCTAAAATATTGGTTGGTTACAAGAGAATGCCTTTTAGTATTGGAAAATAATGTCAATAGTTATGAACTACTCATAGTTCCTTCTAATAATGCAATCTTTTATAGGATGCCTTTCTAGAATTGAACATGAGGTGATAATTCCTTTTACCCCCTAAAGATTGGCTTCAATAATATACTACAAGATTTATCAATAAGAATGTGTGATGTATTTATATAGAAAAAACAGACAAAAAATCAATAAAGATGAATTTTGATAACATAATCAATAACCTTGATCTATTAAACATACATAAAACAATAACAACTGAATAATACACTTTATTTTCAACCACGTATGAAACTTATGTTACATTTGCTAGCTGCTGAGCTACAAAGTAGTCCCCCCCAAAAGTTAAATGATTAAAATTATGCAGAGTATATTATCTGAACAAAGGGAAAATAAATTAGAAGTCAAAACAAACATATCTAGAAAATTCCTTAGATATTTGGAAATTAAGCAGTACTCTTCTAAATTTCTAATAAAATAAGAAGAAGTCACAATAGAAATTAGAAAACATTTTTAACTGAATGGTAACAACATAAAATACAACAAAATTTGTGGAATGTTATTAAAGCCATGCTTAGAGAGAAATTTATAGCCTAGCCTAAGTGCATTTACTAAGAAGAGAATAAAGGCTGAACTTGTTTTTTAAAAATTTACAAAATAATGGTAAATTAAAACCAATGAAATAGAAGAAGGAAAAGATAAATATAAAAGCAACCAAAATTAATAACGAAATAGAAAAGGACATACTATAGAGAAGATTAGAAAAGCCAAAATTGGTTCTTAATGTATAGTAATTAATATAATACAATGTAATATAATAATAAAATTAATATCAGTAGGAAAGGGGTCTTTACTACAGATCCTACAGAGTTTTAAAAGATAATATAAAGTTATAAGTAACTTTATGTGAATAAAATTGAAATTTTATTTGAAATGTTAAATCATTAGAAAAAAATAGTTTTATGGCAAGTGAAACCAGAAGAAACAGCAAAGCTAAATGGCCCTCTATCTATTAAAGAAAACAAATACATGATTAAAAAATCGAACACAAAAGGCAAATCAGGCTCAGAAGACTTCATAAGTCATCCAAATATTAAGGACAAATTAACACCTATGTTATTCAATATCTAACAGAGGCCAAAAAGTAGAAAACTTTCCCCAACTTGTTTTGAGCATACCAATAACCTTATGATCTAAGCCTAACAGGCACAGTAAAAGAAATACTGTGGGCCAAGCTGTTTTACAGATGTAGATTTGAGAATGTGAAACAAAATATTAAAGAGCTAAATATTGCAATATATGAAATTGATAATGTAAATGACCAAATTGTATTCAATTCCAGGAGAATAATTAGGATTAACATTCTAAAAGCAATTAATACCATTTACCATAGCACCAAAATAAAGAATAACAATATGATTATCTAAATAAGGTACAATAAAAATTTAATAAAGTTAAGTGTGCACTAATGATTTTGAAAACCCTTAGATTCGGAATCACAGGGATTCTCTTTAAGTTGATAATGGGTATCTATTTTGAAAACCTACACCAAACAACATACTTAATCATAGTAGGATTGAAAAGAGCAGAAATCAATGGATGGAAAACTGAAAACTGTAGAGAAAATCAATAAACCAAAAGTTGGTATTGTGAATACATTAATAAAATTGAAGAATCCTTAGATAAGCTAATCAAGAAAGAGATAAATTACAAATTTTCAGTACCAGAAGGGAAGAAAGGGATATGACCAGTGATGCCACAGATACTGGAAGCCTAATAATGGAATGACATGAACCATTTAGCAGTAAATTTGATAACTTGGATGAACAAATTCTTTAGAAAAATGCAACTTCCCAAAACAAAAAAAGGGAAAAATCATAATAGCCCTAGATCTACTAAAGAAACAAATATCTTTAATTAAAAACTTGTCCACAAAGAACACTGAAGTTCCATATGGCTTTACTAATGAATTCTATCATTATGTAGGGGAGAAATAATTGCAATCTTACAGAAATTCTTTCAGGAATGGACAATTTCTAACTTGTTTTATGAAGCCAGGATTATCCTGATACCAAAAGCTGACAAATTACCCAGAAAGAACACTAAAAATAAGGAAGAGACAGTAAAAAACGTGGGAGAAAGATTAAGAAATTTCAACATATAACCCTCAGAGGTTCCAGATGGAGAAAACAGAAGAATATAGGATGAGGAGATATTTGTTTGCTGAAAGTTGAGAATTTTCCTGAAATTTTCTGAATTACAGATGTTAATGTCAATCTCAAATTAAAATAGCATTAATTCTGAGGCAGATTAATAAAGTTAATTTCATAACTAGATTCAAAAAATTAAAAAAAACACCATAATAATTATAATCTAAACTATTACATTAAAAATATGGCTGGGGTTGCCTTGGTGGCTCAGTTGGTTAAGCGTCTGACTCATGATTTCGGCTCAGGTCAGGATCTCGTGTTGTGAGTGTGAGCCCCACATCAGCTCTGCGCTCAGCAGGGAGTGTGCTTGGGAGTCCCTCCCTCTGACCCTCCCCGCACTTGTGTTCTGTCTCTCTTTCTCTTTCTAAAATAAATAAATCTTTTTAAAGAAATATGGCTGAAATAAAGCCATTTTCAGAAAAAGAAAAAAAAAGTCAATTTGCTACCCACAGACCTTACTAATAAAATTCCTTACATATTTCAAGAAGGAAATAGGGGGCACCTGGGTGGCACAGTTAAGTGACTGACTCTTGATTTCACCTTAGGTTGTGCTCTCTGGGTTGTAAGATTACGTCCCACTCCAGGCTCCGCGCTCAGGGGCTCAAGGTAGGGTCTGCTTTGGACTCTCTCCCTTTTCCTCTCCCTCTCCCTGTGCCCTCCTGTCTTAAATAAATAAATCTTAAAGAAAAACAACGAAGGAAATAGAGCATAAAATGAAGAAGTAGACAGAAGAAATATATTTTAGGAAAGATTAATTAACATGTGAATAAGTCTAAGTAAGCACTGAATATACAAATTCATCATAATAATATTGTTTAATTTGTTGGGTGTCAGACAAAGCAGAATTAAAATAGTAGACAAAAATCACACCAAAAGGGGACAATAATATGCATTGAATCTAGAGAACTTCATTGTTCCAGATAAGGGTGCAACTGCTGATTTTATTTCACTAGTTAAGTATGCATGTTAAAATTTAAGAGCAATCACTTATTAAAAAATAAAAGAGAGAGAGAGAAAAGGAAGGAAGTGAGGAAGGGAAGAAGGGAGAGAGGGAGGAAGATGTGTAGGTTCCAAACCAGTACCGATGTGCGAGAGAGAATAAACATAACAAAATTAATGAGAAAGAGGACAAAAAAAGGGAAGGAAGAAAAAAGAAAAACTTGACAAATAAAAAGCACAGAAAAAAGTAATAAAAATAAAATCAAATATATCTGTGTATAAAATAAATACAAGTATAATAAGATAGGCTATTAACAGAAAATGTTAGGTTTTTAAAAATCTATGTATATTCTTTTAAAAATATATACCAAAAGGTAAGAACACAGACATCTTTAAAAATAAAGCGATGGGAAAGTGAGAGCTCTGTGAAATATTAGCAAAAAGAATGGTCAGTGTAGTCTTCTTACTATCAAATTAAATAGGGACAAAAATACCTAATGGCACTGCATTGCACTGTTGAGGAGCAATCAATCATTCCTTGTTGCCAACAGAATAAATCTCAGGCTCTTGAGCATGACATTCAAGGTTCTTCACCTCTAGCTATACCCTTTTTTGGGACAGTTAATTTTGTCTTTAATCTCACAGCTCCTATCACAAAGTTAATACGTAGTAGACACTCAAATATTTATTTAGTTCAGATGACAGAAAAAAAACCCATTATCGATGCAATCATTCTAACATTTACTTGCATAATGTCCTCTTCGCCTTTATCATAGTTTTTTTTCTTTAAAAAAAAGGAGAGGAGAAACATGTTTGCTTTGTGTATCTAACAGGTCGACAACTAAACACAATTTCTTTCCTATGTCTTTTCCTTCCCCCTTCCTGCACTATTTCTGTAGATATTAACAGCAAGACCTTTTTTCAGAGGTTAATTTATAAAGCATCCCTTCCCATTTTGATATTCTCCTCCCTCCCTCTACTTCTCCCAGTTGTTTTTCCCTCTTTCCTTCTCCTCTGCCTTTTCATCCTTCCTCGTATTTTCTCCCCTCTTCTCTCTGTAAATCGATCTGTATTATACAGAACTCAGGAGAACATGTGATTATGAGAGGTGCCCCAGAATAGAGAAGTAGAGGATGGGTCTTTCCTGTTTAGATTTTTGACTCGAATGACAAACTGAATGTGTGTTTTATGTGGATTATCTCCCATTGGTCCAGATTAATGGTTTTTACCCAACAGGGCATGTAGTATTCACCTGAAAGAGTATTTTATGAATCCAAACTGTTTCCTAAACCACCTGCATATTCATCTTACCCAGTATGTACTAGGAACAACTGCGGTGCCTGTTGTGTGGGTGTGTAATTTGAAAAAGTTCTCAAAAACAATACTGATAGAATTCCCTTTCACCAACTACAGTCTTAGAAGAGAACCCCTGATATATAAACAGATCAATGTCAAGTCCTTGCACTACGAGATAAACACCTCAAAAGCCACCATATTGGAAGCCTTACTTTATACACAGTGAGTTATATAATGAAAACTCCAAAACATGAAAGGGGCAGGCATTTTCTATTTTTTTCTATTTTTTCTAATATTTTTTTCCTATTGGGCATAGAGACCCTAACTCACTGGCTTTCAACCTGTAGTATGAATCAGCATCAATGGTAAGCCTTAAAAAAAAATTAGATGCTTAAGTCTCATCCCCAGAAATATGATTTCAATTGGTCTGGCCTTGGCCCATGCATTGACATTTTTAAAAAAGCTTCTCAGGTAATTCTAATATGGAATCAGAATTGAGAAACATTTCCCAAACTGCTCAAATTAAGTAGAAAAACCAAATCTGTGTCATTTGGGAGTTTTGTTAATATGGTACGAAGGGTTGAGATCTAAGCTCACTTAGAATTTTTGCCAAAGAAATTGTAGAAATGAATATAATGATACTCTATGGATTTTTTATAGCGACAACAAATTATTAGGGGTTTAAGTGCACAGAGCCATTGTCTACAGAATGTAATTAATAAGAGATTGGGTGAACAGAAAAGAAACAAGAAAAATATCCTGAATGAAAAACAAGAGCCAAAGGCAGGAATGGAAAAGTATATAGGAAAGCAGATCAAGAGTACATAGGAAGGGCGCCTGGGGGGCTCAGTCAGTTAAGCAACTGCCTTTGGCTCAGGTTGTGATCTCGGGGTCCTGGGATCAAGCTCTGCATTGGGCTCCCTGCTCAGTGGGGAGCCTGCTTCTCCCTCTCCCTCTGCCTGCCGCTCTCTTGCTCGCTCACTCTCTTTCTGTCAAGTAAATAAAATCTTAAAAAAAAAAAAAAGAATACATAGGGAAGAAACTAAAGTGAAAAGGAGAACAAAACAAAACAGTAGGTAGACGGGAAGGAGAAAGGACACACAACTTAAAATGTTAGTCAATTTTTTTATTAATTTTTGTAACTTTCCAGTACTCTACCCAATACCATATCTAGATTTTTGGCCAATATTAAAACTAGATATGCAATACACTCTTCTTAATTGATTTCCATTCCATGAAAAAATTTAAAGATGAATTATTATATTTAATGTGTATTCTTTACATTTATATTTTTTCTGATAGATCATTTTTACATGATAGAAATTTACCTTTAAATGGCATTTCAAAGATAGAAACAAAGACAGAACAATTAAATACAAAACAAAAGCAAAACCTTTATTCTTTTGGCTTGATTGTAATGTGGTTTACCGTTCTTTATGGTAATAGCATTTTCCTGCATGCATTTCACCAACACACTACAAGTCAATAGCTTTAGTATAAAGAATCTACATTTAATGTTGCTTGTGAAAGGAAAACAAAATGTTTTGCTGTAACTGGTAATATAATTTCACTACCTGGCTTTGTGAGGAAAAAAAAAACCCACAAAACTTCGGTCCCCTATCATAACTGATACAGTTCTAATGCCATACGGGTCAATAAGAGTAAGATCTATCTGGGTGAACAAACACTGGAAAAGACTGACGATTTACTGAATAAGACTAGGTGGAAACATCTGATCCAAGCAATGCCAAGAATATCAACTGGTCTTTCCTTCAGCCTCTTTTGATGATAAGGCATTACTATTTGAAAGCAAATAAATGCTGGACTCAGTCTGAGATTTGTTTCACATTGAAATGTGTGCAAAGTTTACAGTACTAATAAAAAAGCAGAAACCTACACTGCATCTTAGTCTTTGTTTCTTATTTTGTGAAGTGCTGCAATTTAAAAGTGCTAGGAACAGAAACTAACAATAGTGACTGTGACATCAACCTGAAGATACTTTTAATTTCTCATTTTATGTACAAAAGGCTGAAAAATAAAATAAAATGAACTTTTTACAGTATTTATATTTTCTTAGAAAACTCTAACCATATAGTTTCAACAGATTTAAGCAGCTTGCAACATGTCCGTACAGTCGGGCTGGTCACCAATGAGTGTTCAATGAAGACTGCAAGAATAAAAAGCAAGAAGCTCTTCATTGTTTGCTGCAACCTATTGCTTAATGACACGAAGAATGAGGTCTTGGTCGAACAATTTGCTTCACTTCACCACTGACATATGGCTTCCCATATTAGACTTCTGAACAGTGGAAGGAGTAGGATACAGCAGCATAGGCAAGATAAACATGCAGCAGTGACAGCTTCAAACTTATAATGGAACCAATTACATCATATTACCTGTTGAAAGCTTGCAAACTATACTTACTGTGGTACATATTTGATGCAATAAATACTGTGCTTAAGTCATCATTTTTGTTTGCTCAAACATGCACCACTGGGTAAAATTACTATTTACAAAGCAGACTTTTATTGTTTAAATTGACATATGCTATGTCAACCTCACCAAGAGCAGAAGATGGCTAAACAATACTGCAGGAAAAAAGCAGAATCAACTTTATAAAGTGGTGGGGGGTGCTTTTTGGTCAATTCAGGTTTTTAAAAGGATTGATAGGATATTTTTAGTTTATGCCAAAGGACACTTATCAAAAATGGTATAGTCATGCTGCCGGGACTCTGAATGACTATGTAATGGTGTGTGTGTGTCTCTGTGTGTATACATATATATGTATATACACGCACATATACATATATACATATATACATGTACATATAATGGATTATGTAAAAATAAAACAATTCTTCAATGCTTGTGAATTCCATGGAACATTTACAGGCACATTAAAATTTTTCTGGATGAGATACCTTAAAAACATGAATAGCTATTTAAGCACCTCAAAAATCTAAAAACATCCTGAAACAAGAAGTAAACTCTTTCTTTTTGTGATGTGATTTTTTTCATGTGTGAATGAGAAGTGCAGCATGCCTTCATTTAAAATATATCCAGTTATACAATAGAGAAACGTAGAATTCCCTACCTTTACTCCCTCTCCCCAAAACATAAACCCATTTACAAAAATAGTCACATATAATAGTAAACAACCTGTGAATTAAAAAAAAAAGGTGATAAATTCACAGCATACATTTTGTAAAAATATGGCAGGTGTGGCAGTTAAATCATAAACAGTGGTGACGATTACTATCATCAAGTGTCACGTGTTGAATTTACATAAAAATTTAACTTCCCGCCCCCCTTTAAAGTGGTTCCTATTGTCCGAGTAGCCATTACCTCTCTGCTCTTCAGCAGTGTCAGCTGGTTGTGAAAACAGAAACCTCCTGTCAATGCTGTTTTTCTGGTTTATTGAGTCCCAGTTTGCTGACCAGAGGTCTCTGTCTTGTTATAGGCACTGACCTTAAGTATACATTTGTAAAAACAGTCAGTTTGGCATAGACCTCCTCTGGGAGTCCTGTTGACACCACTACATCACCATCCCAGGCTGTAAACAATTGATCACAAAATGGAGTATTCTTTGTTCCTTTTTACTTTTTACTTTCCCTGATATCTTTCCCTTTGTCCTCCTTTTCTGATTTGTCTTTTTCAAATTTTTCTTTTTCCGGTTTGGTCACACTATCATAGGAAGGTGGAGAGGTGGTGGAAGGCGTCACATCGGTTTTCTCTGGAGTTGAATTCTCATTTAGTTTGTCAATGAGAATATCATCTTTGATAGGTGTTCCATCACCTTCTTTGCCTTTGTCTTTCTTATAGATACATGAAACCTTTTTAACTTTTTGCTTCAAGAGGTAGCGTCTATAAGCCCTCTGGATAACGATAGCAGACACCTCTTCTTGTTTGCGTTTCAGAGTGGTTGTGATGGGCTCGTAGGAGACTTTGGAGGGATTTGACGCCATGAATCGCTCCTCCATCTGTATTCGAAGGGCATCCATCTCTCCACTCTCACCCAAAACCCGCTTTGTAAAAGCAAATAAGATGTCAAGACAATGGATCCGGTCCCCACTGACCATGGGCAGGTCCATGGCAATGAGCTGGACTTTGTTTGGTTTGGCTATGAGAAGAGGAGGATCCAGGGCAGCTGCGAAATCCGAGAGCTTGGCGAACTCTATAAACTGGGTGGCATCGGGATCAAACTTCTCCCAGACCTCATAGAACATCTCAAAGTCATCCTCGCTCAGGGGCTCTGCACTTTCCTCAGTAGCAACACTGAAGTTCTCCAGGATGACAGCGATGTACATGTTCACCACGACCAGAAATGAGATGATGATGTAACTGACAAAAAAGAAAATCCCGACAGAGGGGTTCCCGCAGTCCCCCTTAACTGAGCTTCCAGGGTGATCTTTTTCAGGGTCACAGTCTGGAGGTCCACTGTTGAGAATAGGTGCTAGCAGTCCGTCCCAGCCAGCAGAGGTGGTAATCTGGAACAGGCAGATCATGCTGTTGCCAAAGGTCTCGAAGTTGAACATGTCATCAATTCCAACTTCCCTCTTAACATAGGCAAAGTTGGACATTCCAAAGATGGCGTAGATGAACATGACCAGGAAGAGCAGGAGGCCAATGTTAAACAAGGCCGGAAGGGACATCATCAGAGCGAAGAGCAGCGTGCGGATCCCCTTGGCCCCTTTGATCAGACGCAAGATTCGGCCAATCCTGGCGAGCCGGATCACTCGGAACAGGGTAGGAGACACAAAGTACTTTTCTATCAGCTCAGCCAGAAACATGCCTATGGAAAGTCAAGGAACAAAAACAAAAATAGTTCTATATTTAATGGTAGTGAATGAAAATTTACATGGATTAGATAATCACTAGTTTTACAAAATGTGGACATAAGAATTAGGTATACACATAATACACACACACACACACACACACACACACACAATCTGCAGTATTTGTTTAGCAAAATGAAACTGATACGTTTGGTGTTATAACATTAACCCCTTTATGCTAACTGAGGTTTCAATGGTCATTTTACCTAGTTCAAGAAAAGCATCTATTAGAAGACTCAACCACTGAAGGCCTAAAGATGTCACAAAGTATACGGCAGTGAAGCAAAGGAGTGGATCTGTAGTTCTGAAATACCAGTTCTAGTATTGGCATAAGAACTAATGGACGAGGTTTGTGAATCTGAATTGGAATATGGGAGTTCTTATCCTGAGACGGTTGTGATCCGCTTTATTTGGAAGGTGGCAAGAATGATGGACAGGAGAGAATCCAGGCTTTGGAGACAGACATACTTGTGACTGAATCCTATCTCTTTTTTCCCCACATCACTAAGTGGTGTTAATATCTACTTTTGTTGTTTTTATTAAACTCGGCACTTACTGGGTCTTTACTTTGTTCTAGGCATGCTACTAAGTGCATCTCCTTATATAATATCATTTAATTTTCACAATAACACTTCACAGAAATATTCCCTGGAAAGCCAGGGATTGGAGGTAACTTGCCATAGGTCACAGAGCGGGTAAGTAGTGGAAACAGGGAAGCTCCAGACCAGATCTGTATGACTCCCGAGTCTCATCCCTTAAGCACTCTATGACCACCTCATAGCGCCATTGCGAGGAGCAAACAGAATGGCATATTGTTTCAGTGTTCTAGTCCACCAGAGAAAGCAGTATAAATAGTAGAATACTATTTGCTTCCCTCTGTGTATGTTTTCTTTTCTCAAATAGGCAGACCCTTGTCTTAAATCTCTTATATTTACTGCCACCACCTCATTTAATGCCCTATACCTGACCACTTAATATGTATTAATGATAAGGAGCCTGTTGTAGTTTTTTGAACAAAATGTCTACTTCTGGAGAAAGAATATTACAAACCATAGAAACTATCTGAATCCAAAGGTAAGATGAAGCTTGTGTGTTTGTGAATATATGTAAACACACATGCAAACTATTCCAATTATCAATAGCTTAATATTTATGGACTATTTGATTACTTCTAATAATTTTTGTGTGTATGTGTGTGTGAATTATTTATTCAAAGCAGTACTTGTCTATACCAAAGAAGTGTGAGTGACTAAAAGAGTGTTATGACAAATTGCAGTTATTGTCTTCTGAAATGAGACAAGATGATAAATGAAAGCTGAAAAATAGAAAATCTCTTTTTTTACACATCATTTCATGCACAGCATGCAACAAGAGAAATGACGAACTGAAGAACTATTAGACTTTTATCTGAAATTTTGGGATGAATGAGAAAGATCAGTAAGAAACACTTTCAAAGTTTTAAACAAATTTTTACTACTAACTTCCTTAACTGAGTAAAAGCATCTCTTCTTACCTACGATAGAGAGAATGACCACCACAAAATCAAAAATATTCCATCCGATGGTGAAATAGTAATAGCGAAGAGAGATTAGTTTCAGCACACACTCTCCCGTGAACAGAACAATAAACACCAGATTAATCCAGTACAGAATGTTTGTCATCTCCTGACTCTGGTCATCAGTTTCCACCATCATGGTGACCATGTTGAGGCAGATAAGGATCATGATGCTGATATCAAAGACTTGCTTGGTTACAAAATCAAAGACCATTCCTTGGAATTTGTTCTGGAACAAGGAATATATAAAATTCACTTAGAAACATAAAAAAATCAAATTTGACATATCTGCTTTTAACATAGCAATATGAAAATGTGGCTTTTATAAAAACACACCATGTTTATTTAATATTTGGAAGAACATTTTGTATACTGGCATATGCAACTTTTTTTCAAATGTATTTTAGTTACACTGTTCATGATATCAGATTTTATAAACTGACTTTAAGAGCCACTTACTGTGTTCTCAGTGCCCGTAACAGCATGTGTACAACAGTCAGCCAATATCTGCTACTATAAAAAAATCTTTGTTATCCCACGTATTAGAGGTGGGTATCAAAGTAAACTTCAAAGAACTAATAAATAATTCTCTAGCTTTTTCTCTCATGTTTATTTTTTTCTACTTTTTGCTTTTATCATCTTTCCCCAAAGCCAGAGAACCTGAAGTTTCATCTTGGAAGATGTTTTAAAAAATTATAGGTCAAGAAAAAGGACATATGTGGAACACCTGGTGAAATCCAATTAAGTTCTATGTTTTATTTAAGTGGTATTGTACCATTTCTTAGCTTTGATTACTGATCTATGGTTATGCCAGATTTTGCAATAAGGAAAAGCTTGGTGAAATCATATGCAAGTAACTCTTCTTTAAGAATATAATAATCTTTTAAAAAGTTATAGCCCACAATCAGATGTTCAAACTTTGCCCTATTCAGTTTGGACCTTATTTCCAAGAACTAATTGGCTTTATGTCTTGTTTATGAAATTAAGGCCTCACCTTACCAGTTCTGCTCATTTGGACCCTGTTTTGTACCATTTTGCCTATACCTGCTTGGTATTTCAGGCTTTCTAGGGCTCAAGCCCTGACTTAACTTCCACTAGGCTGTCCTCTACTTTCTTAACTGGAAACACTGATGATCTGTTCCCTATACCCTTCACAGCCTGCTTTCCCAGATCCTGACATGTTTATCCATCTGGCTTCTCTGTACTAGTGTTCTGATCTCTCCCTGTTGAGAGACATCCATTACTCCCTATGGAAATTCTTGGACATCAAACATCACCAGTTTGTTGTATTTTTCTCCTTTCTCGGAGTAGATACCTGGCTTGCTGGACTGGACTTCTATTGCTTCAGCAGAGTCTGTCCTTCAAGAGTCTCCTTCAACTTGATAAATGTGTTTCATCCCAGTTCCAGACCCTTCCTTCTCAGTTCTTATTTACTGTAGTTTACCTTTCCAAGTCTGGTTATGTTTCTTTTATTTCTACCCTTCTGATATTTCCAATTCCTCTTAATAAAATTTGCAGATTCTACTGTATCATTTTATCTTGTCTCCTTGTACTAAAACAGACTTCCCTCACTCCTTCTCTGGTGACTTTGAATTCAATTTTAAGTTTTAAGCACCCTGTGTCCTCAGAAAACTTTACGTTTACATTTGTCATAAAGTTGATAACACTGTATTGCAAATGGTTTGCTCCTGCTTATTTTAGTTTTTTCTTCTAGCTGTCTGGAGGCTCTGCAAGCACAGAGCAGTGTCATTTTTCTTATAGATATAGCACTTAGAGTGTAGTAGGTTCGAAATTGCTTAAAATCAGAAGCCTTTTATCAATGAAAAGCTCCTTAGATTTTCTGTCCGTGTAGTTTTCCAATGGGTCACTTCGATGTATCCAATCCCCAGTCACTAATCGCTATCTCCAATTTAAGTCCCAGGATCTAGTACATGCTGGAGGAAGCCACGTGACCCTGGCAGCCTTGTGCACCAAAGATTTATGTCCTCTCACTTCATCTTGGCCCTTGACGATGGTGGGGAATCCTTTATCCCTCACTTGCTCCAGGATAGTTACAAACTTCTCAGAAATATTCTTTTCTTTTGCCCTCTACTCTTTTTTGAGAGCATCAAAATCAGTGTAAAGAAACTCTTCTGCTTCCTTTTGCATTTCATATTATCTTGACTTTTCACATGTATCTTTTTATATATTACTCCATATTCATTACAGGACTCAGTCCCTCTTACTTCTAAATCTAATCTAGACCATTCTATTCTTGAGCCACATCCTATGTGTGACTTTATTCTATATTCCCTCTTCACACTCTTCTTCCCCAGAACTCCTGTTTTGCTTCCAACCTAAATCTCTCTCCAAATCTTAAGAAACTTTTGATTGCCAGATTCTGCAAGCTAGCATCTCCATTTTTTTCTCCATGCATGTCCCTTCTTCATGTCCTGCATGACACTGGTCATCCAGGGTGTATGGCAGAAACTCGTAAGTTCTCCTTATTGGGTCCTTCTTTGTCTCTCATATTCAATTCATGGACAAACTTTAATTTCACTCCAGTGACAGCTCACAAATCCATCCACTTTAATTCATCTCCACACCACTCTGGTTCAGGCTACCTCTCATCTCTGAAACAGCCCCAAAATAAGTCTACGAAGCATACACATTGCCCCTATCAATACTGGTTGAGTGATCTTTACAAAACTGAAAATGACCAGGTCCCCTTCAATGGCTTCCCATTGCTCTAAGGATAAAGACAATTTCTGAACATGGCCTACAAAGCTCAGAAAAATCTGGCCCATCCTAACCTCTTCATTCTCAACACATCCCAATGAGCCCTCACTCTCTGTACTCCAGCCTCACTGGCCTTCCTACCTCAGGGCCTTCACACAAGCACTGCCCTTCTTCTAAAGGGCTCTTCTCCTCCTGACAACAATGTCCTGCAGCAACCAAGCAGCTATTGGCAAATAGACAACTGGAATAGCCATAAAAATTCATGAAGAGAATGATGTTATCAGATTTAGAAGCAAGATGCTAGGGGAAAATATGAAATATCTTTAAAACCAGAAAAAAACCCCTGACTTGTATCGTTAATGATTCCACTTAATCAGCAGAACTGGGTAGGAAATGGGGAATATCTGAGATGTACCAATTATTCCAATTGGTCCCCACTGTACTCTGTGAACGTTCAATATTTCCACACAATGTATGTATGCATATGTTTTCTTCTCTACATTATTATAAGCTCCTCAATGACATCAATCCTATGTAATGCTATTGGCATATAAGTCTGAAATGTTTTATTTACATATATTTATATGTTTATATATAATACCTATATTATATATTTTGTGTATACGAGGTATATATATATATATACACACACATATACACTTAGGCTAAGATAAAAATACTAGTATCTGGCAATTTGGACTACGCAAGTGATAAATAACATAGATCTTGCTGGGAATGAAAGCATGTTATTCTTACAGCAGGTCGAGGTATAGGTTTTTGTGGTTTCTTTGAACCCAGTTTTTTCATGGCATTGTAGTATTTCTTCTGCTCTTCTGTCATAAAAATGTCTTGACCTCCAAAGTAAAGAAATAAAAACAAAACTTGTTAAAATCTTGTTCTTTTCTAGCTATAAAATCCACCTCCGTAGTTGTGTGAAAATTGGCTTCCACGTGCTATTCTAGTGTTGCCCATCTTTGTATTTACAGAGTTAGATGCATGTATTCAATCTGTAAATTATTCTGTATTAATCAGTCATATTTCTATACTGAAAACATACATGCTATCTGAATTAGCAATTACTTAAAAACTTACAATTGATTAAATATCTCAAAATAATTTCAGAATTTTATATTCCTTCTTTTAGCTGATTACGTTTTAGACTCAAAAAGAACCAGTGTGATATGTTTAGTTCATGTTTTAGAATAAAGATGAAGTTTTAGTATACTTATCTTCTTTTTCTGTTGGTTGAAGTTATCTATGATGACACCAATGAAAAGATTCAAGGTAAAGAACGAACCAAAAATAATAAAGATGACAAAATAAAGGTACATGTACAGATTGTCTTCATACTTGGGTTGTAATTCTACCTACAAAATATTAAGGAATGATAACAATTAGAACTACTACTTGTTTTATAAAAAAGACGTCAGCTGATTTTCAATTCTCAAAACATGTCTCAATTGCTGGGAATGGAAAAAAAACCTCAAACATTAAACAGATTTTATGAAACATCAAATCTAACATGCTTATTGAAGAGTCCTGCAAGACCATTCAGTGACTTGGCAAAGTGAAAAAGCTCATAGAAAAGTCCAGATAATTAAAATTAATTTCACCCAATAAATTTCTAGATTATGAATGTACTTTCCCTTATAGGTAAAGTCCTCCAACAGGGCATGCAAAGTGAGGATTTCCCTTTCCTGCAGAAGAGATGTTTGAGTTACACTATTTTATGTTAAAACCTTTAAGATTTATTCTCTCTGATTTGTTTTTTTTATTCATCTGTAAAATGGAAATACTAGAACCGTAACCACATAGGGCAGTTGAGAAGGTTAAACGTATTAATACCCGAAAAGTGCTTAAAGAAACAGTGCCTGGCCTATAGTAATAGCTGAGTGTAAAGGTTTGATTCCTATTACACGTTTCTTTTCATAGGCTAGAATTATTATTGTATGTGTGGATATGGGTACATCTGTAGGATCATTCCCTTCTGAAAACGAGTCTATAGATTCATCCTACTCGGTAGGCTTTAGGCACAGTTTCTGTAACAATGATGCCTTGTCTTGTCCAGCACACTTTTTGGTCAAAAAAAGAGTGACGGTGTGATCTTTGGCTGTAATCTATAGCTCAGGTCCCACAGGATATTGTTCTAACCAGTTCAGTTAACCAGTCACAGGTGGTAATGGATACAAGTAATGACCCATTGTGTCATGAAATCAATTTAAAGGGTAATGGACAACTTGCTATGTTTTTTTAATGAAATAGAGTAAAATGGAAAATGTCAGAAATATTGTAAAAGTACCTATTCTTTGATGGGACTTTTATTTCATTTACGTATGTATACAGTGAACAGTGATATAAAATGATATTTTAAAACATTTTAAAATTAAATACAATACATACAGAAAAGTGCACAGCACATAAGTGTAAAATGTAGTAATAAATTGTTATAAGATGAATCTCATGGTGCAGGACATTGTCAGGAACTCAGAAACCTTGCTGTATTCCTTCCCAAATATAAACTCTATAATCCCTGCTGGAGGCGATCATTATCCTGACTTTTATGGTAATTTTTTCCTTGCTTTTTCTTTAGAGTTAACATGTAACTATGCATTATTTTTTTTTAATGATTTTTTATTATATTATGTTAGTCACCATACAGTACATCCCCGGTTTCCGATGTAAGGCTCGATGATTCATTAGTTGCGTATAACACCCAGTGCACCATGCAATACGTGCCCTCCTTACTACCCATCACCGGTCTATCCCATTCCCCCAACCCCCTCCCCTCTGAGGCCCTGTTTGTTTCTCAGAGTCCATAGTCTCTCATGTTTCATTCCCCCTTCTGATTACCCCTTCTTTCTTTATCCCTTTCTTCCCCTACCGATGTAACCATGCATTCTTGAACAATAAGATTAGTTATGTCTATATTTTGTCTAGTAGATACATCTGTTATAACTGTTTATTTTTAGATTCATCCACATTGCTATGTATGCTGTATTCATATATCATTCATCACTGTATAACATTCAATCATTTGTCCATTTCTACTACTTTTGAGCTGTTTCCACTTTTTTACTAGTTCAAAAATTATGTTCACTCTTGTACATAGATTCTGCTATGCATGTGCACAGGTTTCTGTAGGATATATTGCTAAAAATGAAATTGCGGGGCTAAAGAATATCTTGAATTTTATTGAATCACGTGATAATGCCCAACTTCTTAAAGAAATATTTATCCATTTTGTCCCGTCAGCATTGCATAAGAGTTCTTATTGCTCTTTATCCTTGACAGTACTTGATATGGTCATACTTAATACTGCCAATGAGGTAAATGTATAGTTAATGTCAATTGTGGTTTAAATTTGCATTTCTCTGGTAACTACTGAGAGTAAGAGTGAGCAACTTTTCACAACTTTAGTGTCCACTTGGATTTCATCACTGTAAAGTGCTTGAACGCTGAGGAGTTATGTAGCAGATACTGTCCGCTAAGTTCCTAAGGAAGGAACTGAAAGAAAGTTTCATATCAGGCTGCTGCTAAGGAAGGGAGAGAGAACTCTAAATGAATTATTCAAAAGAGGTAGGAAACTGCTATAGAGGAAAGTGGTTATGAGCCCATTGTTTGTGGTCAGGGTTCAAAAACACGTACTACCACTTACCGCATTGAGCCAATTTGCTTCAATAGTGAAATGGAGTTAATATCAACCACACAGTAACGTTGTTATTTAAGATTAAGTGGGATAGTATTAAGAAAGCCCTTAGCGAAGTGAGTAGTAATACTAGTTAAGTTATTATTATTATTCAAAAAAGCATATGACTGGGATTCCTGATAGTACTCGCAGAAATACAATGCAGGGCTTTTAGTTCTCATGCTAGCTCTCTCTTTTTTTTAATAAGGTGAAAAAAAAAACCCAAAACAAAACCAACTGTTCAGGAATTCTTTCTCTGTTACCACCTGGTTATTGGTGCTTAGGAAAATAACATTTCGAATTTAATTACTATGCTCTGGCAATATACCAGAAGCCAATCTCTCTCCTTTTTTTAAATGTGATTTCCTCTCCCACTGTTACATGGTGAAAAATTAATGAAAATTGTACAAAATTTTCAAAAGTGCTGAGGTGTCTAAGGCAGATTGTGAAGGCCCCTTCCTTCTATCTGAAAATCTCACTTCCAGAGAGAAACACTGTAAAGTTTTTGTTTGTTTTCTCTTTGTTTTTTCTACCATTAGCCGGATTCTTCCTATTACAGGGAAGATAAAAAGATGGAAGAAATCTGTCACAGATGAAGAAAGTGCACGTTGAGGGCTTCTAATGCACAAATGGCCAGAACTATCAGAGCCGAAAATAAAATGTCTCATTTTGCAAAATCGACAAAATTTTAAGTGCTGGGTGCCATGCTAGATACTAGAAAAGATGTGTTAGAAGATTTACAGTGAGTAGAGAAAAACGTTCAAATCAAATTGTGGAAGAAATAATGCAAGGTTGAATATTCTATTTTTGTAATATAGATGTTTTCTATAAATTGACCCATTGTTTTGTTTATTAGTAAATTACAACACTGTGGAAATATTCACCGGATCAAATTAAACAATTTTCCCTCTAAACAGACTTACATTTCGTGAATCAACAGCTGCATACATGATATCCATCCATCCCTTAAATGTGGCCTGTAAAAAAGTCATACCAGGTAATTTTTTCTCCCATAAATTATAATTTTAGAAAAGAAATTAAGTATCAGATTGACCAATTCAATCATTCAAAAACAGGTATATAAAAGGTTGGGGTTAGTATGTAAAATCTGGGAAAAGTTTTGTAATAGATGCATGGAAAATACTTCAACTTTACATTCTTCTGTAAATCTATAGTTAAACAGGATAGATTTTAACAATATGCTATCATAAAAGTAATTATCAACAATCTTTGACTCTGATATACCTATAAGAAC
The DNA here is from genome assembly GCF_017311325.1 of Ursus maritimus. NCBI lineage: Eukaryota > Metazoa > Chordata > Mammalia > Carnivora > Ursidae > Ursus > Ursus maritimus. Next base: position 64,352,784 of record NW_024423343.1, read on the forward strand.
GTAACATGAAATTTGATAAAATAACATCAGACAAGTTGAAAAGTATGCTGCATTGTTTGATCTTAATGTTTTCCATTCTTATTCTTTTCTAAATGGTATTATCACCAATCACTAATCATGATGATTTGTTCTTGAAAAATCTCGATATTGTTGATTATACTATTTTGATCCAATTATTCTATAAGATGAAGTAGTTGCCTAATCTGAATACAAACATACTGAACTACGATTTACTCTTTTAAATATCTGTGGTTTTGGGGGAGACAAATGCACCTAAAAACAAGTTTTATGCATTTTTTTTTCAGTTCCTTAGAACCACAGGATCTGTCCTTCCCCCTAATATTCATACAGCATTGGGTATCATGCAGGTGGATTATCTCAGGGAGTGATCAGCTGAGAAGTGGAATGGATTTTTATGAATTCATAACAGACATAACAGACTTGATAGAAGATTTTTATTTGCAGAGAGCAATCTCCCTATCTGAAGGAGTTCAAGCGACAGGCAGGAAAGGTTGGAATTAGGTAGGTGTCCGTGTGACAGACGTAAAGGTGGGGAGTTTGCTTATGGTGGTGGTAGACACTGTGTGGATGAAGGCTTGATGAGGGTTTTATACTGTCTGGTAGTAAGGAGGAGAGAAATGTACCACTCCTCCTCCTCCACTCACACACTTCTCCAACCCCACGCTAGGGCCTGTGCCTCTATTTTACTCAGACTAGGGATGGGGTAAAAAAGTGGGAACCTACATAGAAATCTCAATAACAAAGGACTGGTACTGGGGTAGCTAATGCATAGTCTGAAAGACCATAAACTTTGTAGAGCAGTCCAGTTTCCAGCATGATGCAGTAAAGATAGTTCAGCAATGATTAGAAAGAATCTATGTAAATTATCTATATCTATATCTATATCTATATCTATATCTATATCTATATCTATCTATCTCTGTATACATATATATATCTATATACATAGATATATATATATTGAGAGAGAAGATTTCAGACTCATTTTAACAATACATCACAGAGAACAATAAAGTGGTTACTTACTACTTGAAGCAGAGAAAGATATCCAAGTCCTACATTATCAAAGTTTACTTTCACATTTTTCCACCTGGCAGTTTGATTGCTCTCTATGAGGGCTTTACATTCGCTGTAGTTGTTGACCACACTTACATCAAACATTTCTCCAGTGGTGTAGTTAATACAATGATAAAACTTGCCAGCAAAGAGATTTACTCCCATAATACTGAATATGAGCCAAAAGATCAGACAAACCAGAAGTACATTCATTATGGATGGAATGGCTCCTAAAAGAGCATTGACAACAACCTGGCAGAGAAATGAGAAGGGAAAATAAGTGAAAACTCAACAACCATATTTAAACACTATTAAAAGAACAGCAGTCAAGTGATAGAAAATATATCTGTTCCTAAAGTTCAATACTGGGCAGAAACTAGTATCTGATAGCTCCAATAAAAAATTTTACACTTACAGTTCAGAATGGTTAAAGTATATTTTATATCATAGAATGTTTTCTCAAGAGGTAAGAACATACACAGAGCAAATTTTCATCAAAGAATGGAACTAATTATAAATGCAAATAGTGACATGGCAATAGAAACAGTGTCAGCATGTGAAGATCACAATTTCTAAAAATTTGCAAACCATAAAATTTACAATCCAAAATCTGAAAGTAAAAGAGAACAACACTTGAGGGTCAATTTCCAGGGCAAAAGGGAACACTGATAACAGTTATTCTGGGAAAGCCAGGATAAGCCAGGATGTCCCAGGCACTGTAGTCTAGGGTCACCCTACAGCTACAATTTCGGAGCAAAGAGCTCAGAGCATAGAAATCAAACATGCGACAGGAGAAGGGGGTTTGGGAGTCAGGAGCTCTGTGTTCCAGATTACATCACAAATTAGCTGTGCGCCTTTGGGCAAATTATTTCATTTTTCTGATCCTCCTTTGGGAAATCCCTTTCAGAAGAAAATCCTCATAAAGCACTGCAATTTGAGCCCAGGGTTTTCACTTAATGGCTCTTTTACTTGCAGCTTTCTCAATTAACTAGGGCTTTCAGGAAATATTTTTCAGCACTTTTAAAAATTATCCCCCAAGGAAATATTTAGCTAAAAATCATGTTCTAACCTACATCAGCAATAAACTTTATCAATGAGCAGGCATGTAAAATATACGAAACACAGCATTAATCTTCCTCAACTCCCTTATGGGATAAAAACACGTACAAACACATACATACACACATGTAAATATATGAATAATGGTATCTTACAATCGACCATACCAAATGGGTACTTGGCAAAAAGGCACAACTCATCTGCAAATTGGCACCTGGAGCCTATTCAGTAAAGGATAATATTTTAAAGAATTTTTTAATGAAAGAAACTTCTAAAGAACTTATTACAGTGTAAAGTTACTACAAGAACTTCAACTTTCTGATAATTCAGAGGTACTTGTAGACTTGACAGTTCATTTTTAAATTCACTACAATGAATGCTCTGCAAATGTGAGGAGATTCTGATTAGCAGAGTTAAAAAAAAAAAACTGGAGAGCAAAGAAATAATATACGTGTTTTCAAAGATAGATGAATGGAAAGACTAGGAATTTAGGTCCTTATCTATGCAAATTTGGTATAGAAAATATGAAAATTATTCTACTATTGAAAGTTTGATTGCTTTTTGAAAATTAAAACTACTACTGCAAAAACAGTGATTTTAAATTGGTAAAGTGAAAAGAATTTAACAGCTAACAGATCCTTTCTATGCAACCATGAGCACACTAACACACAAACACACACACCTACACATATCTTTCATTTCTGTTAATGTTGCAACATTCAGAGAAAGTCCCAAGTAACTACTTTCAAATGATCAGAAAAAGCATCATTTTCTAAAAGTTTGTTTAGAGTAGTGAAATCCCCAGAGACAGGATGTCATCATTTCCTCTGTGCTGAGGGGGTGTGGTCTCAGGTTTAGTGCCCCGGGACAGTGACAAATGGCAGCACAAATTCCTCCTTCTTTCTTTTTACCACCTTTCTAAATGAGCAGTAGATTTCCACTGACCTACTTTTTCAGCCACCACAGCCTGTGTTTGAAGGCTAAAGGGCCAGATTCAGATTTAAAAAGTCTCAAACACATCATATGGAGCAATGAAGAAATGATGAGGAATTCTTTGGAGGTTTTAAATTACAGTCGGTGGAATTTCCCGCACATTTAGAAATGGAACGAACATAACTAATCTTGACTCACATCGGAAGTCTACACAACATGATAGAGATTTCCCACAGAGTGAAAAATCTACTTAGCAGCAATCTAATTGTTTCTAATTAGAAGCAATCACTTAGGCATTCTAGTCTGTGTCTCCAACAGTGTCAAGTTTACGGATGTCTGACAAATACTGATTGACAGGGTATGTCAGTATGAATGTATAAGATATAAATTCTCCATAGATTTGTCATTTCTGAGGTACAAAATGTCAGTCTGTTCTCAATTATAATTCCAGCAAATTCGAAGGCATGCAGTCTTACCCTCATTCCTTCAAACCGGGATAAGGCTCTCAGTGGCCTCAGAGCTCGTAATGTTCTGAGGGATTTGATGGCACCAAGTTCTGAGTAACCCAAGGCATTTGCAGTCAAGCTAACCAATGAGACCTGTACAGAAAAAGCAACACAGTTTTCTCACTTACAGGCAAAAACGCTTACCCGGTTCTCAACCCGTAGTGAGTATCAAAATCACCTGGAGGGCTTGTTGAAAGCACAGATTACTGGTAGAGTCTGATCCAGTAGTTTTGGGATGGGGCCTGAGAATCTTCAAGTCCAGGTAAGGCTAAAGATACTGGTCTGTGAGCCATACTTTGAGAACCACTGCCATAAACTTATGAGAAAGAAGCTATACATATTCTCTTTTCAAGATTCTTGACACGAACAGTTTTTTTTAATTAAATGTAAAACAAGAAAAAGAAATGGCACTGAAATGCAATTTTCACCCACAGATCTGTAAACCTTTATCATCTCTCATATGTTTAGCCAACCTAAAAGGGAGATGACTAAAACTTAGTGTAAGTACACAGGTGAACTAAGAAAACCACTGGAGAATCTGCACACAAACACACTCAGAAAGATCTAGGCTTCTAAATAGTGGCTTTGTCTTTCTGTCAACTTCAGTATGAGAGCATCAAACCATGAATTAGGTCAAATGAAAATAATTAACCAAAAAAAAATTGAGATTTTAGTATGACTAATAGAAATTGCCAGGACAATGGTTTTATAGAGATGACTAACGTAGTTGATAGAAATTCTAAAATCTCAACTAAAAAGGAAAAGATCAAGTGTCATAAGTAGCACAGAAATGTCTAATTTCTTTGAAAATACATAGAAAACTCATTAGATCTATATAATCTAAGAAAAAGTATTTTGTCCTAAAGACACTTGAATTTCAAAAGCAGAGAAAGAAAAATAGATGTGTAATATAGCTTTTAAGAGTATGGTGTTAATGGATATTTGAAAAAATATATTTTTAAAAAAAATAAAGCACACAGAAAATTTTTACAAAACTTATTCAAACTAATTTTGCATATGTAATGTGAAATAGAAAAAACCTCTAAATTTGGCAAAAAATGAGCTACAAAAATTTATCTTAAGTGGTTTACATATTTTCCCTAAAATCTAAACTTTTTTAAAAAAATATTTTATTAATTTATTTGAGACAGAGAGAGAGAGAGAGTTCACAAGCTGGGCGGAAGGGTAGATGGAGAAGCAGGCTCCCAGCTGAGCACGGAGCCCAATGCAGGACTCGATCCCAGGACCCTGGGATCATAACCTGAGCCAAAGGCAGACACTTAACTGACTGAGCCACCCAGGTGCCCCTAAAATCGAAACTTTTAATTTTAGGCCTTGTGAGCCCTCTCTTCACTAATAATTGAAAAATAAAATTCCTGGATTATCATTTGTTGTGAAAATTTTCTGTATATAAAATATGAGGACCTGGACTACTTTACCTTCCCTGAAGACAGAATCAATAAGAAACAGGCATAAATTAAAGGATGAAAGATAAAAGTAGGACATAAGAAAAACAATTCTGAACAAGGGCAGTATTGACTGGCTAAGTAAAAGAAGTGGGAAAATACCCACTTCTATGGAACTTGTGTAGCTCAATGTGAGAAGGAGATCCATGTATGCTTTCTCCTCTTCCTGGAACAATCTCCTAATTGATCTTATGGTCTCTAAAAATCCTCTTTCTAGTCCATCATTCACAACTGCACCAAATTTCGCTCCCTCAAAGAGCAAGCTTTTCTGGTCACGTAATGCTTCAGTGGCTTCTTCCCGAACTAGATCAGAGGCCTACATCTCTTTGGATGGCATCACAGGTTCTTTTTTTTTTTTTTTTTAAGATTTTTATTTATTTATTCGACAGAGATAGAGACAGCCAGCGAGAGAGGGAACACAGGCAGGGGGAGTGGGAGAGGAAGAAGCAGGCCCATAGCGGAGGAGCCTGATGTGGGGCTCGATCCCATAACGCCGGGATCACGCCCTGAGCCGAAGGCAGACGCCCAACCGCTGTGCCACCCAGGCGCCCCATCATCACAGGTTCTTTAAACTTTTCTCCAACTTACCTTTCTTACCTTGTCATCCAATTAGAAAACATTTTCCCTCACCCCGTGGCACTGTTCTTACTCTCTAGGATTATTTGTCGCTTGAACAGGCCCTGCTTGGCTTGCACTGGTCTTAATGCTTTGGTGTCCTTCCCCTTATCTGTATCTGCTGACATTCTCAGCCCTCAAACTCCAGCTCACAAGGGTGCTGCCTCACAAAGCCTTGCCTCCTTCCTTAGTGAAGTGAATGGCACTCCCAACACAGATGTCATCTTCTCGATATATACGTATCTGTCCTCACTTGTCAACTGTAAGCTCCCACAAGTTAGAAAAATGACATTCATATTTGTATCTTCCATAGCAAAACAGATGATCAGGAATATATTTGATATAAAGCAAAGTATTGATGAGTTTTATATATTGTCATAATAATTTTCTTAAATCTAAGAAGGTAAATACCAGGATATGCTCAGTAATATGAGCACCAGCTGCAGGGCAGCTAGATTTCTCCTAAGAATTTCTTTATATTCAGATCATATTGATTAAATGCCTTTACTGTTACACAGATACATTATATATCAAATATTTTTATTATAAATTTTCCAGTGTATCATAACCACATATAGAAAGTAAAGAAAAAGTATCACCATAATCCAAAGATTGGTTATATATAGTCTTGGTATATTTTTCCATTGTGTAATATCCAATCATACATGGTTTTAAGTCCTTATTTATTTATTGTCTTCTTTTATTGCCAGAAAACTTTTGATGTAATTCTGCTTGTAGCCTTATATATTATATTTAATAGTAGATTTGCTATAGACAGATTAGGAAAAAATAGAACAGATATTCTTCTCTCTTAAATTCAAAGAACTCTTTTTCTCATAATTTGTTTCTTCTGTTTGGTTCTTGGAAAACTCAAATTGGATTAAAAGTTGATATTTTTTCATTTGAAACTGTAAAAAATAACTTTCTCCATGGAAGGGTCCATTTTTTTAAATTTTGCTAGCATGATATATAAATTTTATATATCAAAATATTTCAAGTTAAAAGTATGTCTTTAATTTCCAAGGAATTACAATCAACAGAATACCATCTTTAAAATGTACTAGTTAGCACTTGTGCTTTCTTGCAAATTCCAGCGTCCTCCTCCTTTGTTGGCTGTGAACATCATCCTGTCACCTTCCCCATGTGCCTAACCCTGTCCCCACTGGCTTGCCTAGTCTTTCCTAGAAAAAAGGCCTTTAAGGTTTTTTTTGGCCATTATGAATAGACTACTAATTTAAAAGGTATTTATAAGAAGTAAATATCCAGAACTAAATGAAAATGATTTTTAATTTTTTTGTTCATTTAAGAATTTGTATTTGTGAATAAAAGGTGAGATCTTCAAAATTTTCCCTCAGAAATCATAGAGTAATCTTGTATTCCATTTTTTAAAGACTTTTATATTCTGGTACTCCATCTTACTTTATTTTCAACACCAGTGCAGTTTAAAACAACTTTTAAATATTGGCCCACAGCCAGTCTATTTCAACCATCATACAAATCAAGAAATGTATCTCCTGCTTTTCTGACTTTCAAGTTTCTTTGTGATTAGTAACCCATCTGTGGGACAAACACTTCTCAACAGGCTCTGATGATAACAAAAATACTAATGTCAAAGATAACCGTGAGGAATTTAAACACGGTTGTTGTGTCAAAGGTAAGAGTGAAAAAAAGCAAAACTTCTACATCAATATATTATTCTGTAGAACTTGGGATTTAAATGTTAATCTGAAATGAAATCAATAAGTGTAGTAAGGCAGCATTTGACTGTTTCACCTATGAAAGTATATGAATTTAAATCAGCAAAAAAACATTATGGGGTATCTTCTCATTGGGAAAAATGGGAGTCATCATTTATATTTATGTAAAGTATTTACTGAGTGCCTACTGTGTGCCAGGCACCATTGCTAGAACTATCATCACATGCCAATGGAATGAAACACAGAAGTGCAGAACACTCACGTCAACAATCAGGAAATCCAACCAGCACCAGGCATTGGTGAAATACATCTGAAAACCATACGCGACCCACTTGAGAAGCATTTCCAGGATGAATATGTAAGTGAAAACTTTGTCGGCGTATTCTAACATGGTCTTAATGGTTTTTCGCTGCTCAATATATATATCTTCAAAGGCCTGTGAGTGAGAAAATCCCATGGAATTTCATTGTCATAAACTGTCTCTAATTGATGTCTTAACAGAGCAAACCTGCTGCAAGCCTCGTCTCAGGCGCCTGCGTCTGGAAGGCTTCTCGCTCCCCATGGCGGCATTGTGCTTCAGGGTCACCTGCAGCCACACTTCAGTCAACCAAGGAATTCAAATAATTTTTAAATTAGGGTATCGGGATATCCCAAAGAGCTTAAAAATGTGGAGAGACTGTCAGGTGCTTCTCTCTACAGCAGGAGGCAGAAAGTCATGTGTGAGTAGATGTGCTTTGTTCATGACACTAGAATGTTTTCTCTCAGTAATGCAAATGTAAGGCAGGAGACAACCCTCCCCCCCCCCCCACTCCCATAGCAGGAGGAAAGAGGAACAGAGGATTATCACCTTCTCCTCTCTATTTCTCTCGCTCAGCGTGGGCACATGTGTGGTGCATGTGGGGAAGCCCACCCACCCCAGCCCCGCTGTGACATTTTGCAGAGCTCTTGGGACAGTGTAGGGAATTGATTTTCAGGAGCCTCTGTGTGTTCTGGAATGAAAAGATCATTTATCTAACTCAATCTCCTTATAGGAAAAACTATCAGGATAACTTGGTGGTCTGGGTTAAGAACAAAAGAAAATGTTCTTTTTTGGAGAAAAGGGGGATCCGGGCTTGTGATCAGGGCACAAGGGCCTAAAGTCTTTGCAGCTCAATTTACAGGTGAAGCTAGAAGCCCCTCAGAAGCCAGCCATGGTGCTATGTTGATGCATTTTGGTGAGATTTGACTGGGTATAATTGAGAACCAAGAGCTAAGACAGCAAAGGCACTAGTTACTGGTGAGACTTTAGAGTTCCCTCTCTATTGGCATTAAAAATTCAGGGCTGACCCTCTTTGCGCAAGTACATGGCAAGATGCAGGATTCTTAGTCAAATCAGAGGCAGTCTTAGAGGCCTCCAGACACAAGGCTATAATCCTAATGAAATCAACTGACCAAACCCTGTAGTTGCTAATTGAAAAAATAAAAGAAATGCAGCCACATTTGTTATCACCAAATGGGAAAACAGGTCACACTATTTTCATAGGTTAATTAATATTTTGACCAAACTGACCCTTCCATTGAATGAAATCAGATATAAATTAAGTTTTAATGCTTTCATTTTGCTATTAGTCAGTAATTAAGTCAGTCTACTATTTGCCATTCACTGTGATTGGCACTAGTGAATCAGGATGAACAAGACAAGTGAATCCCCTGCGAAATGGAGTTTATGTAAGCAGTTTGACAGTTAGCTGATATCCCATATCATGTCTGCATAATGACTCTTAATAAGAACTGCCTCTGATGACTCAAAGTCAGAAATATCTTGAAGTATTACAAGAAACCATAATTTGAGTTTGATTCAATCTGAGATCTACTCCACAACAATAAAAATTGCTATCTACTGGGGTTCACACTGTGCTAAGAATATCACAATGTAATCTCTTACTTCACAAGCACCATATTTTAAAAACATGTAACAAGAGGTTCACTGAGGGGGAAGGTAAAGAGTTTCAGTAAAGGAAAAGGAGCAGGTTATATGTCACCTACCAGCGCCCCACTGCTGAGTAGAATCATGAAGACAATGAAGGTTTCGAACCAGTTGTGCTCCACTATTTTATAGCAGGTTTTTCTCAAGTTCCACCAGAGTTTCCCTTTGCCTTCTTCTATGCTTATCTGACAACACTTGAACTTCCGCACACAGTCTACAATAAGTCAAAGTAAATGAAGAAAAAAAACAGTCACTCTTCGATTATGTACATTTGTATTGGTGGAAGACTCACCTACGTTATTACCTGATACGTTGTAAATAACTATTTTTTAGGCTTCCACTTACACAAACACAAATCATCTGTACGGTTTTTAAACCATTCATTCAACAGATATTTTTTATGCATATGTGATTATTGTAATGGATTATATTACATCATAAAAACATATAGAAAAAGAGAAAGGAAAATAAAATCACCAAAAGTTGATATTTGCATCTTATCCTTATCCTATGATTCCATTCATACGTGGACATTTGAATTCTAAGTAGTTCACTTAATAGTATAATACGCACATTTCCCTTTTATTGTAAGTAAACAGAACTGTGAAAGGCTTTCACAGTACTTCTCTAAATAAGATAACCAGACTTAACCAGAATTTATAGAATTATTCCACTATTATTGAATGTGTTGCTTTAACTCTGGCTATTATCAGCAACAATATTATAAACATCTTTGTGTAATCTGTGAATTACTACATCAAAGGCTTATCAATAGATATTTATTGAATATCTGTTGTAGTCAAGGAATTGTACTGGACAAAGTATAATTGTAGAATGTGTAAACATAGACTTTCTCTTTAAAAAGTGTGCATTTTAGGGGTGCCTAGGTGGCTCAGTTTGTTAAGCGTCTGCCCTTGGCTCAGGTCATGATCGTAGGTCCTGGGATGGAGCCCTGCCTCCGCTCCCTGCTCAGCAAGGAGTTTGCTTGTCCCTCTCCCTCTGTCCCTTCCCACCACCCCCCCAACTCATACTCTCTCTGTCTCAAACAAATAAATAAATAAAATCTTTTCTTAAAAAGTGTGCATTTTAAGTAGGGCACTTGTGCTCACAAATTCTATAGTTATTGAAAGCAAAAAAATCACAAATTAAATAAGGTATTGTGAGAGTTGACTGGTATAGATTAATTTCTGATATTGAGCTTTATAGAGGAAATGAATTGCAGCTTAGACTTTGAGGGATATGTAAGAACAGATCTAGTACAGAAGCTGTAAAGGAATGGAGAAAGTGAAATCAATAAAACTTAATGATAGGTCTAGAAGTTGCATGAAGGAAAGAATTAGGAGTCAAGACTAGAAAAAACACTTAGAGCCAATCTGAAAAAAGGAACTGAGGAGTCAACTGGAGAGTTTAGATTTTATATACTGTCCAATGACTAAAACATTGAAGGATTTATTTGGGAGTTGTGAAGATTTACCTGATAAGAACACTGATTTAGAATGATCTCTGCCTATAAAAGGCACTGATGGATAGAAGAAAGAAGATGAAAAAGGAGTTAAGAGTGCATGAGACCCAAACAAGGGCAACAGTGGTGCTAGTGGTTAGGAATCAGAAGATACTGTTGAGCTCACAGGACCTGGCAGCACACAAAACAGGGGGATGCTGGGGTGTGGGAGATGAGTCATGAGATGAGGCTTTAACCATGAAGAGGGCTCTTATTCAATCAATAGAAAAATGGAAACCTCATCTTGAAAAGAGCATAATATTTTACTGCATAGACATTTATCAGATGCTACTTTATAATGTCAGTCAGCCAGATCATATCCTTTGTTTCATGAAAATTTAATGATGTGCTATAAAATGTTATTAGCTTCTCAACTAAGAAATAAATAGCATTATATTTGTTGTTTCTTTGAGGCAAGATCTTTTTCATATTTCTGTTTCCCAAAAGATCAAGAAGATTCACGTGCCCTGAAAATATTCACTGTATTAAATTAAATGGAACTAAATTTAGGGTGTTTTTTTTCTCTAAAGAGGATATGAGATGAAAAAACAGTTTAACAGAAAAAGAGCAATTTTGGTGGGAATGATGAATGCCAAATTTGAGACACTGGTTTATTTCTGAGAAGAAAGGAAGAAAGGGGGATAAGAAACAGGGAACAAAATGGGCCTAATCTTTATCTGTTTTATTCTTAAATAAAAAGTCTGAAGCAAATATGACTAAAGTATTCAAATTGTTAAAGTTGGTTGGTGGGCATCTATATATTATTCATTATTATTTTCTATAATGTTAAGTTATTCTATATCCTACATAGAATATATTCTAAAATATTTCATACTTAAGTGTTTTTTTAAACCTTACAAAAGACAAATGTTAATAGTACCATAATTATTATTGCATAATAACTTATTATTTCCTTATTATTGCAGTATATATGAATATATTGTGACCCTAAAACTAAGCTAATTGTCTGGTAAAGAGTAAAAACTAATACCACAGAAATTATTTTTGTGATACACCACTTGAATATTTTGGGAAGTCATATTATTTTTTTCATAATCAAATAACTGCCCTGGAATGTATGCAGACTTTTTGAAGAAAAAAGCAAAGAGTGACTCCCTCATAACTTATGCTGAACAAATAGCTCTCCCTCTGAAATTATTTAAAAATTTACAATTAATATTTAAGTATTTATTTTCACCAATGCATTAAAGTCCAAAATCAATAAGTATATGCAACATAATCTTCTGTAACAACCTTGAAAGAATCCATTGACATCAATTGTGATTTTTAACATCTGTGTAATTACACATTCTAAAATTTGCTTAAAGTTTAAGTTAAAACAGCTTTAGTGTTCTTAATGTAAACATGCATAACCCAAATGAAACACTTTTAGAATTAGTTGTAATAAAATTGCATTACTAGTAACAATTTGAGGCAGTCATTATTTTTATTTTTTATTTTTATAAGATTTATTTATTTATTTTAGAGAAGGGGGAGGGGGCAGAGGGAGACAGAGAGAGAATCCCAAGCAGACTCCCCACTGAGTACGGAGCCTAATCCCAGGCTTGATCTCACAACCCTGAGATCATGACCTGAATTAAAATGAAGAGTCAGATACTTACTGACTATGCCCTGAGGCTGTCACTATTTTTTAAGCTTTTGCTTAAGCAATTGCTATATGGTATTGATTTGAGACTAAGACATGATATGCATTATTAAATAGCTATTAACTAAAAAATTAGTTAAATGTGAAGTGATATCCAGGGTTTTTGAGAAATGTTCCTGTACCTATAATAGGGATTTATATAAGAAATGAAAAGAATTTCATATCTTGTGCTAGTGCACTAAATTTTCTGCCTCTTTGATCATTAGTGGTGCGTTCCCACACAGTCTGGATTGGCCAGGTGACTTTGCTGTGGTGAACAGGACAGGAGCAAACCTGGCAGAAGGGGAGCCTTGGCAGTTAGGCATCCTCTCTTGCTCCTGTGCCTTCACCCCAAGAACATGCCTGACCACTATGTGGAGGACAAGAAAAGACAGGAGTGGAGCTGAGTCAGCCCAACAGGCCATCCAAAACCTCAGGCTTGGAAGAGAGCCTATCCACGATCAGCAAAATCATCTGGCTGGCCATGGACTTGTGAGCAAAAATATATGTTTTTTTCTATATGCTAAGAAGTTCTGGGTTGTTGGATATACAGCATTATCGTTCAAGAGATAACTGCTCCATACCTCAAATTACATAATTTTAGCTTTCTTCAGAAAATCCTCTTGGTATTATTGGCCCAAGGCATGGTGTCCCATATTATAAAACTCACAGTACATTTTGGCATTTCATTATCTATTATCTATTATCATTCAGAACTAGTAAAAAAATTAATCTTGACAGAAACAAGTAACCATTACTCATGGACAGTTTTAAATGTACACTTATCACTTACGGCCCATTGTAAACCGACAAAACAGTAAACAATAAATTACCTCTTTGACCTTAACTTTTTTCTTTCTTTTTTTTAAAGCTAGGGAGAGATGTTTGATTTGGCATTCTCTCTGATTTGATATTCTAGAAGGCCACCAAAACACCCATATAGTTAGCAGCCTTTCTTAGTTGAACAGGATGCACAAAAACAGGAATGTCTCATTGCATAAACCCTATCTTTTAAAAAATTATCTTTGTTTTGATACAGAAAAAACAAAAACCAGACAAATGAATGAACAGTCTCTAGATAGAGATGATTCAGGGGTGGGGAAAGAGAGAGGTAAGAAGGGTCCGGTGAGCTCACAGGCACTGCTCTACTCACCTTCCGTGAAACAGGCTTCAGGTTCAAGGGATTCTTCGGGTTCTACCTCAGGCTGCTCTCCCTCAGCGGGAGCTCCTATATCAACTGTGCTGCCTTCCGATGAACTAGTTGCATTTAGCTTCTGAAAATCAATTCCACAGAAAAGCTTTTAAAATATTTTCTTTAATCTATAATATAAAAATTCAAAAGGTGTGCCCTCAAGTCTTCTGTATGCATTTCCTTGATCTGTAATTCAAGAGTCTCTTAAACATAATGCCAGTCCGCTTTAGGAGAGGTGGGGGTCACAAGATTAGATGCAGTGCCACAGCATAGTTTTTTCTTTAAAAATATGGTGCTAACAGGTTCAATAATTTTTGATTAAGCCCTTGTATAGAGATTCTGAAATAAATCCTGAAGAGCGCTGATGTAAGCTGCCAGAGTCATATGGCCATCTGTGATCTTGCTTTTGTAAATTCACTGGCAAATGGTATGGTTTGTTTTATTCTAAAATTGTGACCCAACCAACGAAAGCTGCACAAGTGTATTTTCATGTCAAATGCAGAAAAGATCGATCCAATGCACATAAACAGCAACAATCTAAATTTATCCACTTTTCATTGACATGAAAACATATACCAGTAGTTGTTGTTAAATATATTCTATAGTTTTCTAATTCAGAAAAGAGCAGCACATTGTTAGCTTTAGAGCAAGAGCTGGTATTTTGCATTCTCTTTGGCCAATGCACTCCTGTGTGTCACTGTGCATTTGGAAACTACTTGTCACTCTGGCACTCTTACCTGTCCTGGTAATACAGGGAGAAGTGAATCTTTGGCAGTCATTTTGGTTTCCTTTAGGCTACATCAAATACCACCAGAAGAAAAATAGAATAGAAAGAAGTTTTTTCGACCTGGACATGCAACAAACTTTAGCCAGATCAGGGTGTGAAAGGGATCAGCTAAAAATGAAGGGATCCCAGTCTTTAGCCTGGTCTTAAAATGCTGCAGGAATGACACAGTGCCAGGTATGAGTGCCACATGGAATCAGAGTAGTTTGGGCCACAGCATTCTCGGACCTGTTACAATGTTATTACCATTAGTGCATAACATTAGGAAATGGCTGAGCTGGTAAGAGCTACTTTATAAAGGGGATGAGGTAAGCACATGATAAAAGGCACACCGAAGTAGGGTGAACTACTACAAAGTGGACACTACAGTCAGTATCAGAAACACTCTACTCATATTTGAGCTAAGGATTAGATGGATCCGCTCCGGGAAGCTGGTTCCTTTATTTTATGAAAATCATTTTCTTTATTTAAAATATTTACTTGGCATAGTGATGTTGATGAAGTAAAACTATTTATATATGAAACATATGAGATTAAAAATGCTTTTGTCTTGTGTAATTTAACAATATCGGTGACAGAAGCATAAAAGATATGTCTATCTTCTTAGATCCAGTTTCAGGACTATTTTCTAATTTGAATGTAACAGTTAAATCAAGGATTATATATTATAAAATGCTTGAATTTTGTTGAATTCTTCTGCTCACCAGGTGTATCACACTACTAGACAGATAATCATGGTATCTTTGCCCTTAAAATTTTAATATATTTTGTTTTAATATGAATTGTCAAAATAGGAATATTTATTACACATATTTTAATTTTTTAGACTTCTAATTTCCTATCCTTTGTCTTTTGGTTAGACTCTTTGATAATATAGCTGTGTTTACATATGTGTAATTGACTAAGATATGACCAAATTATCCTCTCATTCCAATTCATCTGAGTCACATAAAATTGTTACATATTAGGAACCTGAAGATACTGATCTTATCATTTGCAGGAGGTTGAAACATGGTAATCGGAAAACCTGAAGCTCAGTCATACCTAATCTAACTGCAGATAGCTCACAAAAGAAATGGAAAACATTCCTTTTAGAAAAAAGGATAACACTGTAAATACAGATTGGGGGAAGACCTGGGGGCGAACCCAAGGGAAAAACGAGGATCCATATTCAGAGTACTCCATAAGCTCAGGGGGACATTAGTGAATGATTCTATTACAGCCTACATTAGTGCTGGGTATGTCACAGGTACTCAATAAATATTGTTTAAAAAATGAATGAATGAATAGACTTCTCCATAACAAAATGAAGGTTAGCTCTTGACGGTGATTGGGAAAGTCATCAGACAACAAATTCCAGTGAATCTTGGTTTGAAATGTTCCAGAAGATCCCTGTAATGTCAACTATCACACCTTTCATTTACTGCAGCTCCTTAATACCAATATAGAAGTAATGTCTTTTTATTGAAGCCAAATATTTGTGTATTTAAAGGTCAGGTTACTAGTTATAATTTTAGAAGTGCAACATCAAACGATTTTTTCTCTAGAAGACGTAAAGTGCCAGATTTAATCTTTTGAAGCAAAGACACTACTGCCATCTCTGTATCCCTAATACCTATCACCAACGTTTGTGTTTAACAGATGTTTGTCGAGTAAATGAATAAATGACCAGTGCATGGACTCTTTTATACTGCCAGTAACTACTTCTGACACCTCCTATTGAATACTTTTACATTCAAGAGAATATAAATAATATCCCCACTTAGGTGCAGAGTAACACAAATCCTTTAAGATTCTGAATTGTGTAAATAATGGCCAATTACTTTAGAATTAGTAGTGCTGTCTCAACACCAGGCTCTCAATTATTCAGACCTAAAATGAGTCTACAAAGAAAACTGTAGTTTAACTCTGGAGTTAGTAAAATAATACTGAATCATTCTGACAGTGTTTTCTTTCTTTTCACTCTTTATAGGTAGATCTGAAGTCCCAATGGTGAATGGAATTTTTTTAAGGAGAGGGACTCTCCTCCTTCTCCATCTTCCCTCTGATATGAAACAGCAACCAATCTGGTGTCTATTTAGAGAAGGAAACATGGCTTTAAATATCTTGTCATAAGTTATAGTGAGTCAGTAGTTGGACTCTAGATCTTCTGTACCCTATCTTCCCAGAATTTCCTAGAGAATTTTTTGATGATACATAAGTAAAACCAACCCTTATCAGTAAAAAATATTTAGTAGACGTGATACATAGTTAAATGTTGTAGGTTCAAGATAGTGCTTGTGATATTATTGATTCCCACGTTTTGTGACTATGAACTTAGTATTAGTTCAATTTATATTCATATTTTTATATGTATTAATGTAGAGTAGAACTAAATATTCATTGGAATATTAAATGAACAAAGAGTTTACTTTAAACAATAATACTGAGATGTAGGCAAGAAACTGCAATTTGTAAAATCTTTCTTGATAACATCAATCCAATGACTTAAAATTACATAAGAGGCAAATATCATAATATAAAATACGTTGACTAAAAGTTAAAATGTGTAAAGAATCCACAAACATCAAAGGAATCAAATTAAGACTATAAAACTCCAGCTTCAGATGTGGTCATAATTATAATAAGTCTTAACTATGGTACAAATTCACCAAATAGAACCGTCAAATATACCTCATTATATGGAACTTCTAGAACTCATGTACTTGAAGAATTTTCAAATAAAGGTTGTTTGTAAATGCTCCAAACTAGGCATCATCCACTGCAAGATGCCACATGAGTAAGAGGTCAAAATATGAATTGGCTAGAAATAGAACCAGTTCTATACTTTCCAGTTCTACACTTGGCAAGTTTTATATTTTCCTTTGGTAAAATTTAGATGTTTAGGTTCCCTTTTTATTTTTTATTTATCAGGAAATAAATGAACTAAATGATATTGTTACAGTACCTTTGCCTAGTTAAATTTTAACCAAATATAATGTATTCTAATATTGGGATAGTAAAGAGATCAAACAGGAATAGTCAATTGTTACTTGCTATGAATAGCAATAATTAACCTACAGGTGGAAATATTACTTGAACATTTGTTTTAATGAAAATCTCATATTACAGGGCTCTTTCTATTGAAAATCTGCTGGATTCTTACAGGAGTTAAGCCAGACAGAATCATATTTTGCTAAATGATCCAATATATAAATATCAAGGCACATAATATTTCATTTTGTATTTTTAAACATTCTATCTCTTTTACTTTTCATACCATTGATATATTACTATTAAACACCGACATGCCAAACTAGTAGTC
Organism: Ursus maritimus; assembly: GCF_017311325.1. NCBI lineage: Eukaryota > Metazoa > Chordata > Mammalia > Carnivora > Ursidae > Ursus > Ursus maritimus. The sequence continues at coordinate 64,370,529 of NW_024423343.1, forward strand.
TTTCTTACAGAAAGTAAAAGTATTTTTTCAAATAATTAATAACAGCAGAAAAAGGGAGAGAAAACATCACTTGCTATTTTTTCATAGGCACCCTTGTTTCTCATTATAAAATTGAGATACATTTTTAAGGAAATATAATTATTTATAAATATTATATATAGTTTAGAAAAGCAGTATATTCTACTCTGATCAATAAAAGGAATTGGGATTTTAAAGAATGAAATAGCTTCAAATATAGATTAAATCAAATATTTTGTGTCTAAAGATTCTGACCCCCAAGAATGGCAATCTTTTGTTCCACATGGATCCTAACTCAAATTTATATTTAAGGAACTCTGGGTTATTTTCCATGAAAAATCTTAACACTAGGACAATCAAAGGGATTGTTGGTGTTTGGTCTTAATAAGGAAGATGGCAAAGTCAAACATGTGACAAAAAGTATCATTAGTATTATACTACATTACCCAGAAACCATTTCTGTCTTTATAATGGATACATTACACAATTTTCAAACCATAAATTGGATTTGAAGTATCCTTCTTGGTCTGTCAAAAGTGACCTTTATACCACGTTGGCTTACCCCTCAGCAGATAGATAGTGCCCCAAAGACACACATGTTTAGCCCATTTTGTTCTTACATGAAGGATATTAAGAGACTCTTTCTCCCTTAACCACTATCCAATTGGAAAACTTTACCTTGAGGACTAAACATTCTCCAGGATAAAATCATAAGTGGGTTCTTATTGAATCTTTCCCACCAAAACCTTCTCTCACATCTTTTTCCCTCTTCCACCCCTTGTATTGGAATTTAGTATACTCTTTTAGGGAGCAGACAATGTTTCCTGAGGGAGGATTAGAGACATATTCAAAGAAATTGAAAACTGTAACAATGTAAGAGTTAAGAATAAATGAAGTCAATTTAAACCAGTTTCTGCTTAGTTTGTGTTTCACCACATGTACTCCAACTAAATCTCCTAAATAAACTGGTGGATAATACATCTGATTATCACTTTCTTGGTATACCTGTTTATACAAGAATTGGAATATGGGATACTCAGAAAATAAGGAAACGAACCTCCCCTTTCTCCAAGAAACTGGGAAAAACAAGCTATTATCCTAAGGTGTCAAATCCCACACTTTTATGAAGAATTAATACATTATAGGAAAAAAATTCTCTCTAGTTCCTGTGTATATGTATATCTGTGTTTCATTGTGAACAATTATATATCTTGGGTCCCATTTTATGTCATTCTTCTAATATACAAGGCATTATCTTTCATGAGTCTAGAGTGCCAGAGACTAAATATTTTGTTCCAAAGTATAAAAGAATACTATAAGAATGACATAACCATTGCTCCTTTCCAGAGCGCCAAATATGCTTACATTAGAGTTGTTTTACAGTTTTAACAGCAGAAGAGGGAACTGCACCTAAGTGACAAAGTATTTAATTAACATTTCTTAAGAAAATAATTAAATTGTACTGAGCAATTTAGTTAACATATTTGAGTACAAAACTATAATTTCAACATTAGGAAATGCAAAGGTCCACCAAATGGACCCCAAAGTGGGTTACACTCATTGCCATGGTCACATGACAAGGGAGGTCCTTTCATTTAAAAACACTAAAGGAGCTCACAAGGATTCTCTTTCCACATAGGAGTCTGTAGTGTATGATACATTTAAATAATATTCTTCAGGAGACAGTTTCCTAGCAGGTCTGGATGAAACAAGGAAAAACAAAACCACAAAGGCCAGAGGAGCAACCGAGTAAAGAAGGTGGATCCCAGATCTATTTTCAGAATGAACATACCACCTAAAAGACCATTATCTTATTTTTTTGGTGTACAAAAGGCATTTTTTCCCCTTTTCTTTCAGTCTTAGGAGTTTTAGGGGTTAATATCAACAGAATTTCCAAGGAATCATATTCTAAATGTAAAATACTTCTGGGTCAACTGCTGAATAAAGCAATGCCATTTTCTCTGTAATGAAACAGATAAAAATTGTACCCATGCTGCTAGCAGCCAAAATGTAAACATTCCAATTCATTTACATTATTATCACATTAAAATACCCTTTAGGCAGTTTGCACATGAATAAGGAATTGCTTTGATTTGCAGATTACCCTTCAGAAAAACTTAATATAACACTGAACAAAAAATTATCAACGAAGTACACCCATTGGGGCTATATTGAAAAAAACAAAAACAAAAACAAAAACAAACCAGGGGAGAGAAAGCTTTTCTGCAAGTTTTTCAAAGAGCACCTACATTTCTCCTTTAAGCCCTTAGCATGTTCAAAACTCTGTAGCATTAACTGGAAATTAAATAATCCATAAAGGCATGCACTTTCCTTTTTCAGTGAATTTAATTTCTATTAAAATCTATGAAGAAGATTAGCAGCTAAATCATTGTTTTAAAAAGTTAGGGTTGCCAGACTTGCCCGACCATGCTTGACATGACTCAGCGTAAGAGCAGCTGTGCATGTTTTTATTTTACTGCCAATGGATGGGCAAGGACTGTAGCTGAGTAACATGCAGGCCAGTCAAAATTCATTTAGAAACTGATTATATTTATATATGTACAACTTGCTTGGGTAACCTGGGTAAAAGTGGTGGCACGAGCCTCTGGCTGGTTAAAAAACACCAGAGCTGCACTCTTGATGGCTCCAGCTTGATTTTACCCCTGTGAGAAGTAAGAACGGTAAGCAGTGAAGGTCACCATATTGTACTAGTAAATTTCACTTTGAAAAATAATCATTCAAGCATGGCTTCAAAATTATTAAAACTCTAAAAGAGAAATCAGTCATTCAAAATCACAAACTATGAAAAGAATTACATTAAATATAGTCAAATAATGTTGAGTTAGAGCATACATGATTATATGGCAAACTCTAGAAGATCTACACAAAGGTATCAAAGAATCACACAACTTTGTCAAAGACATAGAGGATTTAGTTCAAACACCCAAACAACCTCCGAGTCCACTTGGTTAGTCTGTCCTATAAAAATGGATTTTTAGGCATTCCAAAATTTTTGAAGTGCCCTATTTTTTCCCTTTAATTAAAAAAATTATTTAGAAAAGAATATAATAACCTTCATACCATTTCTTACTACTGTACATGTGTTACTTAACAGCAAAACCCATCCCACTCGTTAAAAAAATGAACAGACAAAAATAACTAGAAGACGGAACACTAAACAGATATTTCAGGTAGGAATATTTGGAATTCTTGGATAATTCTCTCAAATATCTTTTGTTTTCTAGTACAGAGCTACTAGGTAAAATACCAAATGATTAAAACTTGTACATTTCTCTTCCTAGACTATTGCCCTAATCTTTATTAGTTTATGAGTGTATATTTAGGAAGTCTGATATAAAGACATACTTGAAAATTCCTCCAAATAATAAATTTGAGCAACCAGGTAACAATCTCTATGGTGGGAATGAATCGAAAGGACTCCATAGCCAAAGCAATAGAATAATTTCTATTTCCAATGGGCAGATCAGTTCTCTGCTCCAATTCCAAAGTAATGACTTCACATATATTATTTTGGAGTACTTAATTGAAACAGAAAACAAATGAAAAAGCTTAATGGTTACTGGAAAGAGAGTCTGGATTTTCCTACTCTAAGCCCCACCTGATTGGACATTCCCCCTGTGTCAAACATAATGGTTTGTTGGGGGTGAGGCAAAAATACATGCGGTTTTGGAAAAGCCTGAGGCTTTAAAATTTCTGAAAATTAAAAAGACTGGATGTCAAGTTAACTTCACCTGAAAAGACACTCAAACTTAGCCAAAAGTTTAAACTCACTGATGGCTTTAACATTTGATTCTTCATAATTTATTCTTAATTTATATGATACTCTAAAATCAAACATACATAAAAAGAAAAATCAAAAAAAAAAAAAAAAAAGAAAAATTGACTTCCCTTACAGTAAAGGAAATATTTACTATATGGTATAATGTCAGGATAACAAGAGGGGAATATATAGTAAAATTTAATGACCTAATTCTATTTTCTAAATGCTGGCTTCGATTTCCAATAATAAATAATAGGTACAATTAGGTCCCACCTTTTCCTTCAGCACAGCCCAACCAATTACACTTATCCAAAATTTTATTAACCATATATTAAGATATTATTAAATTTTAAAATAATGGCTTTATTAGTAAACATTTGAGTTCAATTAGTTACAGCAATTCGTTGCCTCAGGCTATAAAGTTTTATAATTTTCACCTTGAATCACATCACTTATTCTGTGAAACTAGTAACTATGGCCTTGTTACTTACCCATTAATTTTAATACCTCTTTTTAAACTTTTTCTGGGGTGCCTGAGTGGCTCAGTTGGTTAAGCGACTGCCTTTGGCTCAAGTCATGATCCCAGGGCCCTGAGATCGAGCCCCATGTAGGACTCCCTGCTCAGCAGGGAGTCTGCTTCTCCCCCTCTCCCTGCTCATTCTCTCTCTCACTCACTCTCTTTCAAATAAATAAAAAGAATCTTTAAAAATAAATAAATAAACTTTCTCTGGATTTCATGTTTAACATCTATTTCTACCTAATCACAGAATTAGCAATACTTATCTTAAAACAAGAAAGAATGAAAAATATCACATTCTTCAGTAATTTTAGATAATCAACATGGGAATACTGACTGAAACAGCTAAGGTTTCCTTCATAGAAATATATTTTTGTTCATAATTTTATTAACTAATGTCCAATTTTTGTGACCACTACACTACTTAAATTTTACCCTTCAGTGCCTCAAGCTCCCCAGTCATCTATCTTTCTTAGAATGAAAATAGTACTGGAGGTCTTTCTCTTCCTGTCAATCAATTCAAATGACAGAAAGGATGAATTCTGCTTTTGGCTCTTATTTTTGTTTGCTTATGCAAGCTTTAATCACGGGGAATTCTGTTTTCATTTTTGTATGGTTAAACAATTAAACACTAAGGGTTTAAATTCTTTCTTCTCTTTATCTCCAACTCTGTGCTTATTAACCTAGAAACGAACTAAAAGCATACTCTGGTACTCATACTTTTCTAGTAAATCAAAGAATACTTTAAACTGCGAAGACTGGTACTGTAGTTGACAAACTCAAAATTTTACGTTCTCCAACATATCAGGACTTGTTGTTTGTGTAGACAGCATGCACTGGGCTCAGTAGGGTTAAACATTTTCAGTATGATTCATCACTACCTTACTCTCCTTAAAAAAATTATTTACTTCAGAAACCTGAAACTATATGTAAATATCAAGCCAAGATCCCAATCAGATTTTCCAAGCCAAGATCCCAACCAGATTTTCCATGAATAAAAATGCCTGTGCAAACTAAATAAGATCACATTTTATGAAGTATTTCATAAAAGCCAAGTAAGGATTGGAACTGCCCTCTCACCAAGTATTTTTCTAGTATATACAAAAAACCACCATTGTGGGAGAATTACAAGGAAGAAAATGAACTGAGGCATTTTCACAAATCTCAAATTATTTGAAAATAATTAGAAAGATTCATATTAATCTGAGTATTAATATTATCAATAGTTTAAAATGGTGAATATTTGAAAAAACTGAGTCAGCATATCATTTATCTGGCTACATTTTAATCTGTCCTCAATTTATCACCAGTTTGCCATAGAAAGTGTGTCAATATCCTATTTTCTTATAGAGATAAAACATAACTTCGATGTAGACTCCTAGTTCAAAGCATACGTTAAGTCAAAATATCTTATTTAAAAATTCCTACCTCTTTGCTTTCCTCCATATCTGACTCGCTGCTAAATTCTTCAGTATTTAAATTTTCAAAGTCAGATTCTCCGACAGCAATTGGTACGGTCACAGTGAGGCTGGGGTTGTTTATGAATGACATGTAATCACTTTCATCCACAACATATTTTTCCACACTGCTGCCTATGCCACTGGTAGTTCCATTTCCATCTTTGAGATAATTGAGATCCTTGCCTATTTCTATAGTGGTATGGTTGGAAATACAGCTGTCTTTTTTGTTATTTAGATCTTCAAGGGGTTTTATTTCATCTAAGGCTTTCTGCTTTCTAACAAAGGCTTTCTGAATAAATTCGCGTAGTTTTCTCTTAACGTAATCGATTCCTTTCTGCATCCTTCCCACAGCAATCTGGAGATTGTTCATTTCATTATCATCATCAGTGGCAGCCAGGTTGTCAGAACTGAACGAACTCAAGAGCAAGGCCAAGAAGAGGTTCAGAACCTAAACACAATAGGAAAACAGGTGATGAAAACATTCTATTGATTCAGTTGCTCTGAAGTATAAATTTTCCAAAATTGCTCTTACTCCTCATTTTTTACTAATAGGTATTCCTTTTAGTTTGTGATAAACTATCCTGAAAAAAAAGTGAATGAAATAAATACCTGTCCAATATCAAGTAATACTATTAACACTATTTCCTTTTTAGTCATTACAAAATTACTGAAACTACTATTACATTAAACTTCCCTGCTGCAGTTTGATCTGTTCATTCATTGTTGTCAGAAAGGATTTTGTTCTTTGCCTTTTCTTCTCTTCTTCCAATATATGCCAAGTATATATATGAAATCAAACCATATCTATAATACAAGCCTATGACTTTTTGTTTCTGTTCTATGGAACCCCAGGACTATCTCTTCCTGTTCTATGCAATCTGTACCTCTCTGAAAGCAAGCAAATTGCATTGGGGATTGTGGTGGCTGTAAAACAGATCTACAAATTATTTGTTACTCCTCCATTCAAAAGTTAAAGCCTAATTTCCTTCTTATGTGTGAGTTTTTCTTAGTGACTAGCTCTGATGAATACAACATGGCAGAAGGGACAGTGATTAGAACACAAACAAAGCCTTCTCCTTGCCTTCTGTCTCATGTCACCTGCTCTGGGAGAAGCCAGCTGCATGTCCTAGACAGTCAACAATACTATGGAGAGGTCCACGTGGAGAGGAACTGAGGCCTTGTGCCAACAGCCAACAGGTAAATGGGACTTCCTGTCAAAAGCTACGAGACGGAGGCTTCTTGGAAGTTCATCTTCCAGCTTCAGTCAAGATAACTGGGGCTCTAGCCAACATCTTGAAAACAACCTTACTACAGATCCCAAGCCGGAACCACCCAGTTAAGCTGCTCCCGAATTTATGACCCACAGAAACTAGAGATAATAAATATTTGTTGTTTTAAGTCACCGTTCATATTTCTGGATTGCACAGTGCTCATGTTTCTTGTTACTTCAAGAATAGGTCTGCATCATCTAAGCTAATATTGAGGAGGCTGAAATCTGCAAACGAATAGAAATAAATGATAAACTTTTGCCTTTTTTCCTCTCCCTTTTTTCTTCCTTTGGGGGAACTGGAGGTTACTTTAATGTGAAAGGAAGTTAAGTCTATCAATTACATATTTTAAAATATGGTTATGTCAGTCCTTGTTCTAGTCCACTGGATTGGAACTTAAGCAACTCAGAATAATTACTTAATATGTAAATTATAAGAACCTGATCCCGCCCACTGAGTCTATTGTCTTCTCTTCCCCATCCACTGGGTCCACTATTGCTTGGTTTGCAACAGCCTACTTTTCTTTCTACCGAGCTAAGTCTTACATCTTAATTAAAGATAATTCAGGTTCAAACTCCTTGACAAAGCCTGCCTTGATTATCCTTGCCAAAGCAATGTTTCCACTTTGTGAACTTGATATATACCACTCTGTTTTTACATTTTATTTTTTAAAGATTTTATTTATTTATTTGACAGAGAGAGAGAGAGAGACTGCGAGAAAGGGAACACAAGCAGGGGGAGTGGGAGAAGGAGAAGCAGGTTTCCTGCCGAGCAGGGAGCCCGATGCAGGGCTCAATCCCAGGACCCTGGGATCATGACCTGAGCCAAAGGTAGATGCTTAATGACTGAGCCATGCAGGCGCCTGTTTTTACATTTTTGACACATATTAGATACTTCTAACTTTACCCCTGTTTGAGTTAAGTCATATCATGGTGTCATATATATCTTATCACCTTTTCTATGCCTCCAGGACTCAGTAAAGATGTATTGGAAATGGCTCCTTTGACATAGACATAATAATAAGTGATTCCTGAGTCAGTGTACTTGTTGATACTGTCGTTTCTAGGCACCAAATAACTTATGTGCTTTTAATGGATTAAGATGACCGTTAATTTTTTTAAACTCTAATTTGTAGGAAATCCAAATCTGAAACATCTTCAAGTGATACAATTGTTGATACTTAAAAATAAAGTGAGTGACTATTCTTAGTAACACATCCATGCTTTAATACAAGAACTAAAAGATAAAAAACAGAAACGGCCATCGCCATGGAATAGTAAGAAGTATAGTGATGAAGAGCAACTCTGGTTCAAATGGTATTTTAACAGCTTGTTATACGCTATATGTTACATGTTATATGTCAATTACATAAGACTGGAAAAATAAAAATAAACAATAAACAAATATTTTTTAAAAAGTTTATGTTGGTCTCAATAGTCTAAACTGTACCTGGCTTCTGCAATAATGAATAAATGAGCATTGATTTAAAAAGCCAAAAACATATAAAACATTCATCAGTTGAACACACACTTTAATGGTTACATTTCTTTTACTAAAGATAAGGAAAATGTTTCTACTACATACCACCAGGTTTCCAATCACCATGACCATCATGAAGACAGTAAGGCACATGGTTTGGCCAGCGACCTCCATACAGTCCCACATGGTTTCTATCCACTCTCCACACAGCACACGGAATACAATCAGGAAGGAGTGGAAGAAGTCATGCATGTGCCAGCGTGGGAGTTCACAATCATTGGAAATCTTGCAGACACATTCTTTGTAGCTTTTGCCAAAGAGCTGCATGCCGACCACGGCAAAAATGAAGACGATGATGGCCAACACTAAGGTGAGGTTACCCAGAGCCCCCACTGAGTTGCCAATGATCTTTATCAGCATATTCAGGGTGGGCCAGGATTTTGCCAATTTGAAAACTCGGAGCTGGAAACAAAAGTGAGAAGGCTATTATTGCCCTGCCTTCTAAAGAATCTGTGAATTTATTTACAGGGAAAATCTATGGCATAATTGTCTCAATTACAGGGTGATGGATTATTTGTGTGTCAAACTATTATCTAGCAAATGTATCAGTTATTTAATACCATGGGTTATTTTTCATTCTAAAATAGTCTACTTTATAAATAAAACAAATATATTATACAGTTTTTATTGGCATTTTAATGAAAAGATATATCAACATTTCCAGAATCTTATAAGCATATGTAAGATTTTTTTGTTTTCCATAGGGAACTGATATAGCTAAGATTAATGGTGATTAATTGGCAGAGACTGATTCACTGAAGTAGAGGCTTTCATTATTTAAAAGCTCAAAGTGGATAAATTTTTTAGTGTACTTGAGATACATAAGTACAGTTAAATTAACACAAATTATGTAAGGTACAAGAGAAAAAACAACTAATTTCTTTAAATCGTTAGATTGCTTTAATCTTGCTATATCATAAGTTTGCTGTAACCTCAAGCTGTATTTTAAAGGAGATTTATTTTACTATAGGGCCCTGACCTTGTTTGTGTTTTCACCTTCTGTGAACCACGGTCAACTACGGTCTGGAAGCAGATGATGCTTCTTCCTCCTTCCTAATAGTGGCCTAACGCTATGTCACAATGCCTACGTCATTTACCTCACTTCATCTCAACACACAGGCATTTTATCATCTCATATCATCACTAGAAGAAGGGTAAGTACAATACAATAATATATTTTGAGAAAGCAGATAACTTTTATTAAGAGTATATTGTTGTAATTGTTCAGTTTTATTATTGCTTATTAGTGTTAATCTCTTACTGTGCCTAATTTATAAACTGAATTTTATCATAGGTGTGTATGCATAGGGAAAAACAGCATATATAGGGTTTGGTACTATCCACAGTTCCAGGCATCCACTGGGTGTCTTGAAACATATTCCCACAGATAAGGGGGAGGGGACTACTGGGACTACTGTATTCAAATAAGAAATACTTGGACTTAAGTAAAAAGCTGTATTTGGTCAAGTCTTATGTCTTCGTGACTTAATCAATCAATTCATTATAGTGTGTAAATGGCTTGCCACCACTGTACTTGACGTGCCAGTTGTACGAGCTCATGGAGTCCTCTAAGTTACCATTTACAGTTTGATGGCAGCAGAATTTTGTTTCTGATGTTTCAGTAAATGTCAGAAGAGTAGTGTATTATTTAATGGCATCTAAGTGACCCAAAGGGGTGGATATAAGCACTAAAATGTTTAATTTATTCCCAGAGCAAAACGCTAAGCAAAACACTAATGCTAATATGCTTCCTATTTCCGCAAACTGCAACACATCATCACAAAGACTTACTAAACATTTTTTAAGTAGTTGCCCATATTATTTGTTATATAATCATTTCTAATTTTTGCTCTGTTATTTGCATCCTTCTAGCTTCAAATTAGATTCACAGCTATCCATGAAAACTAGTGAAGGAAACCATAGCTCTAAGGATCTCAACACAAATTTCATCTTTGAAAGTGGTACAGGAAATTCTAAATAGACTTCACAGTAAAGTCTTGAATCTAATCACCATTAATATGTTACCAATAAGAATCTGTCTTTAGTAACTATCTACAGCCTCTGTTAATTGAAAATAAATCACAAAAAGAGCCAACTCAAAGTAACAGCATGATAAAATGCATCACACTCTAAATGGAAATGTGTCAAGTGATATTTTGTCTCTGAATTTTAAAAGATTCATGAACTGATGAATATAAAAATCAAATAAAAGACTATTTCTTTAAAATTAACAAAACATAATATAAGCAATTCTTCTCAGAGACTAGATCTGGTGACTTCCGGACTGGCTGAAGGGGCAAATGTGTGGGGAGCTCCACCTTCTTCCCTTGCACACTCTACCCAGTCTCAAGTCTTGACTTCTATGGGGGCAAAGTGGGCAACTCCGTAATTCCTGAGCCTCTGAGAAAAAGGTGAGCTCATCCTAAGTCTCAAACAAGCCTTATGCACAGTTAAGCAAACTTCACATAACTGAACGATGAATATTGTGTTATTTAATTGTATTTGGATTTATATATGAATCCTTTGTAGGATAAATCCCTATTAGCCTTGCCATTCAATTAAAAAAGACAGAACTGTTATTTGGTCATTTGAATAAACTTTATCTATCTGTTAAAGCTATGATGAAGAACAAGTTGCCAGCTGGTTGTACAGGAATCTGGTTTGCTTTTAAATATATTCAAATAATATTTTAACTATGGGAAATCTTATCATTCTTATTCCTACTAGATGAGAGAAGCCTGATTAAATTAATTATAAAAACATTATGGATACTCCCAGTTAATTTACCAGCCGAAATGATCGGAGAACTGACAATCCTTCCACATTTGCCAAACCAAGTTCCATTAAACTGAGGCTCACGATTAAACCATCAAAAATATTCCAGCCTTCTTGAAAGTAATAATATGGATCCATGGCTATTATCTTAAGAAACATTTCTGCTGTGAAGATCCCAGTGAAGACCTAAAAGAGAAATGTTATTGCACAAGTGAATACTCTTGAAAACATAAATAATTATCGAGCAATTTAACTTACTTCCAACAGACCACAATTACAAATTTTAAAAACTGGTTTAGGTCCAGCAAATTAGTAACCTCAAATGGTTTGTACTCAAATCAATGTTTAATTGTTTACTATATTTAAGGTTTATTAAGTGATGAGGAGTACATGAATTAAGACCATAAATTTAATATTGTTATTTTTATTTTCTTACATGAAAGGTTCAGCTAAATCCTTGTGGTCAACTGCTTGGCTCTGTCTCTAATTTCTCTAGGCCTCCAAAACTCACCAAATGATTACCTAATAGTTGGTCCCCTCCCATGGCCCTGCAGGCTAGAATGCTAAGAATGCTTCATATTAGTTATAATAAACATGGTCACCACCAGCCCTACAGATGGTAAGAATGCTAAAAATAAAAATTATTTTCCTGGCCAAAAAGAAGCAGTATTCTCCATTCTCTATTTTCTTAATCTGCAACTATTTCAAACTTACTCTCTCCTCCACATATCTGACTGCTTTTCCTTATCTTTCCACCTCAGTACTTCTGAGTCTCAGAGGGAACAGAAGTCAGACAATCTGAACCTTCTCAGTGTTCCTCTATCTACCTACTTACATCCAAACCCACGCTTTGCAGGTTTTTCCCTTCCTGTTAAAAATGAAAGAAGAGCCCCTGCTTTGCTCTAATTTCTCTGTTTTATGTGTCTCCTTTGGCCTTCTCAAAGAATTCACTTTCTCAACTAACCACATAGTTTCAACCTTTTCCTGCTACTGACTTCTTCCAAGTGGGATTTTATAGGGAGCAATGGACACTCAGTCCTTCTCTACCTTACAACTACCATGAACATCATCGAAGAGACTCTCCTTACATTCTGCTTCCCCTGTTAGCTACCCCCATCTGTCCTCTCCTCATAGCCCAACTTCTTTAAGAGGTTGGGTACTTGTCTATACTCACTAGTTCCACTTCTTCAACTCACTTTGCAACCTATCAGTCAACACAAACTGCTTTAACAAATTTCACCAATATAGCCAACATCACCATTGGTAAATTCAGTCAAAATTTTTGAAGTTATCTTGCTTATCTCTTTGGGGGTTCTTCACATTGTTTTTTCGTTCGTTGTTTCTGAAAATATTTTCTGTTCCTGGCTTCAGTGATCCCCACCTCCCTGGATACTTCTCAGCTGCTTTTCTTCCCCTAACAAATTATTTAATATCGGACTTCTTCAGAAGTCTCTCTGTCCTGGACCTTATTACTCTAATTTTCCTCCTACAATAAGTTTACACTTTGAGACTTATTTTTCCATTCCAGCACATCTCCTGAGCTCCAGAACCACAGACCCACCTGCCTATTCAACACTTCCATTTGTTGGCTATCTCATAGGGATCACAAATTCAACAGGTCCAAAATTTACCTTACCACTTTCTCTGCACAACCTTGCTTTTCTTTTGATACTCACTAGCTCAATAAATGAAATCACTCTCAAACTTGGTGGCCATCTCAGAAATCTGAGACCCTTACTGACACAAATACTTCTTGAATACTTCAGGTTGAAATTCACCCATGCAGGTATCACCAGTTTATTCTCCTTTTATTGTTGAGTGGATATCCATTGTTTGAATATTCTACAGATAATAAGATACTGTATAACACTTTTTGTTACTTTTCCAAAAAATCTTTGCCACCCCAACAACATATGCTAATCTTTTCATATATTTTATGCTTACATATGCCATAGACTCTTGTTTTGAACAACTAGTTGTCTTTTAAAGAAATTAAGATAAGGGAAAAAAGACAATCTTTTTTATTTACCCACGTTTATTAATTTTGAGTGACCATCATTCCCAGATTCAAATTTTCATCTGATAGGTTTTTCCCCTTTAGCCCAAAGAACTTCTTTAACATTTTTTGTAGCATGATTCTGATGCAACACCTTCTCTCAGTTTTTGTTCATGCTAAAATTATTTCACATTAGCTTTTCATGGATAGTTTCACTGCAGAATAACAAGTTAACTTTTTCCTTTTTTTCTTTCATTGGGTTATTTTCTTATGGACTGAATTGTTTCTGATGAGATATCAGCCCCTAGCATATAATAAGGATTTTTCTACTGGCTGCTTCCAAAAGTTTCTTTTGTTTACAGCAGCTTGACTAAGATGGGCCCAATGTAGTTAACTTTATATTTATCCTTGCTGATGTTCACTGAAATTATATAATTTAATATTAAAATGTCTAAAGTTAGGGGCTCCTGGGTGGCACAGCGGTTGAGTGTCTGCCTTCGGCTCAGGGCGTGATCCCGGCGTTCTGGGATCGGGCCCCACATCGGGCTCCTCCGCTGGGAGTCTGCTTCTTCCTCTCCCACTCCCCCTGCTTGTGTTCCCTCTCTCACTGGCTTTCTCTATCTCTGTCAAATAAATAAATAAAATCTTAAAAAAAATGTCTAAAGTTAATATTTGTCACCAATTTTGAGAAAATTTTGGCCATTATTTTTCAAATATTTGTTTTGTTCTATTCTCTCACTTTTCTCCTTCTGGGTCTTCCATAAGCAAATTTTAGACCACTTGATATTATTGTGCAAATTAGTAATAGTACACTTTTCAGTTTTTCTCTGCCATTCAAATTGGATCATTTCTATTGATTTGCTTCAAGTTTAGCAACCCTTTCTTCTGACATCTGCAATCTTTTAAAAATACATCAAATGAATTTTTCACCTTAGAATTTTTCTTTCTAGTTCTAAAATGTCTAGATGATTCTTAATAGTTTTCATTTCTTTTCCACCCATACTCTCCATCTGTTTACTCTTTATGATCATTTTTTCCCTTCAAAATGTAAACATATTTACAGTAGCTCCTCCAAAGTCCTTTTATGTTGATACTAGCAATTCGGTCATTTCTGGATCTATTTCTATTAAGTGCTTTTTCTCTCAACTATAAGACGCATTTTCCTATTCCCTTCACATATCATGTAATTTTTTTATGTGATGTGATGTGTTGTAGAGTGTTTTGATTCAATTATTTCCTCTGAAGAAAACTGATTTTTGTTCTAGTAGGCAATTAGTTATAGGTTGGCCACATGGAACTTATGGTAGCTATGTTTTATACTTAATTAGGACAGAGGTATTTTGGTTTGTTCTTTGTCCTAGCTGAATTCTGGTTCTTTGACATAGTCTTTACCCCCAAATTTTAGCCCATCTGGGATTTCAAAGAAAAGCTCAACATGTTCATCCAATTTCTCTATCTTGGTTGGCTTCAAATTCTAAATTCTGTTGAGAAATATCCCTTTCTATCTATTTTTTGGAACTGTTTGTAAAGGATTGGTGTTAATTCTTAAAACATTTGATAAAATTGACCAGTGAAACTGTCTGGGCCTAGGCTTTCCTTTGTGGGAATATTTTTTGATTACTAATCCAATTTTTACTTGTTAAAGGTTTTTTCAGATTTTTCTACTACTTCTTGACTCAGTTTCAGTAGTTTCTTACTTTCTAGGAATTTTTCCATTTCATTTAGCTTAATTTGTTGGCATACAATTATTTACAACATTCCTTATACTCCTTTTATTTATGTAAGATCTATGGTGATGTCCCCTTTTGATTCCTGATTTTTATAATTTGAGTCTTCTCTATTTTTTTTTACGGTAAGTCTAGCTAAAGATTTGTCATTTCTGTTGAATTTTTTAAAGAATCATCTTTTGGGTTGATTTTCTCTAATGTTTTCCTGTTCTCTATTCATTTCCACACTATGTTTTGTTATTTCCTTTCTTCTGATAGCTGGGGTGTAGCTTGACCTTCTTTTTCTAGTTTCTTAAGGGAGCAGGGTAGATTATGGATTTGAGATTTTTTTTTTAACTCTAGGCATTTACAGCATAAATTTACCTCTAAGCACTGTTTTAGCTGCTGCACTTCATAAGTTTCAATTTGGTGAGTTTTCATATTCATTTCAAAGTATTTCTAATCTCTCTTGTGATTTCTTCTTTAACCCCTTGTCACTTAGAAGTTTTTAAAAATCCACATATTTGTAAATTTTCCAAATTTATGTTATTAATTTCTAATTCCATTCCATTTTTGTCAGAAAAGTATTTTGCATGATTTCAATCTTTTAAAGTTTATTGAGGCTTGTTTTATAACCTCACATATAACTTAACTTGGGGAGTATTTCATATGTACTTGAGAAGAATTATATATCCTATCCATATATTTTCTAATATTCCACGATTCCCCTCAAATGCAAATCTTGCCTTCCTTAACACATAAGACAAATCCCACTTTGAATTGTCCATTTGTTGTTTTTTTGTCTTTCCAGCATCTACTCTCTCTTCATCTAGAAGTGGGAGAACCGATTTTTTTTCTTTATAATTCCACTCATTTACTCTGTCTCCAGGGATAAGAAATGGTTCTGGTTTGGCCAAATAGGGCATTCTAATTCTAGAACCAGAGTAACTGACTGGCTTAGAAATGGTCATGTAACTCCAACCAGGCCAATAATCATCAATTTTTAGACCTTTGTTAAGCAACTAGTTAGGAAGCACAATCCTTCTGCTCAGGAATCTAGGCTGGTAAGATAAAAGTTGGTGGGGGGCGCCTGGGTGGCACAGCGGTTAAGCTTCTGCCTTCGGCTCAGGGCGTGATCCCGGCGTTATGGGATCGAGCCCCACATCAGGCTCCTTCGCTAGGAGCCTGCTTCTTCCTCTCCCACTCCCCCTGCTTGTGTTCCCTCTCTCACTGGCTGTCTCTATCTCTGTCAAATAAATAAATAAATTCTTTAAAAAAAAAAAAGATAAAAGTTGGTGGGATGTTGCTACCAGTAGAATACCCAGCCAGAGACAAAGGAAACATATTGGGAAGAAGTAGGGTCAGAAAATGACTCCCAGTGACATTGCTTGAGAAAGAGAATCTATACAGCTTAAAACCTGGAGTTATACCCAAATGGGTGTTAGCTAATTGAGGTAATGAATTCTCTTTATTTTTGCTTAAGCCCATTTGAGTTGTTTCCTAACACCTGCTTCTATTAAGCTTTCTTCCATCCCTTGCTCATTTTTTAGAGAAAATACTGAAGTGGTTCCCATATAGGTGAAAATTTGGACTAGGTAATGTTATTATTCTTTCTTACCCCACAGTTCTGTGATTTCTGACTACAGTTTATGGTATTCTCTGAAATAGCTTTCAAAATCTCGGATATAATGTTCAGACTTTTCATTGCTCTGTCAATTTCTTATGGACACAGTTTCCCTAATTTTAAAATACAAACAATCATAGTACCTGCCTTAGGACTGACTTTATGGGAACCTAGAGAGAGGGAGCTCATGTAAATTTCATTTCTCAAGTTGGGAGGTATATGAGAACTTAAGCCTCTTACATTGGTATTAATATATTTTTGTTGCCTGAGTTTTTATTTCTCAGTATAAGATCACTTTCCTTTCCTTTCTGTCACTTTACCATATATCCAGTGAATGTTAATACAAATTTTTAAGGGAAAATGTATACAAAAATTTAGCATTATAAATTCCTAAATTTACAGAAGAAATTCAAACAGAAATAATAATCTCTATGTGATATTTCCTTCCCAAAGATTCTCTTCAGTGTTTATAAATGATATTTCAAAATTATCTGACTTGGCATATTTTAAAACTTGATAAACGTAGTTATGTCATTAAGAATGTATTCTAACTACCTGAGAAACACATCACAATCTTGTTACCATAGACTAATGTCCTCTATAATTCATAATCATCTTTCTAATCAAATTTAATTCTTTTTTTAAAAGATTTTATTTATTTATTTGACAGAGAGAGAGAGACAGCCAGCGAGAGAGGGAACACAAGCAGGGGGAGTGGGAGAGGAAGAAGCAGGCTTCCCAGCAGAGCAGGGAGCCCAGTCCGATGCGGGGCTCGACCCCAGGACCCTGGGATCACCCCCTGAGCCGAAGGCAGACACTTAACGATTGAGCCACCCAGGCGCCCCTCTAATCAAATTTAATTCTAAATCAAATTGTACATAAAATCTTTCACTTTTGTGCACTGCTTAAATGCAGCAATATATTTTTGTTATAAAAAAAGGGATGATAAACTTTTGCTGTCCAGGAGTACACTGCCAATTAATACACATTTAACTCAAAGGTGATATATGAAATTCATTAAGGCAATCATGAACTCTTGCAAGGACCCTCAGCAAGTCTTACCAGGTTCCCTACTGACAGCACACTGCTGAATTGCTCTGTCATAGGATAGTGCTCCATGGCCATAAAGAGTGTATTTAAGACAATGCAGATGGTGATGGCCAGATCAACAAATGGGTCCATCACAACCAGGTTGACGAGATGTTTCACCTTTAACCATGGTTTACAGCAGTCCCAAATCAAACACATGTTAGCAAATTTATACCAGCAGGGTGGGCATTTCTGTCTGGATTCTTCAAGTTCTGGAAAAAAAAAAAAGTTAGAATACTCATGAAAACTGCTTACTTTTTATTAGGCAGCATTTGGTTTAAACTGAAAGTGATTTTTTTAGAAATAAAAGTTGTCACAAGTCATTAACGGATTAATCTGGTGGTGGAACAGGAAAAGACCTATCGTGGCTTATCTGTCATAAAAACATGGGCACAAAAAGGCTGGTAAACTTTCCAAATCTATTTTGGCTAAACATAATTTCCCAGATTCTATCTGCGATATTAAACTGTTCAAAAATTATCTTCAAGAATATCTGAAACTAATGGGGAGGACTTGGGTTAAGCTCATCCATGCTCCAGATAACATTATCAAAGAACCCCTTCACAGGAGATGTCTTAAAACTTTTATCAGTCATGCTGAATCTCAGTTTCTTGGATTAGATATGTGTTTTGGGGGGCGCCTGGGTGGCACAGCGGTTAAGCGTCTGCCTTCGGCTCAGGGCATGATCCCGGCGTTATGGGATCGAGCCCCATATCAGGCTCCTCTGCTATGAGCCTGCTTCTTCCTCTCCCACTCCCCCTGCTTGTGTTCCCTCTCTTGCTGACTGTCTCTATCTCTGTCGAATAAAAAAAAAAAGTAATTAAAAAAAAAAGATATGTGTTTTGGGTCTTTCAATGAGATAGTTTGGTCAGTGCCACCAGTGTCTGTCAAAGTTTCCAGTTAAGCTTTTTATAGATATAGGCTTGCATATTAAACTCAACAAGATTCCTTATCCCTAAATTTCTTTATTTAACTAGAGGGCACAAAAGAAGAGAAAATATACATGTTAAGAAACTGGAATACTCACTGTTAGCATAAATCAATGTTTCACTTGAGACATGTACTACTGGTAAAATATAAGAGGATTTTAGGTGGCACATATGTAGAATTCATAAATTTTCATGGTGTGAATTTACTTTAATGTATTAAAGTATATAACTATCATAGCAAACCTCTGATATAAAATTTCATATCATAGTACATTTATATAGAAAAAAGTATGATTTCAAGAAGGCTTTCAATTAAATAATAGGAGAGAGAAGACAGAATTGCATAGCTCTTTAAGGTGATACTCAAAATACTGAAACTTGGTAAATACTGGCAAAGAATTTTAGAAAATTAGGAAGTGAGAAATTACTATCTTCTTTGGTGAGATGATCTTTTAATCAACTCGAGTGGGATAAGAATGCAGAACTTGCTTTCTGCCCATAGCATTACTTCACACCTGATTATCTGTTCTGCCAAATATGAGACCACCACTTCTTAGCACTAAAATAAAGGGAAAGATTCTTTTTTCATTCATAGTATATTTGACTCTGATCAGTTACCTTAGTATTACTACTGTAGCAACGAAATATCCCTTCCAACCTGATACAGTTCACTAGAAGCTAAACTTCATGGGGGAGAGAACAGCATATGGAATGGATCAACACAGCCATAGCTAATGATTTTTTGTTTTGCTGATAAACATTAACTACTAACTAATGCTGTAAGTTCACCAATTTCCTAAAGTAAATTAATTTCTTGATTATTGGTAACAGAAATCCATTAGAGCTAGATTCTTCAATTGTCTCTTTAGATACTAAAATTCTTCAAGTGCACAGTTTATGTCTCTCTTTCTTAATATGTAATTTTGTAAACAATAAAGAAGAGTTGAGGTGTAAATCAGAGGAAAAATGTAAAATTAATAACCAGTTATTGCATAAGATGCTTTTAAGACTCCTAAACAATGTCATATTTATACTGAAGATAAAAAGATACCATTTACAGTAACTGACAGAAGAGAAATGAAATAATAACTCTTGGCCTGTGTACCGTCAGAATAAGTATTTTTTAAATTCTACTTGTCATTTAGCAGGTAAAGAGAAGCAAACAGGAATTGTGTAGAAAAAAACAAACAAACAAACCAGAGAAAAGTTCAAAAGGGAAAATTCAGGCAGTGTTGCTCATCTTGACACCAGGAAAAAGTGGATCAAAGTTGTTTTAGTTCTAAAATAAAATCATTCAATTATTCATGCCAGTGAGAGAGAATGAGAGAGAGAGAGAGAGAGGGACAGAGAGAAGAATCTTACATTTTAAAACAAAACAAAGCACTCAGGAAAGAACGACAGCCATCTCTCCATTATTCCTGTGTAGATTATCTACACTGAGATTGACTTCCATCCCAGTTTAGATATTTTTCTGGTTCTCCTCAATTCCTCAGGTGTTTGTAACTTACCCTCCCACTATCCTTCCCAAGAATGTGACCAGGGAACATTTATGTATGGATTTGCATTTAAAACTTGAAAAGCAAACAATTCATTTTTTGCTCATCTCCTACAGTTTCATTAAGTAAGAGGCTATTCATTCCCCTGGACAATGGAGATTTGACTGTAGTTCAAAAGAAGGAAAACAAAAGATGCCAGCCAACTGGATCAACAAGCCTGCTTCAAAGAAAAAAAAAAAAAAAGAGGTGGGGGGGGAGTAAACTAAACATGATTAGACTTAGAAGAAAGGATCCCCAAATAAACAAATTATGTCAACCTAAGAAATCTTTCCACGGTTAGCAGGACCAAAAAAGGAAGGACTGTGTAAGACAGCTCTAATATGCATGTGTATGTGGAGTATTGCGAACAACCAACCTAGGTCAACGTCACATTCAAAATTTTTAGATACAATTGAATAAAGAAAAGAAAGGTTTATATTCTAATCAACCAATGAAAAACAGAATGAAAATGTTGCCACTGTCCCTCACAAAAGTATAAAGTCAAAAAGCTCTGCAGGTATTAAACCAAACACTCAGTCTTCTGCTTCCTAATTTATACATATTTCTAGGACATCCAAGGCAAGCCCATTGAGACACATTTCAATGGAGAGCCATGTGGATACACTCATTTTGAACTCTGTATTTTAATTAGTGGACAAGGCCAATCTTGTGGTGGATTGCTGTTTTCAAGTAACTTCTTACGTTAGCTCAAACTTAATGG
The DNA here is from genome assembly GCF_017311325.1 of Ursus maritimus. NCBI lineage: Eukaryota > Metazoa > Chordata > Mammalia > Carnivora > Ursidae > Ursus > Ursus maritimus. The sequence goes on from NW_024423343.1 coordinate 64,391,487, forward strand.
TATCAGAAGTGAAAAGTAGGACTGTTGATTTAGACTTACCCTGTCTCCTTGTCTACTTCTTGCTTTAGGGAGCAGACATGCTGCTGACATCGGTAGCAGAACCACTGGCAGCTTCCTCTCAGTGGTTTTGCTATGGCAAGGAGCAGAAGACCAGAGCATCTTCAAAAGATTTACCTGGAGGGACAGGGAGGAGCAAGCTACTGGCAGCTGGGGGAGAAGAGGGAGTGCAAGCTAATGCAGGCGAGGTTGGGGAAGAACGTACTGAGTTTAATATTCCATAGAAATCAGTGAGAAGATTTCTGATACTGCATTAAGATATTATGAAAATTGGGTCTTGTAATACTGATGTGGCTGTGATATATATTCAGACATCTACACTGTGGGTTTTTTCTGGCTGCGACTTTTAGGCTTTTGGTACTGATATTAGTATAAAAAAAATCTTCCCATTCAGACTGGAAAAGAATTATTCCAAGAATCCGTCCAATGCCAAGAGAAACTATAACTAACAATAACAAAGGCATGTGCCCATGCATTCTCTCTCATTCGCCATCTTTCTTGTTCCTTTGACACGCCTACACACACACACATACATACAACCTGGGAGAGGGCAGAAAGAAGGGGGGCTATAAAAGAGAAAGGGACAGAAGCGAGATGGCAGGTAAGGGAGGAGGATAGAATATATTTTATATGAAAGTATTTTCCAAGTAGTTGAAGTTGATAGTTCACATTTAAATTCACTTACAGTGTGGAAAGACACAAACGGGAATTAACAAAAACAATGAAAGTAAAATGACAATAATGATAATATTTACTGACTGCCTTCTACATTCCAGATACATAGGTGTTTTATATATGATGTCTCAATTCTTACAACACCCTGATGCCTAGATCTCATTATCTGTATTTTACTGATGAGAAAAACTAAGTTCAGAGTCTTAAATTAACACATTTAACATGTAACAGAACCAAGAATCGATAACCGATCAAGCTGTCCCCACAGTCTTTATTTTGGCATTATAAGATCCAGACCGCTAAACAATATGTTAACTACTCAGATATACAATCTGCAACTAAAGAAAGAGCTGATATATTGTAAAACTCTGGTTACGGAAAGGCAAAAATAGTTCAACAAAATTTTGAAAAATTTGCTTCAAAGAGGTTGATATCAAACCCTAATCCACATTTTTCATTAATATTCCTGGTTAAATCAAAGAACTTTATAACTTTTGTCTCAAGCAGTTAATACAATTTAAATGGGTTAGCATCATCATGAAAATAAACATTTATCATTCCACTCCTTTCACTGTCATACACACAACAAGCTTCAACAGTTTAGAATTTAATCTACAAAAGCAGTATTCCAAGTATATCTTGAATTTGCAGTAGCTTCCTGGAGGCTAAATGTAAAAATCTGTATAAGATAGTAGAATCTACGTGTTGTACATGGATTTTACTTTTATCTGGTAAAAGACATAATGCTGATGTGATATAAAGTCAGGAAGAATTTTCTTGGACTTTATGGAAGTAATTTTTTTTTCATCATTACCAAAGTATCACCAAGTGGGTCTACTGTAGGACTTTTGACATACCTTCCATGGTGTTGGTCAAAATACTGGCTAGACTCATTGCTCTTTGCCTTGCTGTAGGATCTTCCAGCAAATCCATGGAAACATGATAAGAACTGGATCGTCTCTTTCTTAGTTCTGTTTCAGTAGTCGTGCCCTGAAAATAAAATTTCAGATAAAATAACTATTATTCTTAAGGGTAGCAAAACCCAAAGTGTACCTATAATAGGTACTATTTAACTAAATGCCCACCAGATGAGAACAGCTCATTAAGATATTGCTGGAATCAGCATTCTTGGGAAGCGTTTCAAAGCCCATCAGATTTTCAGCCTTCAGTGATTTTTGGGTTTGCAATCAAGATGGACTTTAATTCCTCCACAGTGGAGCTTTTGACTGGAGGGATCATACCTACCATTGCATAGCTAACCTTTTAGCATTTCAACCAATCCTACCTAGAACTTCAGATTGAAACTCATTGTTCCTTGATTTACTCTCAGGTTGAGTTATTATATCTTTACAGACACATATTCATGGTTTAATGTACGGAAACAATTTCTAAGGTTTCCCTAATATGCATTAGTAACATTCCCCCTAAAATGTGAATTCAACTTGTAAAATGCTTTTGTTCATTATAAATAGGTAACATTTCCTAACATCCTTAATAATAAAAGCAAATATTAGAACTAATTTATAACTGTCTTACATTTGCAAAACAACTCCACAAACCATCCACAAAACAACACATCCTTGGTGCCGAAACTCTAATTTAAGTCAATAACACCAATTTGGGGAACTTTGATTTTTAACCATGATAAAATGATTTGATACTTTTCTATTCCAAAATACACTCAGGAAGATTTCAACATGGGCAGAAATTTACTCCTACTTTAGGAGATCAAACAAGGAAGTTAATTATCACAGGAAGAAAGGGCAAAATTCATGCATTTCAAATGCAGATCTGAGTGCTAATAATACACAAGAAGTCATTTTTAGTTGAGGATCCTCCCTATTTCAAAGAGCAATATGAGTCCTGTTCATCTACTTTGACTTTATTGTGGAATGAGTAATTAACATTATTTTATTAACCTGCATCCTTCCGATGCAGACATATTCAAAAGCAAAGTTTCCACTTAGTTGATATGATTGCCATTAATGGTGACAGACATCCATACAGGCCATTCTAAAATTAATTTTATGGTAGAAGAGAAGCAAAATTGATGAGAAAATAAATTACTCCTCCCTGTTGAAACTAAAGGCCTTCAAATCAAAAGGCTGTTTTTCAGAAATTAAAATATTTGGCCTGGTCAGAGAGGCAAAATTTTAAGAAAAAAATAGGGTCACTTAAAGGTCATCTAGTCTCTTCTGCTCTGTACAGAACTATATGTGCAATCCTAGATCTGTCTAATTTTTAATGATAGATTTCTGATCTTCTAATGATATTACTGAGGAAATTCTTTCTTAAGTTAAATTGCTTCTATTGAATTTACATGTCAAGGATACTGTGTGCTTTGGTGGGTATCATTTGGCTTCAGCGGTTTATTTTCTATTCTCATTTCCCCCTCTGCAGTCTCTCAAAGCCTACTCCTTTGTCTGCACCTTTGGCTCAGTGCCCTGCCTCTGAGCGCCTGGCTGTGTGACTGCAGAATGGACATGATGGAGTGGGAAATAAAAGGATTTCAGTAAGTTTTGCTTCAAATGGGCTCCCATTTGCCTTCAGAGATGTATCCTATCCTCTCTGATAGGACAGGGGTTTTATGGTAATTACTGACAAATTCTATTTTCTGAGATACTCCTTGTATTATGCAAAGAAGTTGCGGATTTGTTTGTTCAATTAACATTTATCTGTTCTCTTCACTCTTTTGGTCTGAGTAAGTCTTGATTGGCCCAGGAATCTCTATTTTTTTTTTCTTTAAACTGCTTTATTGAGGAATGACTGACACGTAAAAAGCTGTGTATATTTAATATACACAATTCAGTGAGTATACTCTTGTGAACTACTACCACTATCAAGGCCACAAACATCTCCATCACCTTCCAAAGTTTCCACTCATCCCTTTATTGTTGTTGTTGTTGTTGTTGTTATGATTCATGATGAGAATACTTAACATTAAATCTACCATCTTAGCCAATTTTAAGGCTACAATGCAGTATCATTAGCTATAGGCATTATGCTATATAAATCTCCAGAATTTATTTATCTTGCTTAATGGAAATTGTGTACCCTTTGGCCATCAAACTCACAGAAGCAGAGAGCAGAATGGTGACTGCCAGGGGTTGGGGGAGAGGGAAATGAGGAATATCCAGTTTTAAGAAGCATCCCTTGGAATTTTGATGTAAGTAGTCTGAGGGTCAAGTATATTTGGAGAAACACTGGGCTAAAATGAAAATGTTTGCTTCCTTAGCCATTTCTTACTTTCCATTTAAGAAAGTTAAAAAAATTCAATGGAAGGCAATATTGCAGTATGGATAGAATGCAGGGTCAGTAGCTTACACACCTGGGGTCAAATCTTAGTTCCATCATGCACAGGCCTCAGTTTCCTCCTCTTTAAAATGGGGATAATATTAGTACCTATCATAAAGGGTTGTCGTGAGGACTTAATGAAATAACACATGTAAAGTGTTCCAGGCAGTGTCTGGTACATAGTCAGCCATGATTATTTTAACAGAGAAGTTGATATTCCTTCTGCATTCTTCCTGGTTCCTTCACTACAAAGTTCTACTTTTTTCACTATTTTATCTGACTCCAGGTACTTGGATGTTTCTTTGGGAGAAAGTGGTAGGGAGAGGCCATGGGAAAAAAGCGATCAATGGCTATTTCTGTAACCTAGGTAAGCAGTAAGAAGCTCCTCTTTTAGATGACAGAAAGCTGACTCCATATGATTTTAATGTGGCTGAAAGAGCTTCTCCAACTATAATAAATGGGCTTGTTTTAGAAAAATCATACAAAGAAGATTACAATATGATTTGGCAAACTATAAAATACAACCCAATGACATTGCTAGAATAGTTTTATGTTGGGCAATAAAATCTTATTTATTACCAAAGTTAAGAAGCACCTTATGTTTTACAAAGGCAAATGTCAATAATATATCCCTGTAAGTGTCTGCTATTTAGTTGAAACTCTTTTTTATATGTTTGATTTAGAGCCTCTTTGTTTACAAAAAGAAATCATGATAGTAACACAAAAAATGAAATCTGCTCTAAAAATTGCAATGCATGACCCTACCAGGTACTTTGAGTGACTTCTTTACCACACAAAGGTACAATGGCTGGGGTCATTTGAGTGGGTGCTAAAAATGTTACAGCACTCTGACCTGCAAAGAAAAAGAAATGTTGCATTGCAGGATTTAGATGTCTTTAGTAACAGTATCTACTTCAAGAAGAAGTATCAAATTCTCTTTTTAATGGAACAGTGGTAACAAGATCCTTCAGTTGCATATTTATATCATTTCTTGCATTTCATTTGATTATATTAATTAAACATCATGTTTGATAAATTGTTGCTGTGCTTTTTTGGCAAATATCATACCCCTAGGCCTTGAAGGATATCCTTTTCTTCTTCCCATATAATGATGAATACTTCTAATTAGATTCTGTGAGAGCCAACCTATATTTTTAATTAATTTGTAGAAACATCTAAATAGAAAAATTTGACAAAGTGAGTTCACAGCTAGAGTGAACCAACCCGAACAAAAGACTTAACAAAATCCCTGGATATGGAAATCAAAAAATACTCCTGCCTGCCCCAGCCACAGGTCCCTTCCCAACAGCGGCAGTTTTCATTGGCCTCACCTCCGGAAGGAGCTGTCCAGCTGGAGACGTGAGGGCAGAAGGGCCGCCAACCAGCGAGACCACTCCATTGCAATCCACGGCACTGTGCATCTTTCCATTCACCGGCAGAATGGGGAGTACCCTGGAGGCACGGCTGGCCTGGCTGACATTGCTGTGACGCCGCTCTCCATGTCTGTGTGGCACAAACAGAGAGTCTCTCCGGCTGTCATTGTCTTCAAAGGTGCTGTGCTCATCGTCAGCAAAGTCATTCTCAGAGCCAATATCCTTTGTTCGACCTCTGAAACTGAAAAGGCTCGCCCTACTGTTGCGTCTTGGAGAGAAAAGGGAGCCACGGATGCTCAATAAAGACTATGAATAATAAGAAAGCAAACAAAACACAGATGAAAAGAATTAAGAGCAGTCATCCCCAACATATGAGACTTGACTCGTTTCAGATCTGCTGACTTACCAGAGGATAAGTCATGGGACAAGTTGGAACCATGCGCTCCTGTGGTAAATGCTGGTGGTGTGCTGGCACTCTCTACCAGGCTCACCTCATCTGTTTTGCTTTCCCTTTTTCTCCCTTCCTCCATTTTTTATCTTCTGTCACTTCTATTTTACAGATGCCTTAAGATAGTCGCAAATACCCCTCGACATTTACTTTGTCCCATTATTGGCACCTAGAACAGAATTTTTTGCTAGACCCTATTCTAGAAACTAATCTCATTTAACATGCCAATGGAAAGCAACTAAACACACACAACTACATTTAGATCCTTTGAAGCCAAAAATATAGCCCAGTAAGAGCTCACTAGTGACCACACCCTGATGCAGATCTCACCACAGAGGAAAATAAAATCAATCTTGCTAGTAGGTCTGTTTAATTATAGTACAAGGAGCAGCTTCTCCCTTTCCCTTTGCATATTTTATAATGTCTTCATGAATAAATTAAATAAATCAAGCTGAGAGAACTGTATGATTCATTCCCTGATTTTCACTCTTCTGTCTCTCAAGAAATCTGAAAAGTACCATATTCACAAAAGCCTGATTTCCAGTAAGTATTTGGTCACAGTCATTACACAGATTTCTAAATGGCTACATTGTCACTGCCACAATGCAGTTTTCCTTGATTCTTAAACACAGATTTCTTGAACACAAACACTTCCTGATTATTACTAGTCTACTTTTATAACTTCACTATTGTAAACACTTTCTTGCCTGTCCGATATCCATTTTTCGTTCTTCTTTCAACGTACCCTGATTATCCTTGACAAATGATCCTCAGTCAAGACTATGACCCAGGCCCAGCCAATGAGTGCATTCCACACCTCAGGCCATAGAGAACCCTTTAAAGATGGGCAGGGCAGCCTGCTTCGTCCATTAGCAGCCACCTTTTTCTTTTACAATTGTTGAGAAAGAGGTGCATTTTCAGTTGGGGTTGCTAAGAATATTGAATGTAAGTTTGAAGTTGCAGTGGCATCTTGCCACTGTATTGGAAGAATTTAGGCTTGAAATATGGAGAAATACTTGGCCATAATAACATGTTTTGAGCCTCTGAATCCAGCCATGCCTAAAGCTACTCACAGATATTATTTATCTGATCTATTCAGTTCTCTGTTTTTCATTTAAGCTGGCTGGAGTTGGATTTCTAGGATTATTAATAAAAAGAATACTAATCTAATCATTTAAATGTTATTAGTTTTATCTTTTTCTCTCCAAAGGATTTAAAGCTAAATAAAATTATTTTGTACCCATATGTTTTTTTATATTTCCTTACCAACAAGTATGCTTTTAATTTTCTTTTTGGCTAAAAAATAATTTTTCTCAATAATGTCTATAAATATCTGTAAAACATTTGTAAGCTTTAAAAACTATCTTACATTATGGAATCCTATTCATTAATTACAGAAAGGACATTTAAAGAGACTGATCTGCTCCCCCAAAAGATGTCCTTTCTCCTGTTCCTGCTCCTGTGTTTTGTCATCTTATTACTAATTTCACTAGTAAGATTCCTTCTTTTCCTTTATTGTTTTCCATGTAAGTAATTATTTTTTTATGTCTCTCTTAGATTACTACCCAATTTCTTTCACCTCTTTTATCTCTTCACAACGGACTTTGAAGAAGGTATAAAAACATGAGAATTACAGGATTTGTGACATACTGGCTATCATCAGCTCAAAAAGGCAGGCACGAAATGCTTGGCAATAAGAAATAAGGTAGAAACTATATGTATCACTCTTAGTAAGACTTTATATTTTAACTACAAGTACTCCACTTAATTAGAGCCAATGGAAGGGTTGGAGGGAAATAAATTATAAAATTATACACAAGGTTTCCCTCTGAGTTCAAAGGTGAATTATGCCATACAAGAGCACAGCTTACATGAGACAGCTGTATGAAAAACGACTGTGCTCCATCTGTTAACATCATCTTCTAATGCTTGCATTAATTATCTAAATCCACAACAATCAAATGCTGCACCACAAATAAAGGATGGGCAATACAAAAAATCTGCCATAACAAATGAATCTCTAAAAAGCAAAACTCCTGCTTTATTATAAATAGGGAGTGAACTAATAACTTAAGAAGGTCGACTATGTCTAATAACTTAAGAAAGTCGACTGTATCTTCAGAATAAAATATCCAGGGACACCTAGGTGGCTCAGTAGAAACCAGCTCTTGGTTTCGGCTAAGGTCATGATCTCAGGGTCCTGAGACTGAGTCCTGAATCAGACTCTGCACTTAGCACAGAGTCTGCTTGGGATTTTCTCTCTCCTTCTCTCTCTGCCCCTCCCCCCACTTGCACATGTGCTATCTCTCTAAAATAAATAAATAAATCTTTTTAAAAATAAAATAAAATAAATCAATATTGATTGTCTTGAGACTTGATTAGAGGTTGTCCTCTTGACTTCCTTCTCCCCCATCTTCCACACTAACAAGTCAAACTAAAGCCTAAGAAATATTTCATACAATCCACCTATGCTACTGAGAAAATTAGAATCTTGCAGTAAAAGCCTATATTATATATATGTTTTTTCAATATGAAAATAGAAATGGTTACCAACACAACTGCCTTTCCATCGTGTCACCACAAAACAGTAGTCTTTAATACTTTGGGGTCTTGGACTTTCAAAAAAATCTAACAATGGGCCTTTTGGTACTGTATCTTAAGAACCTCTACCTTCCTTAATATTTTCTGTATTACTTCCAGGGACTTGGAAAGTGGGATTAGTGTAAATTCAGGATTCTCTTTGTCTTTCCCCCCTTCCCCTCCCTCTCTATATCTTTCCCCTATCCTCCTTCTCTCTCCCTCTCCATCTTCTTAACTATGCATCTATTTACCAGCTAAAAGGAAAGGTTTTCAATCTTTTAAAATACAGATACTACTTAAGAAACAAATATCAATTTGAGCCAGATGTTGCATGTTGTATAAGTCAGTAATCACTTATTACGCCCAACTAGCTAGGAAATAGAGTTACAAAGAAGACAGTACTGGGGAAATGTTGTATCTGTGGGCAAAATTTGCAGAAAGAAGTAGGTCAGAACTTAACCTTTTCAGGCTTCACTATTTCACCTAGAATTAGTTCTGTAGGATCTGAATTGAAACAAATTGAAGAGACTGTGGTGCCTGGTGATCTGCAGTTTCAAATTTAGGCCATTTTATCTCTAGTAACCTACCTTCCTTCTCCCCTCCCTCCCTCCCTCCTTTCTTCCTTTTCAACATGACCAATGCTGTAAAAAGGGGATTTGATTTTTAAGGAATTCACATTTATTAAGATTAAATCATAATGATTGTGACAACAACATGAATGAGAATGAATATAAAATGTAGAATTAAAAACAAATTCTATTTTAAATATAAATTCAACCCCACTAATCCTTTAATCTATTCTCTCTCATAATGTTATTTGGACTTGGAATGAATCGAATTGACCTATAAAAATTTTACACATGTTAAATATGAGGTTCTGTGAGACTGTATATACTACAAACTATATGAAGAGCAAGTATAACCCTAAATACATGTATCTTTTTAGTGAAATCAAATTGTAAGTTTCTTTATCAGTTTTTTTAAAATATTCTTTCTAGTCAGGCTGTTAAAGTGGAAAGTTCAGGAGTTTCAGTGTCATATCAAATTTGAACACCACCTCAGCCCTTAATAACTATATGACATTTAGCAATTATTCAATTTCACTGGGCCTAATAGTGAAAATAATATTAGCATTACTTATGATAACGTAAAAAGAACACCAAGGATAAAATAAGCACTTGAGAAAGAATGCAGCCCTCCCATTCTCACATCTGCAGACTGGGGATGATGATCACAGTACCTACTCAGGGCTGTAGTGAAGGGCTTAAGTGAGTTCATACCGAAAGCTGCAATGGATTATGTAAGTGTCAGCCATTATCATTGCCATCAGTATTGTTCTCATTGTTATGGTTACTAAATCATACTAAGGTTTCACTACTGGTGACATTATCTTCTGAGAAACTCTGTATCTGGTAATTCTCTAGGTAATTTCAAAATTTAAGGATCCCAAATTTCAAAGTCTCAACAGCTTGTGTTGGTACATAAGCTACAGGCATCCAGTGAACATTTACTGCCCCATATAATCAGGATATTCTTTCAGCACAAATCCCACATTAAACATGAGAGAGATAATCAAATGCAATTAAACACCACTATTTATTTAGTGTCATAAATATTCCTTAGCGCATTCCCACCTAAGAATTTTGGCTACACTTCTAGAAAAATTTTGCTTCATTTTCCTTTGAAACAAGTGTCTGAAGAAAGATTCTTCCAATGAAGTTTGTATGTGAATGGGAACAACTACACAGATGGTCTGAAAGAATACATGGTTCACTTCTAGGAACCTGCCACTCAGAAAACCCATAGGCACTGGGTCCCGGCACAGTTGTGTAGCTAAAAAGGGATGGGAACCATCTGCTGATAATTTCTCATGTGGAAAATTGCCCCGAGATGTTTGAGTCTTCACAAAACCTGAAAACCAGAAACCTTCCCAAGCACAGTGGGGTCTATGCTCTAAAAATGCTTTCTTGGGATTTCAAAAAGTTGCAAAACGCACAAAGTCTCTGAGGTGATAAACACAACACTTGATGAACATTACAATTCTGATAGATCGGTGCCATTGAGGGGGAACGTGGTTTTATTTCTACCAAATTCTGGCATATCTCTTAAAAATGGTCTGTTATGAAAATGCAATTTGTGTAAGCTAATAATATCTTTACCTGATGTGGAGAAGAGAACCTCTTTTCATATGTCAACCTGCTTCCTTCTAAGGAAAAACGGAAACCTTTTCTTCTTATGCTGTCTTCGGATTCGGATTTGCGGACCCCATCTTCCTTCTCTTCTTCTCCAGACTGCTCTTTCTGCTTCTTTTTCTTCCTTCTGTTTTTCAGCTCTTTTTCACTCTTGGAGCTCAACTTTGATGCTACTGAAGAACTCTCTGAGAAAACTCCCACCCCGCCGGCACCGCTGAACTCTCTTGATTCAGCAGACGCTGCTGCAGCCGCTGCCTAGAAGCACAGACAGGAAGAGGTAGTTGCATCCAAACCTCGAAAAACGCTATCCCTGTTCACTACTTAATCTCTCTTCAGTATCATGAGCACGATCGTGGAAAACAACTCTCCATTCTGCTCCATATTTTGGAAGACCATGCATTGTCATTAAACCAATTAAAGAATTAAATTCAAAAGACACGTGGAAGATGATACATGGGACTTTGATGGAAACTTGAAAGCTCTGGCCTCTCACTATGCTCTCTAATTATTCAACAATATGAGCAAGACATTCAAATATCATAACAAATTTTTCTGACTTAACCACTATATGAAGTAAAGAATTTAAGAATTAAAGGTTTCCTATTTTAACCTGATCCATCACACATCCACTTGACACTAATTTTTAGTGCCAATCTAAATTACTGAATTTAATTCAGCCAAGTATTTTATTTTGATAAACTTTTATCTCTCACTTAAGTGAAGTATTTCACTAAGAAATGTACCACAAAAACATACTACAGATCATTCATATATGTATATATATATATCCCAGATCATGGCATCTGAATGAATTTCTAAATTATAAGAGTACAGTTTTGGGAAAGGTAGTCTTTTTTTTTTTTTTTAAGATTTTATTTATTTATTTGACAAAGAGAGACAGCCAGCAAGAGAGGGAACACAAGCAGTGGGATTGGGAGAGGAAGAAGCAGGCTCTCAGCAGAGCAGGGAGCCCGATGCGGGGCTCGATCCCAAAACCCTGGTATCAGGCCCTGAGCCAAAGGCAGACGCTTAACAACTGAGCCACCCAGGCGTCCCGCGAAAGGTATAGTATCCTATCTTGTTGCTGTTACCCCAGTATATTTTATCTATCTGACCTTTATTAAATATTTAGGATACTCAGTATTAAAAGGAAACTGTAGTCAAGATCCAAGAGAAGCCAAAAATAGGCACTTGGATTAGTTAATGCCATTAAATCAAGCAAATACAATTAGAGCAATTCTTGCCTTATTTTGAAGTCTTATCAAATCCAAATTAAATTATTTTTATAGGATAGGAGGCAGAGAATGTGGTGACTTACTACATTTATACACCAGGGTTTTTCTTATGCAATCTGTAAATTTGCATTTAAATACCCTTCATATAAAAATGAATATTAAATAGATCTTTCCTTTTCCAGATTCTAGGAAATAATCTTTTCAGTTTGACTCTGGTTTTCTGATCTTTCCCACCTCTACTGACACTAATGAAGCAACTATAACAAATTCCTCTTCCCCAGAAAATTGAGGGCATATAGATCTCAATACTTCGTGAGCCTGAGTAAATGAGGAGTCACAAGGGAGGAAAAAAAAAAGTCAAGAAAGCAATTATAATTCTCAAAGTTTTGATGCTATCAGCATTGACAGTAATCATCAACATAAAATAACAATCTAAAATTCGAACAGGCTCCTAACAGCAACACATATGACACGTTTCAAGTGTTACTTTTATCCGCTGCTGATTTTGTGCAGTAAATGTCGCTGACCTCACCGGTGCGGTCAGAGATTGAGATCAACAAACACAAAAGAGCTCTACGCTCTTGCTATCTGTACCTGAGCTTCTTCTTGTTGCTTTTTCAACTGTTCGAGCATCTGTTGAAATTCAGCCTCTTTCTGTTCAGCTTCCTCAAGAGTTGCCTGATTCTGTTCCTCATAGGCCATGGCCACCACAGCCAGGATCAAGTTTATCAGGTAGAACGAGCCCAGGAAAATGACCAGCACAAAAAAGATCATATATGTTTTCCCAGCAGCACGTAGTGTCTGAAAAATGTGAGAGATAGTTTGTTAAATTTTATATAGATGCTAAAATCTCACACTCCCAAGTAACACAGTATTTTATAGCAATTCCCTTGATCTCAGTATTTCATGCTTCCTAGAAGAATCCTTTTATCTGTTCTCACCAGTTGGTAAAGGTTTTCCCAGAAGTCTTGAGTCATGAGACGAAATAAGGACAAGAAGGCCCAACTAAAGGTGTCAAAGCTTGTATAGCCATAGTTGGGATTTCGACCAGCCTTCACACAGATGTATCCTTCTGGACACTGGCTGTAATTAGATTAAAAGAAGAAGTCAGTACTGCAAGTCTGGTGGGTGACTTTCCTGTTTTTATAGATGCCAATGTCTACTTTATATGACAGTAGGGAAAACAGATTTCTCTCACCTTACCCAGCACTTAACCCAACACTATGTGGACTGATTTACATAATAACAGAATATATTAGGTCTATTTGTGGATTCCTCTGTGATTCATAATTGTCATTATATTTATCATGTCTCCATATAAAAGCAATCATATCATGATTAATATCTTCTGGGACTTGTAGAAGGAACAGAAGAATAAGTCTACAGGGAAAAAACTGATTTTCACTGAAGATATCTAGATGCAGAGTGTGTGTGTGAGTATGGCAGTAGAGAAGAGGGGGGAAGGAAGGATGGATGGGGGCACATGGAGAGGAGGGAATGTCACAGTTCACAGTTATGACTTTAATGATCAAGCCAAACCTGGCCCCAGTATTGTGCCTGACACTTCTGGGATGCATGATCTTGAGTAAGTTTCCTAACTTTGCTAATCTTTGGGCACCTCATATGTAAGAAAGGGCTAATAACAGGACCTGCCTTACAAATATACAAGCGTTGAATAAGATATTCTATGTAAAGCATTTAGTAATGGTACAGACAAGGAATTAAAATTAGTCTGTGCTACTTATCACTGGGATTTGGAGAAAAAGGCAGCACAATATTTATCATATGAGCCAAATGAAAAGTCTCAGGTATTAGTTATTAATGTCCACAACATCACCTTCCATTGAAGAACAACAGACTTCTTCTATGGTTCTAAATTCTTGCCAAACAGGGAAAGGTAATTATTTCTCTGAATTTTCCTAGGCTTTAGCTCCAAGTGCAATAATTCTTAATAACAAAGTTCACATGTCAATCATAATAATCAAAAGCACTTATTGAGTGCTGTAATAGCTACATGTTCACTAATCCATTTAATCCTCACAGCAACTCTATTATTATACCCATTTATCACTGGAGGAAACTAAGGCAAGGGGAGGAAGTGTTATTTGGTAGAGTCAGGATTGAATCCATGCTAACTTTCCAGCCTGTGCTCTTAACCACTTTGCTAAAATATGCTCGACACACACTCACCATGACTCAGATACTGACATTATCTTCAGAGATCTTACATTTGAAGCCATGGAGACCACATTAGCATATATATAATATCACACTTACAAAAGTACATGCTTATGAATTCCATTAACTTAATCTTCTAATACGTATATACTGCTTTTCTATTTTCCATTGAACTAATTTGGAAGATTAGCTGTGACCTAGTATGGAAAAATAATTGCCGCATATGAGTGTGTGAAGGAGGTGAGAATCCACACTTATTTCAGCTATTTTGAGAATCGGCGTGAAGTGGAATTTATGGAGGGCTTTGAATGAGGAGTGAGGGAGGGCTGGGTGGGTGGGAGGTGGCAAGTTATCAGGGCTGATGGAGCAGTGTGGACTGAAACTCAATACGAAACATCACTTACCCTGCATCCGAGCTGTTGCCACAAAGCAGAGCATCATTTTGCCCTTCCAAAAAATAAAAGTGACCTATTTAAAGAGTGAGGAATAGAAAGAATCATTAAAAAACCCCTCAAAACACATCAGCCATTGTGTTCAGATAACAGACCTCATAATTTCTTTCAACCATAATGAAATGGATAAAATAATAAATATGTATATGGCTAAATGAAAATATTTTAATAATAACTGAACACTAAACAAATATCAAAATATAAAATTTTTTATTAAACAAATGTTTAGAAATTCTGTTTTAAAAAGAATTTTTGGGGGGAAGGAATAACATAGGATTCTCTTATCAGCATTTATTACAAATATAAACTCAAATTGCTTGGGGTAGTTAAAAAAAAAGAGTCAAAGCTGTTTGGCACAAAAAGTGAGAGAAAGGGTACTTTATAAGTACCCTTTTGCATGGTCTCAAAATAGATTCAGATATTTTTTCCTACCAGTTTTAACTTAATTTCCTGTGAAAAGTGAGGTTAGGTTTTTCCTTTCTATGATGCTTTAAATAAATATTGTGTTTTGGATTCTGGCTTGATTAATGTCCTTCAAAGGAACAGCATAAACCTGTTTCTTTGAAGGTATATAATTTTCTAAGTATATCTAATTTCTATTCTTAGGGAAACCTTATGTATAACTTCAATAAGTTGCAAAGATGATCTCAAAAAACATATACATTCATAAACATACATATTCACATACAAAAACATATAACATCAAAACACATACATATACCCCACAAAAAATTATTGTAGTTGTTTTTAGGACTAGTTAAAGCCTATACTGAAGGAATCCCCTAATATATTATACAGGGAAATCTGGGCTGTAGTTTTGCAAAAAGTTTCTGATCCTTACCTCACAATATATACCAAAAAAATATGTCTAGATTTTTAAAGATTGAAGATTTAAAAACAAGTATATTAATATGATACAAAGAATAGTTAAGTGTTTTTATATAGGATATAGGTGGTTCCTTTATATGTATAGTATCTAAGGGAATATTTTTATGATCTCCAAATTAAGAAGCATTTTCTAAACTTAAATAGAGAAAAATGAAAACAAATTTGATAACTATATTGCCTAAATATGAAAATCACTTAAACATCAAAAACAAGCAATAAGATGAAAAACAAGCTAAATACATTTGCCAGAAAAGGACAAAATGTTAACATGCTTGATAAATGAAAGAATTCATGTGAATTCTCCAAAATTTACTATCACTTGATGAAATAATGGGTAAAAAAAATCAACAGATAATTCACGTTATACGAAATATATAACTTGTTAATGGTACTAATAAACATAGTTTAAAAATTCTACTGCAATAATAATTTTTTCTACCAAAAGATTTTAAAATACCGTAATAGTCAATATTAGGGAGAGTTCAGTAAGATGACCAGTTCTGTAGGGATTATATAGTGGTATGATCTCTCTTGAGAGCAATCTGACACTCTATCTCCATAGCCTTAATCTGGTTATACCCTTTGACACCCCCCCACCAAATTCTATTAATAGAAATTTATCTGAATGAAATAATCAGAAATAGAGAAAATATTTATGTGCAAATATTGTTACTATGCTGTTATTACAATATTAATAAGTAGGAAATCCCATAAATCATGAATTTTTTAAAAACTATCCAATGAGTCTTAATCTCTGTTATAGAAATCTTCATAAGAATACTAACTCTTTAAACATGAATATAATTTGAGAAGGGATAAAATTTCACATGGTTCTAAAAACCATGATGGATACTTTAGAATAAGTATCCCAGTAGAATACTGATAATCAAAAGACCAATGGGAGTTGGCTAGGTAATTGCACATGGAGAGGGAGGACTTGGACATCCACATGACACAGAGGCTGGCTTCAGTGGTAAAAATTATACTGAAGTATATGGCATCATAACTGTATTCTGATGTCCATTCCTAAATAAAATCAAACTATACTGATAAACAACTCTAAAACAATGGCTGACCCCAAAAGGATAAATTACAATAACAGAGATTGGGTTTGAGTTTACACTTTCCCATCATCAATAAGTGAATGGCTGGATTGGGGTTGCTTAAGTTTCTGATGAATACACAAACGTAGATTTCCATCGTGCTGAATGATTTCTCTATTTCCAGATATATCATATGCACTCAATACATACAATGAGTCAACCAAATAAGGCCAAGTTATTTTTCCCCAGTCTTCTTAACAATGCATTTGTTTCAGCATAATACACCGAAGAGTTCAAACTATTGATTTATTTACTACATGACTGAAAACTCCTTCCTGATCAATGCTTACCAAATACCAAATAAAATGGTATTGCTTTCAATACTGTCTTAGGAAAAGATAACACATTTTCAAATGATAACTTTTATTATACTGATTGATAGGTAAGGAAAAAGGAGTAAAATATCATCATATCATAAATATCATTTGATTTCTGTATCACGTGTGTTATCTTAAATTGCTTAAGTCATTTAGTTCACATTAAAATTGAGACAATTTCCACTATATGTATTTCTTTAACTAAAGGACTAAACAACTTAATGGTTAAAAGAGTATATCTTACTTTTATCCTCAATATATTCATCCCAGTTAAACATGCTCACTGTCCTATTGAAAGTGGTACCGTTCCCATCCAATGAGTTATTAAAGAAGGAAGTGATGTTTATTTCAAAGGAAGAATTATCTGGGGGCCATTGCAAACATTTATTCCGCAGGTTGCCCATAAACAGCTGTAGTCCTATTAGTGCAAACACGCTCAGACAGAACACAGTCAGAATCATTACATCAGAGAGCTTCTTCACCGACTGGATCAGGGCCCCCACAATGGTCTTCAGGCCTACGAATAAAATCAGAGGGAGGAATGTCAATATACTATTCAACAGCTATGTTATCAACAAAAACATCATGAACTTGTCCTGGAAAATAAAGATGTCATGCAGAATGCCAACAATATTAGTTTAATGTTTGTGATTGAATAACATTTTCATGAAAAGCCTGTAGCTGGTGAAAATGAATGAAAGCAGAACTTGTATGTTCGTTAGAAAACTGTGAATGGAAATGAACCAAAAGTATATTTCCAAATACCCCTTAGAGCAAAAGAAATGATTTTGTTATTCATGCTTAAACACCAACCTTGTGTAAATATTTTGCTTTTATTTGCAGATGTCTTACTCCTTAACCTCTTATTGATTTTAGAAAAATCTTTATGAATAGAGTAGTAAGAAATCTTGAAGTCAATGGATTATGAGGTTATATATTTGCGAATTCTGCAAGCTTGAATATGGGTTAAAAAAGGAAGACATCTGAAAACTGAGCCCCATGCAGCACTCATGCTATCTCTTGCTCTTTCATTTATCTGCAGATAAGAACATCACCAGTTTTCGACCTCAATGGTCAAATTTGCATCAGTCTGAACGCCTCATAGTTTAGCCTCTATGCGGAAAGCTTGATGTTACAGGATGCAAACCATGTAGCCTGTTACTGCAAATGCCTCATGCAAAGACCTGTTAAACTCAAAGGCTGATTTAGAACAGTTTTAAAGAAAGCAAGAAGTAAAAGCAAAGAATCAAACCCATCCAAAATATGATGTCCTGATTCTTGCTTTTTTACGTATTTCTTTGCAAAGTGTGACAAGCAAAAGGCTTATGCACAAAAGCTGTGATTGTAGCACCAATGCAGTAAAGTCAGCCTCGGTGTTTAACCTAGCTCTCACCTGGAATGACTGAAATTGTTTTCAGTGCTCGGAGAACTCTGAATGTTCTCAACGCTGAGACATTGCCCAGGTCCACAAACTCTGTCACATATCTGTAATAGGGAGTTCACACACAACACAATAACAAAACACAAGAAACAGTTGGAGATATAAGGGGCCTACCACCTTATACCAGTTTCTTCTTACCTGGAATTACAGAAATAGTTTTCAAAGCTCTCAAGACTCTGAAAGTTCGAAGAGCTGAAACATTGCCTAGGTTTACAAATTCTGTTACATACCTGTAGAATTAAATCAGAGTTATTCAGAATTTAGGGAAATCTAAGTCTATGTTGGTCTTTCATCAAGACCTTTTCAACTTCAATGACCGTTGCCATCAGATTTCCCAATTAAGAGAAAAATGGCATTGTTTTCAATCATAGTCTATGTTACTTGAGAAACTTCATTTTATTACTTTATAGTGCTAATTGAATCCAAAGTTATAAAATTAACTACTAGATTCCTAATTTTTCCAAAGTGCATCATTTGATTAGAAGAAAAATATTCTAAGTTCACATGATAACTAAGAAAAATGCTTGATCTGTCAAGGGAAGCCACTGAGGAGAAATACAGCATAGGCTCCCACCAGTGATTTATTATTCCAGGATGGAAAATGTATGAAGATACTCACGCAAAAGTAATGACTGTGAAATCCAACCAATTCCATGGATCCCGCAGAAATGTGAAATCTTCTAAACAAAAGCCCCTTGCAAGTATTTTTATAAGTGATTCAAAAGTATAAATTCCTGTAAAGGTGTACCTGAGAGGAAATAGCCAAGCCCACATTAAAGATGTAGTAGGTAATTGACAAGTACATGTCTTAAAGGAAACTTAACAACAACAACAAAAAATTAGAAGCTTCTGTACAGGTCTGTACTGGTCTCCCCATGATGTGAGCTTAGGAAGAGTTTAAGGCAAAAGAAACATTACATTCTGAAAGACATTCTCATTAACTATAAGTAAATAAGCATTGTATTTGCTACATTAACTAATTTGAAGGCCCAAATAATATGGTTCTATAAGATGATATTACCTGAAATACACTAGCTTTCAGTCTGATTTAAGCAAATAGGTATTAACCTCCAAATTAATGAAGCATTGTGTTTAATAAAATATGTGTCATTAAGAGCCATGAAATATATACTAATAAAACAGCAAGGTAATAGCCGGGGTGCTTGGGTGGCTCAGTTGGTTAGCTCTTGATTTCGGCTCAGGTCATGATCTTATTAGGGTTGTGAGACTGAGCCCCTCATCAGGCTCTGTGGTCAGAGGGGAGTCTGCTTGAGGATTCTCTCTCCCTCTGCCCCTCCCCCCGCTCTCTCTAGCTCTGTCTTCTGCTCTCTAAAACAAATAAATAAATCTTTAAAAAAAACGGTGATAGCCATGAGAAAAAGAACATACAAGCTAAGTATAACTTTTATCATTGGATATTAGTAATCACTGATAATATTCAAAAGAGTATGAGACTCACAAGGAAGATAAAGGGCTACAAATATTGGCAGTCAAACAAGTGTAGGGATTTGAGCTAATGAATGAGCCGTTGCAAGCTTTGTCCTATGGGAAATTAGTGGTTGAAATGATCCTGAGTCATTGTTTAAACTTGTCTGGTGTAGAGTAGCTGGTATGATTTGCTAAAGAAAGTGATAGGGTCTCAAGATAGTAAATTTGCAATATAAGGGATAACAACATTGAAAAATATTTTTTATTTTCTACTTACTCCACATTCTTTGTCCAGTCTGGAGGGTTACTCATGGTCATAAATACACAGTTGGTGAGAATAGTGCACATAATGAGCACATTGAATAAAGTAGAAGAGTATTGTCAAGGAAGACAAAAATTCAATGGAAAAATCTCACTTTTATGCCCCACCATGCCTTTTACACTATGAAGCTTAGAATTTTTATGCTCTTATTATTTTATTCTTGAGTCCATCTTTTCCATTTCTGTAATTCAACAACCACATATTTAGGCCATGTCAGGCAAAGCTCTCAACTATTTTGAGGCCATTTAGGTGTTTGTTAGTAATTTAATATAAAGAGATGGGTTCACTGGTAAATAATTTATCAATTTAAGTTTTTTAAATGACAGATTTACCTCAACAACTGAACTGCAAGTTCAGCATGTCTGTAAACTACGACAAAAATTCAACAAAAGAATTTAAGTGATTACTTAAATGCATTATAATTCTATTCTAAGGATCATTCTGGTAGAATGTTTTTAATATGATCCTTTCTGCATGGAGTGTATAATATACAGTAATTGCTCATAAAATTTTGAATAGTAAGAAAAGATGGCTGGTATTAGTGATGGCATTTCTTGGGTGTGTAACTGTGGCCAAATTACTTATTAATGTACCTAAGATTTGGTTTAACTCACTATAAAAGTGAGAAAAAATAACCATTTCACAGGATTGCTGTGAGGATCAAATTAGTTAAAATACACAAAAGCTCCTACACTTAATGTGCCTGGTAAAGAAAAGATGCTCAAAAAATCACCTTCCTAACTTCCTGAATCATAGAGAACATTCCTTATAACAAACATCTGGTTTGTGTCGCTGTACCCACTTTGCCTTTGTAGACACAGCCAATGCTCTTCACTTTCCTTTATTGAAAAACAACAACAAAAATTGAGAAAATATTTGGTAGTCAGATAATTAAAATGACTTCCATAAATAAAATGACTTCAAAAGCATAAGAAAAATTCAGTTGCAATTATGTAAAATGACAACCTTTATCAATGTAAACTTAGACACAATGATAAAAATCCCAGAAACTGAGTAGATGCTGTTCATAACCCTTCTTACTCTTAATTTTTATTATAAATTTTCATATTACTTGCACATAACAAAACAGTAACATGATTTTAAGCACAGTAAAATAGGACAGTGAGTAGCCAAGTTCCATTAATCTATAATGGAAGTTTCTCTGCACTTAACAACTGCCGTTAGACAAAGCCATAATTCATTTTTCGTTTTTACTAACAGTGATATAAGGCATGTGCTTAATTCTCAGCTTGTTCAAATGCATCCACATTAAAAACAGTCCTAAGTGAATGATGTGGATCAGCCACGTGAGGGCACTAGAACCTAGAGAACACTTTAGAAAAACATCATTTCAAAGAAGAAACACCTACTTTTTCTTAATTGCTAGAAATAAACAAAAAGTAAAATAAATGTAAGATGATTGCTATTAGTATATAAAACTAGATCTTCTGTGTCTGCTAGCTTGCTAGGTCCTACGGGAGAAAACAACTCCTTTTGTCAGACTGGCACCATTCTAAATTCATGGTTGTGAATCTGGCCAGTCCTCTACACAGTCTTGTATTTCTCACTTAGCTCCATCTCCGACCCTCTGCAAAGACAATTCCAAACATTCTCCAATCTCCTCTGACCTTTAACCCTCTTCCTCCTTCCCTCCCCACCTGAAGCTGATGTCCTTATTTCCTACTTCACTGAGAGAATAGATAGCATCAGACTGCCAGATCTCTATTTCTCACCCCCAAGCTGATAAACTTCTCTGGAGGCTTCTGGACCTATCCTTTCTTCCTTCCTGTTTCAATGGGGAAAGTTTTCAATGCCCCCACTCATACTCCAGACACCTTCTTTCCAGAACACTTCAGAAATCTCTTATCTCTTTTTTCTTTTATCTTTATTATCTCCCACCCTATTGGGAGCTTCCTATCAAAAGCTTACTAGCTATTCTTTCTAAAGATGGCAGACTCTTCGTATTTTGTCAATAAACAAAAGGGCAATTTTGTTCTTACTTGACTTGCTCTCTCGGCAGTATTCAGGAAGGAAAATTCTTCCCTCTTTCATTAAGTTTTCTTCCCTTCCCTTTATTGAAATCCTAATTCTCTGGTTACCTCATGCCTCACGGGCAACAACAATTTCTTTGCATCCTTTGAAATGCAGCAATTCCTTTTTGAAAAGGAGACAGGATATCTCAGCCATTTCCCCCCTCTCCTGCTATATTCAGCCTAGTAGCGTTCATCAACAAACATAGGTTTAAGTGTCATTTATGTATCCACCATCTCAACTACTTGTCTCCAGGTTAGACGCCTCTTCTGAACTCTACACAGTCAAGTGTTTAAATGGCATCCGGTCCTGGGTTTTTCTCTCTCCGTAAACCTCTACATCCAGTTTAGCACTAAATATTGTCAAGTGTACCTTGCTGTAGCTGGATTCAGGGCACTTTTGCATCCCCACATCACTACACAGTCCGATGCCACCGAGTGTAAGTTAGATTATTGCAGTTTCCTCCAAACTGGTCTTTCCAAATCTATGTTTAGTTCTTTTCAATACATTCTGCATATTGTGCTAAAATGACCTGTGTAAATGTAATTCAGATGATTTCAATAGTTTTCCACTATTCTTAGGATGATGATCAAATGTCTTAACACAGCCTAGATTCCAGAAGGTCTGACCCCTGTCTGCTCCTCTAGTTTTGCATTCTTTATTTATTGTATTCTTCACTCTTAATTGCACTCTCCCATGATACTGTAATTGTTTTAGATCATCTAATGACATATTCTCTTCCTCAAATAAGGGTCTTTGCAAATACCACCTCTTCTCCCTGGAAATGCTCTCTACTACACTATAGTCAACTCATACTTGTTCTTTAGTACTTATTTTAAAAAAGATTTCTAGTAGAAAGTTTTTTACCATAGTACCTCACCTGTTCAGGTCTACAAGTTATATATTCCCATAGCATCTTATATTATTCTACCAATGATTAATTGTAATGCCAACCTTTTCTTCCACTAGACTATCAACTTCGTGGGGGCAGACACCACGTCTGTAGTGTTCACCACTAAATTCTGGCCATTTTGCACAGTCAGTGGACTACTGAATGAAATAAAATTTGCAACTCATTTATTACTAAACAGAATAATATTTTTCCTTTATAAGGATTTTTGATGATGTATTGATACGATATGGGATAAAAATACAGCATGAAATTTATCTTCATGTATATTGAGTACACAAGTTTCTACACTTTGTTTTTTGAAAGAGAGTACAGAAGGCAAACATAAGTGGAAATTAATAGCCTCATGGGATTTATGTCACATAATGATCTGAGCCATGGTTTTATGACCCTTAAAAAATATTTACTCTTTATAATGGTAGAATTTAATTATATATAATGAAGTAAAATATAAATTTCAATATTATTAGACAATAGAAAGAGTGATTATTGTCTCATAAGTCACAATTAATAAAGCATTTATGCTCAGACAAGAGTTTTCCACATTGCATGACTATCCTCTTAATAATAAAAAAATACACTTAAGTTAAAGATCCTGACAGGCACTCAGGAAAAGAAAGCAAATAAAACTATTTTGCTTTTAAAGCAAAATAAAAGATAACTAGAGTTAGGTTTTCTGCTTTTGATTTAATAGGCATTGCTAAATAGGGGGTGTATCAGAATTCATCAATTTTTAAAAATCGCTGTGGATTAATTTCATCAGTCACATACTTTTAAAACTCTTGGCATTTAGTGAGTGACTTTTTATAAGGTTTCAGATAATCATAATAAATATACAGATATTAAAAATGTAGGTATGGATTTTTTTTGGTGATACCACATGTTGAAAAAGTATAGAAACTCTACATCAAGGCAGATTTCAAGGGGAAGAACTAGTAATAAAACGTGTAAATCCTACATTATTTTCTAAATATATAGGCCAAGACATCAACAAAGTATATTTTTAAAAGCATAATGTATCCCAGATCAATATTTCCTTAAGAGCCTTGGTATATAAAATATAATAGAGGCTGACTAACCTTAAATAATTTCAGGAAAAAATTGATCCTTTTAATCTATTAATTTATTTATACCAGGTAAAATATGTTAACCTGTGATTAATACTGCCAGTTGGCAAATCTAAAATATTTTATGGTTTCACTCATTTGTGGAACATAAGGAATAGCAGGGAGATCAGCAGGAGAAGGAAGGGAATAATGAAGGGGGGGTAAACAGAAGAGGGAATGAACCACAAGAGACTACTGGACTCTGGGAAACAAACTGAGGGTTTCAGAGGGGAGAGGGGTGGGGGGAAGGGCTAGCCCGGTGATGGGTATTAAGGAGGGCATGTATTGCATGGAGCACAGGTGTTACACGCAAACAATGAATCATGGAACACTACATCAAAAACTAGGGATGTACTGTACGGTGGTGACTAACATAACATAATAAAAAATTATTATAAAAAAAACTAATGATGTACTGTATGGTGACTAACATATCATAATAAATAAAAAAAATATTTTCTGTGTGTATATGATGAAAAGAAACCCCCAAGTTTGTACTGAACATGGCTTATGTACCCTTTGACATGGAACCTGAATATTTAAAATACTGGCCTACCTAGCCCTAGCTCCGTGTGGATAGGATGGAGAAACGTAAGCTTTAAAGCACTGAAGGACAGACGAGATGTATCCTTTACCAACCACATGGGTTTCAGCAAGTTGCTTAATTCTTGGATGTTCAGTTTTCTTATGTAAATACAGTACTAATGCTTTCCTTAGAGGATACAGCTACTTTTATTACTACTAATCATTTGCTTATTGAATATAAAATGTAGGGCATTTCTTTATTATTCTTAAAGAAGGGAAAGTCATTGTTTGTGAGTCTGTTCAGGGACTTTGTAATGTTATATAACGTCCAGAGATGTTGCAGAGGAGTTTTTAACTCTACACCAGAGGGGAAACACAGTTTAATGTTAGAGTTTTGTTTTGTTTTGTTTTCTTAACATAAAAATGAAAAATTCAAAGCAGAGTAGGATAGGCCTCTTGCTACATATCAGTGCATATTTCTAAGCTAGCAGAAATACTAACTAAAGGTCACATATATACTTTTAACTCTTGAGTTGTTTCATTCTATGATTAACCCTCTTCCTAACTATGTGTTAATGTTAACCATCTTCCTAACTATGTATTAATTCATGATAACTTTTGAGCCTTTAAAGCAGGGGAAATGGAAATCATAAGTTGTTCCCCCTCCTCTCTTACAGGCCTACATAGTTCTTTTCAGGGAAAACCAGAACTTTTTTTTATTTCTACGTGGATACCGTATAATTTTGGAATGAGCTAAAAAGCCTACTTCTTATTTAATGAATTAGCAAGTTGAAGCCACTGAAGATAACCTTTGGAATGCATACAGACAGCGAAATTGGCATGGCACCTAGTACATTATACCTGAGAGTTGTCTTCTGTTGGGTGGAAGATGCAAAGAGCACTGGGCTGAGAATGAGAAGACCTGGTCTGACTGGGGCGCCTGGGTGGCTCAGTCTTTAAGCGTCTGCCTTCAGCTCAGCGCCTGATCCCAGGGTCCCTGCTCCGCTGGAAGCCTGCTTCTTCTTCTCCCACTCCCCCCGTTTGTGTTCCCTCTCTCATTAGCTGTCTTTCTCTCTGTCAAATAAATAAATAAAATCTTAAAAAAAAAAAAAAAAAAAAGAAGAAGAAGAAGACCTGGTCTGAAGTTTTAGCTCTCCCACTGATAAAACATGTAGCCTTAGAAAGGGAGTAAACACGTCTGGGACTTAATTAAATCGTCTGCAAAATGAGAAGGTTGCACAATCACATTGTGTTTTAGTCACTGACAGCTCCAAACTCTGGTGCCATATAAACATTTTCTTTGCAATGTGAAGCTGGAAGAAAGCAGTGATTTATACAGAATTCGTTGTGGAATTTCTTAATAGTACAAGAGTTTTCCTTTACTAATCTTGCAGCAGTTGCTGCTAGAATTGTAGCTACTACAACCAACAACAGCTATCATAGCAACCATTTATCAAGTGCCTACTACGTATTAGTCATGATGCCAGGTACTTATCATACATTTTATTATTATTAATGTATAAATTTTGATTCCAATTTTATAGATGGAGAAACTGAGATTCAGAACAGTTGTAATACCTTGGCCCAAGGTCATAGAGCAATAAGTAAATCTCAGAGGTGGGGTCTGAATCCAGGTTTTCTGATACCTAAAGCTATTTTTCATTTTCCTACTCTGGGTGAATGACAGGCAGTCTGCACTAGTTGTATGATCTGGAGTGTTGCATATCTTTCTTATGACTTTAAATACCATCTAAATATTGATGTCTCCCAAAGTTTTATCTCCAGCCCAACCCTTTCCTGAACTCCAGACTTGCATTTCCACCCAAGTACTCAGCTCCTCCACTGAATGTCTAACAGCCCTCTCAAAAACACATTCAAATCTAATTCAATTGCTCAGAAAATCCTGTCACCTCTTCTGCAAAATACATCTAAGTTCAATGCCATTTTGTCACCCTCATTGTTTCTACCACAGTCTAAGCCACTAGCATCCCTTGCCTTCATAATGGCAGGAGGACCCCAATCAATCTTGCTCCCAACCTTTCCCTCCATGCAGTCCATTCTCCACGCAGCAGCCAGAGTGGTATTTATAAAATGTGAGTTGGGTTATGATATTCTTCCGCTGGAAATCCTTCAACCATCACTCTGCATCTCATTCAGAGTGACTTTGGTGTCCTCATTGTGGCCTACAGCTGCAGCCCCTGCCCTCCACTCTCATTGACCTCATATCCTACTACACCCTGCCTTCCCCACTTCGCCCCATCACTCTGGACTCCTTGCTGTGTCTCCCTGCTGAACACACCAGTTGTACTTCTATCTTTATACTCTGCCTTCACATTTGCTATTCTCCTTACACTTAACTTTTCCCTAGATTTCCATGTCTCACTCTCTCCCTTCCTTCCGATCTCTACTCAGATGCTATCTTTTTAGGGAAGGCTTCTCTGACCTAAAATAGTACCTTGCTATTCTTCTCTTTTTACACAGCTTTATTTTTCTTAATATCTCTTATCACTAGTTGACATTGGATTTATTTTTCTCATCTTCCTCCTCTCAAACACATACACATACATGAACGTAACTACATCAAAGCAGGAATTTTGTTTTGTTCAGTGTTGCATCCTAATGCCTAGAACACCTGCCATATATTAGGTACTTAATAAATATTTGCAAATGAACAAGTAATGAGTAACAAATGCAAAATAAGGTGGAATATGCACATTAATCTAAAATAATAAAAACTGACATGAAACACTTTTAAAACTCTGATAAGGAATTTTAGGAATATGGATCATTTTTAACTTGTTTATTATCTAGAAAATATAACCATATTTTATTTAACTAGCAAAACAAGATACTAGGCATATCAAAAGCATTTTCAGCTTTCAAAATACACCCTGGCACAAATATAGTAAGCATGAGTATAACTTCTCATTCTGCCAAAGTCAAGAAACAAAGCTAATTTGATATTCAACAGTTCCTAATGAAGATAACAGCTCTTTAAGAAACAAGACAGGATTTTCTTTGGAAATAGAGATATTAGTCTAGGCCTAAAATATAAATTTCTTTATTGTGAATAGGCATTTTCTGGTTTTTAAATTAATGATAATAAATACACAATGACCTCTTAACTATGCGCAAACCCGCCATTACCATCTCCAAGCATTTTAACCTTACAGCAAAAGGCATGTGCTTGAAGTCAGAAAACCAGGATTTGAGCATACGTAGGGCTTGTGTTGAGAAGAATAAAAGACAAAATCACTAGCAGAATCACTTGCAAACCCTACAGTATTATACACATCAAAGTTTACTAGGCTCTCCCATCAAGCATGCCACTATCGCCAAAAGGCTAAAGAATTCATTTATCTTAGACTTTTGGTCCACTTGCTTTTTCTATTCTTATATCTTTACTCCAAGATGAAATATCCGAAATATAGTATTTTAATTCAAGAAATTAGAGATTTTTAAAAATCTTCTTTTTCTACCTTGGAAGAAATTTGTGGCTTATCAGCCATTTGTAAGCGTCTTATCACTCACTTTAGCAAATCTTAATAGGTTTACCTGGCTGCCTTCACATAATTCACATCACTACAGGCCTCCAAACAACTCTGCCCTTTGAAGATTTTCTTCTGGGAAGCAAGTGCAAACCCTCAAATTCAAGTTGTCTCAGTTTCCAGAGAGCCCCCACCATAAACTATGCCTTTAATGCCTGGATCCTCTAATCAAAACTTCTAAAACTGTCCTTGTCCTCTACCACTGGGTGTCTCTTTTCTCAAAGGGTCTTAAATTAGGACTCATGGGTTCCCTAACTTCCTAGGATTTTCTGGAGTGAGATGATGGCTTTCGTGACATTTTCTAAAAATTACACAATCTCCAGACAAAAGATTTAAAATAAAAACTGTTTTTTTCTTTAATATTAGCTTTCTTACTTTCATCCTATCACTCAGATTCAGGACAAAATAGTTTTTTCTGACCTATTCAGACCTCCCATTTTGTTACTTGTTTTGCTTCTAATTTTCTAACCTCTGGCTCATTAGTCACTTATTTATTCAATGCATACTCTCCTAGTTATCTACTCTTAACAGAGTGTTGGACATAAGTTTGAGTTTTCACATAATTTCATATAAACATAAAGTTTACATAAAGGGTATACAGTTATCTGATAACATAATAAACAATTTATGGAAAGATTTACTTAGTGCAAAGATTACAAATATCCAAAACATAATAATAGACCATAATTTATAATTCAGGAGTCTCAAATCTAAATCTCAACTTTATTATTCATTTCTAATGCTAACTTAAAGACCTTTATGCCCCATACAATTGGGTTCTCTTTCTTGAAAAATAGAAATAAGGGAATGTTATTCCTTTAGATAATTCACAAAAAAAATTATTAAATCTTAAAGCATAAAAGAATAACGAATTAAAATATGCTGATGTCTATGCAAAGGACATAGGGGAGGAAGAGGAATAAACTAGATGTCAAAGGGAGACTGAATTCTAGAATGTCATGCTTCTGAAAACTTCATCTACCATACTGCTTGGCAAGTCTGGGGACATGATTTACAGCCCCTCCACCCAGAACTGAAATGAGTTCCCTGTACTAAGCTTATCCCCCATCTTGAATTCCTCACTTCATCTAATTCAAATATTTTCCTGGACTACTGGAGGAAGTAGGCTTTTACACTGAAAGTCTTACCATGTCATAGAATCCCTGGACTGATCATGTCATGGAATCCCAGGCAATGACTCTTTCTAAAGAAGAAACAACATTAAAAGTTGCCCTGAGACTCTGCTTAGATTTCAGTTTCCCCTTCAGGAACCTTACCTATGGTTCCTGATGCGTATCAATCCTCATCCCAAGGTTTAAGTGTTCTTCCTGTAAATGCCCCTGCCTGGCAAAGCCCCAGTATTTCAAACCTTTGCTTCTTTGGTTTTCCCAGGGCTGGCTGTCAGTCAGACCACTGTCCTTCACCGAAAATAAAACCTCTCATTCACAACTACTCTATTTAACTTCTAGGAGTAAATCAAATTACCTTCTCCCACCAAGGTGTCATCAATCTAATTTCTGGGAAGTTGCTACTTCAATAAGGAGAATGAAGAATAAAATGAGGATGTATATGGCTTGACAGACAATAAGCCTTTGGAGAGAGACAGTTGTAGCAGAATCTTTGACTTGAATGAAACACAGGAACAAGTGAGAAAAGGAAGGAAGGAAGGAAGGAAGGAAGGAAGGAAGGAAAGAAGAAACGAAGAAACGAAGGAAGGAAGGAGGAAGGAAGGAGAGAGAAAGAGAGAGAGAGAGGGAGGGAGGGAGAGAGAGAGAGAAAAAGAAAGAAAGAAAGAAAGAAAGAAAGAAAGAAAGAAAGAAAGAAAAAGAAAAAAGGAAAGAAAGAAAAGAAAGAAAAGAAAAGGACGGAGGAAGGAAGGAAAGGAGGGAGGGAAAGAGAAGAGAAAAGAAAAGCAAAAGAAAGGGAAAAAAGAAAAAGAAAGAAAGAAAATAGAAAATCAGTGGGATACTGTTGGGGGAAAAATTAGAGAGATATCTGAAAGGCTAGTGTGTATACAATTACAACTGTGAGCATTTACTCACTCAAAGCTTTCAAATGCTGAAATAAAAAGCAGAAAGTTGTACAACTCAGATCAAAAAGATATAAAATCGTGCAATTCAGATCATGTACATATTTTCCAAACGTGAAAGCAGTAAGGAAATTAGCTCATGGAGTTCACCCATTGCAAAACATTGTAAAATATGAAGACGTGTAAAAGGAGAGCCTGGTAACATGATCGATATTAATGAAGAAGTCTTAGATGTACAGCAATTCAGAAGGAAGCAGAAGAGGACAGAAGAAAGAAAGAAGCAGTGAGTCAGGAAGAGGGGAACTACTAGAAGATGAAGAAAAGGGGTTCACTTACCAATGATCCCATTTGCAATATGCTAATTGTTCAGTAAGAGGAAAGAAAAAAAAAGAGCACATAACATTGCCAATCACATATATTTTTTAAAAAATTCCCAGATCAATAATTCAGTCAAAGAACAAAATCATAATCATAATAAGCAACTATTTGAAAAAAGGATATGAATGTACCAAAATCTTAATAGCTAATTTTCTAATAGGGTTGAAGGGAGTTAAAATGTACAGGGCAGGGGTGGCACTGAATCGAGAGATTGCTTTCCCTTTATTCAATACTATAAACGTCTGAAAAAGAAAACACAACACATAAAACAGAATTTAGGATCTTAATATTAAAATTAAGAACATTTTAAGAGAAAGGTGAGACCATCATTTAAAATTTTGCCTTAGAAAATACTATAGTAATACACTAATTACCAACATACGACGTGATGATAGGTGCTTTTTCTTTCTGTGCATTAACTTTCCTAAATTTGGTAAATGACATGAGGATTTAAAGGAGAAAAAAACAAAACAAAACTTGTAGTCAATGCTGTAGGAATTCTTAGCACCTTTCATCAAGTTTTGATATAAGTATTTTAAAACTATATTAGTAATTCACAAAAAGCATAAAAATGAGGCTTTGATTACTTCATTTTGACAAAAAAATTTCATGAGAACTTCAGAGTTTACTACGTGTGTTTTGGATGAGCTTCTTTTGGGGGTACTTAAGTCACCTACTGTTATCTCTCCTGCAGAGAGCCGTGGAAAGGGCAAAGTGTATGGTATGAAGGCATAATCCTGCTACCGATCAAAGTAACTTCCATAGAGCTTGGAGTTGTAAGAAGGAATTTAAATACCACTTCTGGAAATATAACACTCGTTTTCACTTTTTGCTTCATCACACTGTAAAGTGAGAAGACTTTTGCCCTTCCTCAGTCACCCAACCGCATGATGCCTCTTCAGTTCTATTTGTCCTGGGAATACAGATTCAAATGAGTACTTCCAAAAGACTTGTAGGATAATGGGTCCATTACATGCTCAAGCCCACCCAGCATCCTAGTGATGCTTCAGACAAAGGCGAGGAAGCATATCATTCTTCGCCAGACATCTGTGGGACTAGTCCAGAACCAATTAGGAAGTAGGGAAANTAAAGACAACTTGACTAAAAACTCACTTTCTTATTGATATAGTATGGGTCCAGGTCTTCCAAGGGCTCTGACACCATCTCTGGAGGAATGTCTCCGTAAATAAATGGAAGAGATTTCCCTGCCTCCAAGTCACTATTTGGCTTTGGGCCATTTTCATCATCCTCATCCTTACGCTCTTGTTTGGGTCTCTTAGCTTTCTCTTCTGCAATCCGTTGTTCAATAGCAGCAAGGGATTCCCTGGTAAAGAAGCGGAAGCTGTCAGGTCCTGGTGGTACCAGCACTGACTGTGCCATCTTTTCATCCTGCTCCTTTAATCACTGTTTAGCGCCTTGCATAAGAAAGTGCTATGGAAACAAGAGAAAGAGAGAGAGAGAGAGAGAGGAGAGAGAGAAGCAACAGTCATTAGGATAAAAGGTAACTGTGGCAATGACATGATATTGAGATAAAATATATAAACCAAGCTATCTGCAATGTTTTACTAAGGAAGCTATATCCAGGGGATTCTTGTGCATGCATTCATTTGCTTGCATGAAGAGCTGTCTTTCATATTCAGTAGATGTCTATGAGGTAATCTAGTCTCCCACTCCCAAAATGTTTTAAGTGAAAATATCCAATTCGGAGCTCGGAAATGGAGGATACTGGTTTGTGCCTGCTGTTTCACTTGTGTGAATATTTTGGCAGCCATCTTTTTCAGCATCCTTTCTGAAAAAATATCAGAGATCCAAAACAAGAGATGAATAATCACCCAAAATTATAGAACCTGGGCTATGCAAGGATTTTGCATTTACCTCTCCATTTTTTTACATGTTCCTTTTGGCCTACTTTTACACCTTTAATAGCTTATTCAAAATCAACGCACCTAGTAGAGAGCTCTGGAAATCCTGAAATGCCAGGCTATGGAAACATAGGTAGATACTGCTTGAAAGCAAGGGAGCAGGAAGGAGCGGGGGATGCCCGACTGCATTTGGAATTGCTCGGAAGCTGCACAGGAAGGGATCCAGCTCCTGCCAAACTGGGCAGGAAGTCATCCACGTCAGAGGTCTGGATCTTGGACCCCCCTGGCTTAGCAACCTGCTGCTACCTAGTATAATTGCTTCTTAAATTAACAAATTTGCAGTACTTAGGAAATACTGTAGAATTAGTTCATTTTCTCAAATAGTGCCCATTTCATAAAAACCTAAATAGCAGATTTAGACTTGAAAAAATAACAAGTTTAAGACAGTTTATCTTTTAAACAAACTCCTTTTTTGTTGGTCTTTGGCATAATATAAATGGAGGCTTACAGTGTTCTAATCATACTTCACCGGACTAACATATATAACTTAACAGAGCACACCAATCATTCCAAATGTTATCTCTGAACAGTGGCAAGAGTTTCTATGATTTTTGAAATCATTCAACCAAAACCTTAACTCCTGAATGCCATCTGTATATAATCACTTACCTATTTTTCCTTCTTTTTAAAATATCTATCCATTGTGACCCCTATCCTACAGGAATGAGAATTGCCATTTAATTATATGAAGTGCATTTTTGAAGAGTAAATGCATTAATATCCAGATCATTTCTGTAGCATCTGCCAGATCAAACAGGGAAATTTAAAATAACATAAGCTACTCTACCGTTTCTACATTTTTTTTTCTGAAGTAGACTAGGACCTTTCAGCCACTAGCTAGCAGACTGCCCTCTCAGTATCACACTGCCTCCAAAACATCCCTCCTTTACCTCACCCATCCCCAGAGACCCTCATGCCTCGACAGACATAGGCATGAAGAAGGTCCGTGCATACTCCATGGAGGAAACTGCCATGCCTGGATGCTCTAACAGAAGAGACATGCTAAAACATGCAGCCAGCAGCTTCAAAATGAAAGTGGTCCTCTGCAGATCCCCCCAAGGATTCTACTGTAAAGGTAGAGAAGCATCACAGACAATAAGCATAATAAGAATATTAAAACATTACCCCTGCAGAATCTTTTACACCCAGAGTTTGGGATTGATAAGCTGGCACCAAGAAGACTGCAGCTAAAATTCCATCATTCTTTTTTTCTTTTTTTCATTTTTTTTTTTTTTTTTTAATTCTCCTTCAAAGACCACACCTAACTTCCTGTAAAAGGATTCTGGTAACTGAAGTAAGAACAGGCATTTCCTGTTTGGGGACTACAAAATGGCGTTATTATAACTACCACTAGAGGGCGGGGGAACTGTGAAGAGAAACCCCTCATCGTGTACCTACACTGAAGCAGCCCAAAGCTTTCACTAATGGGGCTCTGATTTTTCACAGGCTTTTTGTAGAGCAAAACGCTAAGACTTTGCTGATTTCAATCATTAATTTTGCTAACAGATTAAGCTTCTGTTCATGCTTTTTATTTGCTAAGCCAGAAGTCATTCAATCAAAACAAATAATTCAAATTAAAAGTAAAAAAAGAAAGTAAATACTGAATGTTAAAAATAAAAACTCATAAAAAGGCAATTATATTAATGCAAGTCTTGCATACAGTGTAATTTAACATTAGCCTCAGCCCCAGAGTATCTGAAATCCAATAAAGTGCTTTGCTAATTCAACAGAGATGGTCTTTGTGCTATACAAATAACCTTTCTCTAGAAATAAAATAACCCTGATGAGACACCAATCCTATTTTAACTCTGATTTTAGTGGCTGAAAAGCAGCCAGAAGAAAAATGAAAAGCCAGTGAAATCCTAAGTGTTAATCTTTCAATTAATGATAAAGTAATGATTTGAGGACTTACTATGTGCCAGTCACTGACTGGGCTAACATGTCTGCATGTACCGTATCATTTCGTCCCCCCCACAATCCTATCAAATAAACACTTTCACGATCCTGATTTGAAAACTGAAGAAAGGAAGTACACAGAGGGTAGAAAAAGTCATCTAAGATCATACATGCAGGATCCAAACTGAAAGTCCGACACCAAAAATCTGTTAAGCTTATTCAGTCATAAAAAGAAACACTTGCTCATGCAACTAAAGCCTGAAATAAAGATTAAATAAAAATCAGGCAGTGGTACCAATTATAACCAGAAACAGTCCTAATTATTAAATCAATGTATTTTGCATATTTTCTAGTTTCAACATTTTCATTAAAAATGTATTTGTCGGAACTGAGCATAGAGAAGATACAGCCAAAGATAATTTTTTAATCACTCTAGCAGGTCTCTTTTGGTTACAAGAGACAAAAGAATGACTCACACTGGCTTGAGAAAGAAAGAAAGAAAGAAAGAAAGAAAGAAAGAAAGAAAGAAAGAAAGAAAGAAAGGAGGGAGAGAGGGAGGGATGGTGGGAGGGAGGGAGGAAGGAAGGAAGGGAGGAAGAAAAGGTGGGAGGGAGGGAGGGGAGGAAGAAAGGAGAGGACGGAAGGACAGAAAAGGAAATTCATTAGGGGAAGGTTTATTGTCTAGGGCTAGCTTTAGGCATGGGATGATTCTGGAACACAGCTGACATTACCAGCACTTAGTTATGCTGCATCCTTTGGCTTTGACTTCCATGGTGATAGCTTTTCTAGAGATTCATTCCTTATTGTAGTAGGGTGCTATAGCAGCTCCAGCCTCCCAACCTCCCAGACTTAAATCCAATAGGAATAAAGATCCAGAAAAACTCTCTTTGCATCTCACTGGCTCCAGTTGGGTCACATGCCCATCCCTTAAGTAATCACTCAGTCCTAGCTAATGCTGTGCTTTGTGCTTTGATTGGCCTCCCCTAAAGCAAACGCTTTACCTTTGGAACTAGCAGGAAACCTTGCTTGAAACCTACGAAGAGTCAGGACTGTGGTGGTGGTATAGGAACATTCCTCAAAAGCAGAGTTGGAATACTACCACTGGTGGATGGATACTTGTCAACAAAAACAGTAACTGTGTACTCTAGTCACATACTGGTCATATTTGCAGTGCCTCAATACTTGGTAATATTATAAATGTCAGAAGATATATATCTATGTATACATATATTTCTAATGAAAATGGTAAAGCCAGAAAATATGCTATATATATGCTAGAAAATATGCTGTACGCATATTTTTACTCCATTTTCATTAGGAAAAGATATATTTTCTATGTGTACCATCTTAAAGACTTAGAAACTAGACAAGATGGTTAGAAGATTCTTTCCCCCAAATAAGTTCTCCTACTGTAATCATATATTCCATAAATCTCTATGATGAACATTAGCTTCATTTATCAAATGAATACATGAATATTCTGGTCTCACTTTACAAATGTGCTTAATAATAGGCTTTTGTATAACAAGATTCTAATTCAAAAAAATAAATTAAGGAGTAAAACAATTACAAAATGATTTGCCAAATGTATCTTTTGGGGGAGGTTAACCATAATAACACATACTGCACTATTTTTGTGAGGCACTATTTTAAGAACTATAAAACCATTTAATTCTCAGAACAACCTGATGAAATGATGCTGTGATTATCCCCATTTAAAACATGAGGAAACCGAGGCATTAAGAGGTTAAATACTTTGCAACATGCATACGATTTCACAGCTGGAAACAGTAGAGTCAGAATTCGAACTCATGCTCTCTGGCCACAGAATCCATGTGCCTAACCATTATGCAATGCTTCTCCAGCCTTCCAGGTTCTTTCCAGGAAACACTTGCTATCAGGAACACCAAGGTAATGTACAGTTTCTTTGACATCATATTAGTTGTAGGCTCACCCATTTCTGTCCCATCAATCCTAGCTAGTGAATGTGTCCTAGGATATTTAAAAGGGTGAACACGAAATGTTTTACCTAAACATCCAAGATATATGATGAGCAACATGTGAATATTTTTTCCATCTCAAAAATACTGTATGCAGTACAGATTTGAAATAACAATCATAGTCTCTTATTTCTGATTTCCCAGGATGATGTTTTCAGACAGCCTGCACATTAGCTTTTCTTCCATTTGTTCTTGTTAACACCAAACTGACATTTTATGAGAATGCTAAATGGCATGTTACACGAAGTTTTTAAACTTCATTCAGTTGCATTACTTTGCAGACAGGTGATTTTATGTTACAACTTTTAGGCCAGACATTATATTTGGAAGACTCATAAGTAATTGGAAAGGCAAACAATATTATTTTAATTAGTCAGAAAGGAATGAATATTATGAATTAGACTTCTAAATTCTGGTAACATTTTTTTCCTTGCAATCCCGTCTTTTAAAAATTATTCTCACTTATAAAAGAGGAACATTAGTTTTCTAAATTAAGATATAAAAGAAGCCATGTTATTATACATGATGACATCTACAAAAATAAGAGTTATATGAAAGATAGAGTAATAATAAAACAAGGATTTGCAGTAAAAATAGCATACGACTCTAATTTCTTTCCACAAAGATTCACTTTATAATAATTACTCTAAGGTTCAACTTATACTAAAAAAAAATTGGCTTACTTAATCTCACAGACAAGGAAATAATTATATAATAGTTTATGTTATAACTAATGGTTGTGGATAAGTGCTCAAAAAATTTAGAGGATTTTTATTCAAGAAAGCTGAGAAAGACTAGGAAATGTCTTTCTGAAAGTTATCTTTTAATCCTATTTTACAACTCATTTTTAGTTTTCTTCATTACATTAGAATAATGCTGGAAACATTAAGAACATACTTGCTAAATGTTATCTGAAGATTTATTTTTGGATTTTCTAGTTTCCTTAATCCATACATTTCAATCTATTTTTTCAGGAACTTTTTGATTGTCACTTACTGTTTTTTTACATCTTTTTCTCTTTAACCTCGATCCACTCGCTCATTTCTATAACTAAGAATTTCCATAAAAGGGAGAAAGTTCTGAGCAATCAGACTTACATGTTTCTCCACTATAGATTAAGAACAGAACATAATTGAAAATGAAAGACATAGGCTCAGTATGCACTATTCAGATAAATCGTCATTTTTCTTTCAATTCTAGGGTTAGCTCCAATATGAAAAAACTTATTTTCAGTATTTTATATTCATATTATAATTGTTGAACAATATCCTTTATAAAAGTATAGTCATTCCTTTAGATGACTTATATTTTTAAACATTATTTTTTTCTTTAACAGATATGCACACCAATATTATCAGATCATGATGATCCCTAGGAAATATCCAGTGTAGTAAATAATCACTTCACATCCAACTTTCCTGGGAAAAAATAAATTACATATAATGACATATGCCTGTATCTTCATGCAAGTATTTTTATTCTATTGCAGGTAGGCTGGCAACATGGTTTTACATCCTTTTTTAATCTTTAGATATATTAAATGCGTGTTAGTAGACATCCATGAACTACCTCAATCCTTCCTAAATGATTTATCAGCTGGAAGGCCACCTCTACTCTGATTACATATTCGTTTATTTTTGACGGCTAGATTATGCTAGAATCACAGAATTCCAATTCTGGATTTAATAAGCAAGGAAGAAAACTTCCCAAGGCATGGTCTTCCCCATAAGGTGAAAAATTGTTCCAAATGCCTGAATATTTCCAGCTCAGCTGTCTTCATTCCTTCCATTTTGTTGAGGACCTCTACCTATAATTTTTCCCCTCAGCCCTCACACTCTTCAGTGGGGGAGGAAAAAAAAGCAGCCTCTAAACACCTCAGTGTGGTAGTGGATCTGAATGTCTGGGCATCATCCCCAGGAAAGAACAAGTAGGCAGAGCCAGGAGCAGAAGGTCTTTGAAATGAAAAACAATGCTCAAAAAATAGCTACATTCCAAAATATCCTAGATACAAAATTTGTGTGTGCGTGTGTGTATGTACATGTGTTTGCCTCAGACAGAGAACTAGATATGAGAGAATGAGACCAAAAGAGACCATGGATTTGTGTCTTCATGTCATGTTAACATGATCTAAATTCTGGCACTCTACTTCGTTCTTGATATTAGTTATCTCATTTAATCCTTGTGATATTTTGTAAGGGAAGTAGTGTTGTTGACACTTTTCTAATGGGGTGGCGATCCGAGCTTATGGAGGCTGTAACGAGGCACTGCCACACAGAGCCAGCATGTAAACTCACATGTGTCTGATTTCAAATTCTAAATATGCTTCATCACCCCATTTTCGGAGAAACGTACCATTGATACACCAATTGAGAAGAATAAGGTGAAATATGTCTGATTTTTTAAGTTACTGGATCCCTATCTATATCTGAAATATTTTCACAATACCATAAGCCCGCTGCTATTAAACTGGTGACCTACAAGGAAAAACTGAGTTTCCCCTTATAATCATGTTATTGTGGGGTTAGCTTGACTTCTGC
This sequence comes from Ursus maritimus, assembly GCF_017311325.1. Taxonomy (NCBI): domain Eukaryota; kingdom Metazoa; phylum Chordata; class Mammalia; order Carnivora; family Ursidae; genus Ursus; species Ursus maritimus. Next base: position 64,430,352 of record NW_024423343.1, read on the forward strand.
CAGAGTAAGACTTAAACTCTCTGAACCTTAGTTTTCTCATCAGTAGAAATCAAGGCTCATTTTGAGTTTTATGAAATAGATTTATACAAAAAAACTAAGCAGTTTTCCTGGACATAGTAGATGCTAAATAAATGCTGGTTTCTTTTTTCCAGAGACTCCTTAGTGATGTTTATCAGTTCTACTTTTTATTAAAGTTACACATAAAACCTATCTCCCCTATTAGCTCATCTTTCTTATCTTAACCCATCTTTCTTTGTGGTTTTTCCAAAATGTCCAGCCTAGTACATCACCTGAGATAAATTGTCCAGTATATCATTGGTGAATTAACAGTTGTAGCCCTATATTATTCAGAAGCTCTCTTGTTCTTTTCACTCAGTACACTTTCTTTTCTCACCAGTATATATTTATGTGTCATGACATCAGCCTTATTCCAGGTTTCCAGTTTCTTTTTTTCTTTCAGTTATACAGGGCAGTGTAAGTGACTCGATACATTTATGGCCCCTCCACTGTTTGAGCTTACTTTATCATTCTTAAAATCAGGCTACTTAACAAAAGTCAGAATACTCTCTCTGCCGCCTCTCCTCTCCACTAAACATGCACGCACTACACCTATGTACATGTGCACACATACACACTCACACACACATGCTTGTTTCTGCCTCTGTAGCTTATTTCGCCAGCCCAGACAGTTCAACAATCACTTATTTACCTTCCCAATCTTTCAATTTCCCAGGTGCAATTGCTCTGAAACAGTTTCTTTAAGAAATCTTCTTCCTTTTCTGAATTTCCATTATACGTAGAGAAACAGTGACATTTTTCTTAATGCATTCCTATACATACATTTTTCTTTGCTTCAATTCACTCCCCAAACTACTGCTAAGTCAACTTAATGAAAGTATAATCTTCTGTTTGTCACCCTCATCCAAGAATCTTCAACCATTCTCCATTACCATTCATATAAAGCACAAATTCCTCTCCATGACATTTAAAGAATGCTCCAAATTTCCTTTCCATCTTATTACCTGTCAACCTCTACTAGCACTTTACGGTAAAGAAGAACTAATTTGCCCAAGTTTTCCTAAACCTGCACCCTGATCTTGGTGTTTCTACTTCCAAGTTGTTGCTTTCGTTGTTTTCACAACCTGAAATTCACTACAATTCAACCTGACAAGACAATAGCAGTTTTAGGTCTCAAATGTTACAATTCCCATGAATATTTCTAGATTCTTTCAGCCGGGTATGGCTTTTTACTTTTTCAAACTCAATAGCACTTGCTTCTCACACACTATTTGTCATATTTAAGTGCCTTTAGGTAAGGCTATGATATACTCCCTTTGTGACTCTTGAAGTACATATAAAGCAATACCCTGCACATAGTAGATACTCAATAAAAGAAGTGGATAACAGACAATTTCAAAGAGACACAGTTTTAAACAAGCTGTCATGTTGCAGGGGGCCTAGATGTGCGAAAAGCTCTTCTGACTCTAACGGACAGATCGAAAACAAATATGAATGTTATAGGAAAACAATTTTTGATTTAATATAAATAATAATGTTCAAATTCTTAGACTTGCCTTAAACAAAGTGGCTACTTTTTAATAAATAATTCTTAATTACTAAAAATATTCAAGCAGATACTGTAGAAAGGATGCCTGTCTGGGCTAACAATTGAAACATGTAATAGCAAAATACTTCCAACCTCCAGATTCTATGATTACCTAAAATAAATAAATAAAAAATAAATAAAAAATTTTTAAAAGCATTAAATTATCTTTTACTAAGGGAAGAAAAATGAAGACAGAATAAATTAATTGCTAAGGGTTTTTACATAAATTCTGGATTAGAGATAACTCAGCATCCAGAAGATGTTCACAGAACATGTTATCTCCCTAATCAGTGCTTGGCTCTGGGCCTCATGAGGGCAGGGGGCTTATCTGGGCTTGCTGACCACTCTCCAGTCTCCAGTGCTCATTGCATCATGTGGTTTCTCTATACATATATGGTACTGAATTAAAAATGAGACCTAACTTGCATTTGTATCACTAGATCAAAAGAGGTCAAAGAGAGGATATAGTAAAAAAGGATAATACCAATAAAATCTTGCTTGTTTTTAAAAATACATTTAATTACTGTTTCTTGGACGGAACTAAGAAGACACTGAAGGGCAGTTCTTCCTTTTTAGGATCAAGAAATAATCTATTTGTCTTTGTTACCAATTGTAATAATACATTGTAAAAATACACTGTAAACAATGTATTTTCAGCAAATATGTCAAAACATGTGTCCAGGAACATGTCTTCCTTCTTAAGTTAGTTACTTTGTAGGTCCAGGGAGTTAAGCCAAAGGTGCCATGGCTCTAAAGAGTTTTGGATTTCCTTCTTTTGGTGTTGCCAGTTATCTTTTTAGGGAGCTAATTTACAGTTCTTTTTTTTAACCAATTATTTTTGGCACTCAGTTTGTAGCTACACCTGATTTATGCAACATCATCGATTTTGAGGGGCTCTTGTTGACTTACTACTATTTGGTGGGCACCATGCTTTGAAGAAAAGGCAGTAACTTTGGAGCCAGATAAAACTGGTGTGCGTACTTCTCTGCTACTTTCTCGCTGTGCTTCTTTCGGCAAAGGACTTGGATTATAGTGAGGATTAAATTAGTACAATACTCACTACACATAGCAGATGCTACTTATCCAATTTTTCCCGATGCCCTTAAAGCTCTTACACATAAGCACTTACACATAAGCTGAATGAATAAGACCAAATATAAAGCTAGAAGCCTGATATTTCAGAATTTGCAATGCAATGTATCATTTAACAACAAAAGGCAACTTTTTAATTTATTTTTTAAAACATTTTATTTACTTATTTGAGAGAGAGAGAGGGGAGGAGAGCAGGGTGAGGAGCAGAGGGAGAAGCAGACTCCCCACCGAGCAGAAAGCCCGATGTGGGGCTCGATCCCAGGACGCCGGGATCATGACTTGAGCCGAAGGCAGCCGCCCAACACACTGAGCCACCCAGGTGCCCCAAAAGACAAATTTTTAAAGTGCTAAGAGCCAGCATTCTTCCAGAAGCTTAGAATACAGTAAGTAACCAAACAGATCTGCCCTCATGAAGCTTATATTTTATATATCCTAATGATACAGATTATGTACAAGTATGTCAACATGGAACAGAGCAGGTGATGCTAATTGCTATGGAAACAAATAATGCAGGGAAGGGAGGGAAAAAATATCAGAGTAGAGGGTGGGGGAGAATGGTGCATTGAAAATTTAAATAAGGTGCTTAGAGAAAGTAACATTTAAGCAAAAGCCCCCGAAAGACCCAAGGAAGGCAGCCAAGTCATGAGCTTTCATGGATAACAGGGTTCCAAGCAGAGAAAATGCATAAAGAGATCTACAGAAAGGAATTCATATTTGGAAAGGCCTGTAGAAAGGTAAATAGCATTGAACGAATGAAACAGCAACACAGACAATAACATCAACAGGAAGAAGAAAGTAGAGCAGGTAGCAGGGACAATGAGTACAACAGCAGATGCTGCCAACCTCAGTTAGACCTGCCATCTGGTTTCCCAGCAGTTTCACCGGTGACACCTGTGACATAAATGTCAAGATCAGAGCCCAAGCCAGCCCCTGAGAAGCAACAATCATACCAGAATAAAGGAAAGCGTACTGCCACTCAACGTCCTGAGCCTGAGCACAGAACAGAACAGGGGTGTTGCAAGCAGGATAGCCATGCCCCACTGCTCGGAAAAGTCTAACCTGGATGGCTATTTGCAGGGTGGCCCCAGGAATAGCCTTGCAGATATGAAAAGTACAGCAGCCAAAGCTAGCATCTAGAAACAGCTCAATGTCAGAGAAGCAGACAAGGCAAAATGTTGCCTATCCTTAATGCCTAGAAATATTTGTTGAAATTTTAAAAGATTAGAAAAGAGATAATCTTTCTAACCATGATGCAGTTTTTAAAATAGACCAACGTAAAAGCAGCACCAATTAAGACATATAGCTACAAAACAAATATTGTTATAAAACTTTTTGTTTGTTTTCATGTGTGGAAAGTGTTTTGGTAATGTGTTTGTTCAACATGCTGGTAACTACCTTCACTGGCGAATTCCCTTACTTCTAATCACTCCTACATTTTAGAGAGAAAAAATACAGAATTGGCCATTCTGTTCCTCAGTTCATTTAATCTCTTGACCTGTACGGTTTCTTCCTCTCTTTTTCCTTCTTGTTTCTTCTGTCTTTAGAATAAAGATAATTCCTGTCCCGATCAAATCAACAATGTTGCTGCTGGAATGAATTCAGATCATTTGAAGTAAAATATTTTTTGAACAGCAAAGCATCATGACACTGCTCATTCATTTTCTTCTCTTTTTAAAATATTATTAATATACCAATTTTTGCCTGTAAGAATGAATGAAGAAATGATCTCTTGCATTCTTTATTTGAAAGTTGCTCTATATAACTTTGTGTATGTGAATTACAAAGTATGGTTAGAACACATAAGATGGTTAGATATTTAATCGCCTTCTATCCACGTACATAGGTGTGATTGCCACCCCACCACATTGCTGGACTGCTTTCATCTGTAAATGAAAACAGGAGAAACTGCAGGCTTGAGAAGGGAAAAGGGCAAAAGGCTCAGGAAAACATACTGCGTTCCTCCAATAAAGTAATAACCATTTGCCCTCTACATATGCATTTGCAAGCTCATACTCAAGAATGACATTTCCCATTTATTTTTCTCACTCCCAACCAAACAAAATATACTGAAATCATTAAAAGTAGGGACTGATCTGTAAAAGCAGCCTCGTCACTTGGAAATTATCAAAGGGCAAGACATGACTCACACATTTTTTGAAAAGTTCAAATCATGATCACAAATTTCAAACCGAATATTCTTTGATTTCTCATAAAAGACACACAGTGAGAGAGCGAGAGGGAGAGGAAAAAGAAGAAAAAGGAGGAGGAGACAGAGGAGGAGGAATGTTTGGAGTTCTATAAAGAAAATATTCTTCCAAATGAAAGAATTTATAAATTAGAAGATACGACTTAGATTTAGAATTAAACCCCTACTATTCTTTATGGCAGTGAGCAATTTTTTCCCCTTGTGTTGGCACCATAACCAATGCTAATTAAAATCATAGGTTTTGTGTTTGGAAGGGGGCCTCCCAACAGATCATTTAGTCAGACTGGTTATATTCATTAAGGATTGCACTAAAATCAGAGACAGATGGTTTTGTCTCAGATCTCAGAACAAAGATTTCACAACTTTTCTTGGTTGTCTATTCAACTTTTTAATCACAGATTAACTTATTCTTTAGTTATAGTCTTTGCCAATGTTATCCAGACTATTTCTGCTATTGTTTCACTGGATGAAACGGAAGCTTCATACATACCCCTATATGGGATTTATCAGGTAAAAAATGCCAAAATATTTACTTAGCATTCTGTTTATAGACACTGAAAGGATATTTGCCTATTATGTTAACCAATATCCAGTGACCTTATTATAATTGTAATAGAATAAAAACAACTGGCTGATGGAAGGTATGATCTCCATAATTTTCAATCTTCACAGTCTGCTTTTCTGCCTATCCTCTTTCATGTATTTTGATTGTTAACGTAAATTTGATCAATCAGTTCCCGAGACAAAAGAATGATTAAAAGGCATGAACACACAGATTTTTAACATCATATTCTAATTGTCATTCAATGTAGAACATTTTCTAATTTTCTTTATTATTTCTTCTTTGACACATGGATTGATTATTTAGAAATGTGTTAATTTCCAAAATAATTGGCTTTTTATAGATACCAATTGTTACTGATTTCTAATTTAATTCTACTGTTGTCAAATACTCTGAAATAAATTAAGGCCTATTTCATGGCCTAGCATATGGTCTTTGATGAATGTTTCATATATACTTGAAAAGAATGTATATTCTGCAGTTGGATATATTATCCTGTAAATGTAAATTAGGTCTTCATGTTTGATAACTGATAGTATTATTCAAGTCTACTAACTTTTTTCTATTTGTTCTATCAACTACTGAGAGAAGATTCTTAAAATCTCTAACAATAATTGTGTATTTGTATATTTCTCACTTTATTTCTGTCCATTTTTTCTCCTTTTATTTTGGAACTCTATGATTTTGTCATACACATTTAAGATTATTATGTCTTGTTACAAATCAGCCCTTTTATTTCTATGAAATGACTTTTTTTTTAAAAAAATAGGCTCCATGCCCAATATACGGCTTGAACTCACAACCCTAAGATTAAAAGTCACGTTCTCTACTGACTAACCCAACCAGGTGCCCCAGAAATGACCACTTTTTAAAGTCTATGTTAATCGTCCTTGTCTTGATGCCTATCTTATATGATATTAATATAGTCATATCAGCTTTCTTTTGCTTAGTGTTTACATACTATATCTTTTGCTATTCTTTTATTTTCAACCTATCTGTATTATTATACTTAAAATATGTCTCCTGAAAACAGCATACCTTTGCTCTTGTTTTTTATCCAGTCTGCTGATTCAATCTCAAGAGTAGTGAAAATATGTACCCACAAAAGACTTATATCAGCATGTTCACAGCAACCTTTTTCATGATCAGTAAAGGCCATAAACAACCCAAATAACCATTACTAGGTGAATAGAAAAAAAAATTTAGATATATTTATCCAACGAAGTATTACTCAACAACAAAATGTTATGAACTACTTATACATGCAACAAAATGGTTGAATCCCAAAAAGGGTGCTGAGTGAAAGAAGCTAAAAAAAAAAAAAAAGTACATATTTTATGGTTTTATTTACGTGAAGTTTTTGAGCAAAACTAAAGCTATGGTGATAGAAATCAAAAAAGTGGTTATAAGCAGGAGGGATTGCTGGGAAAGGTCACTGGGGAAGTAGAGATGTTCTCCATCTTGATTGGGACGGTGGTAACAGTGGAAGAATACATTTGTCAAAACTCAAGCTTATATGCATTTTATTTTATGCAAATTATCCTTCAACTAAAAAAAATGGCATGAGCCCAAGCCATACTGCCTTTCTTCTACTTCTTGTTCTCCAGAAAGCCTTGTGACTACACCAAGGCAGGTCACGGCAATAGTAAACGAAAAGATCAGTTGGACTGAACTAGATCATGTTTCAGATCTAATCAGGGAAAAATGATACAGACCAAAGTGGAGATGTCAAAATAGAAATGTCAAAGTCAATGGCAACTTGCTGAAGCTTTTAATAAGAAAAGGGAAATAGCAAGAAGAAAAGTGTATATTACAAAATATCTGAAGTATTATAAAATGTGAATATGAAAATATAAGACAGAAGATTTCAGTTTTAGTACACAGTGCAAGTATATAAGCAATAAGTGGGTTAAAAAGAAATAAAGGAATTAGGTATACAAGCTTGTTTAAGAAATATTAACTATAGTGAAAAGTCACAGTAAATGGATGAAAACATTTAAATTAAGGTTAACAGAAAGATCAGGGTGCCTGGGTGGCTCAGTCATTAAGCGTCTGCCTTCAGCTCAGCTCAGGTCATGATCCTGGAGTTCTGGGATGGAGTTCCACATCAGGCTCCCTGCCCAGCAGAGGATCTGCTTCTCCCTCTGGCCCTCACCCCACTTGTGCTCTCTCTCTCTAACAAATAATAAAATCTTAAAAAAAAAAAAAGAAAGAAAGATCAAATTCACCTAATCACCTCAACCTTTTGAGCAAAGTACTCTGCCAGATATTGTTAAAAAAAAAAGTTAGGAGGAAACAGTTGGAATTGGAAAATTCAGGAAAGAGTAAGACCATTTGAATCATTACTGATGAGAAATGGATTTTGTTGGTTATTTACTAAAGAAATAGGATATAATAACAAAAATATAGAAATTGAGGAGATGATTTTTAAAAATACATAAATTTAGGTAATAATTCATACATATATAGGATCTCTTACTATTAAATTGGCATTTTTTTCCCACTTGAAAAAAGGAGACTATGATGTCCTCATGCGAGGTCAATTTTGGCTTAAAATTAGAAAAATTTTTCTGTCTGAATACTCCAGAAATGTAACACAATAGAACATCATAATAACCAACATTTTGGTGTTGTTAATCAACAAAAGCTAGTATATGTTGAAATCTTACTAAAGCCAAGTATTGTTCTAAATTTTTTACATGTACACTGCATTATTTAATTCAATCTTCATGATAACTTTTGGGGTAGGAACAATTATTAACCTTATTGTACACAAGAAGGCTCAAAGAGTTTTTTTCTTGCTCAAGGACAGATTGGTACAGAGAGGAGCCAGAATGTGGACTTGGGCAACCTGATGCCTGAGTCCAAGTTCTTAACCACCATGTTTGTATGGTGACTAAAATCACCTATGTAAAGTATAAAATGTTAGTCATGGCTCTACTCCTGTTCAGTGCTAATATTTCAAAATTTTATTTTAGGTCTTCTAAATCTGACCTCAACCAGGTCAGACTGTGACTAATACCATCTCTCCAGGCTTTATATCACGTAGAACATCATGTGGAGTATGAAGCCCATGGGTGGAGTTGCCTCATGTGCAAATAAAACAATCTGGATGTTATATTAAGGACACAGGGAACATTGGGGAACACTGTTCAGAGAGGCAATACAATCAGATTTATTTATTAGATATTACTCTGATAGTATAGAAGAGGTCTGGAATATAAAGTCCTTTAGGGCAGGCAAGAAGATAAAAAGCTATCGTAGGAGCCCAAACAAGAGACAACGTAAGGCAGAAGCAATGGGATAAGGAGATGATCCGAGCATTTCTGAAGCTGCTTTAGTAAAATTTGAAGTTTGACTGCACATGGGTGGAGAAGGAGCTGCCGAAGATGAAGAGGACTCCAAGGTTTTTGTCTGGGGGACATGATGCACAGGAGGCAGACAACTTCTGTCTTTCAAAGCCCTCATTGATATTCATGTTCTCTGAAGTCAAATTCCATATGAAGCCACCCAAATTTATGGAGCAAAACAGAATGAAAGTTGTATTAAAGAATCTGCCCTGGGATACTAGAGCAAGAGGAGGACTAAAATCAGGGATGGTAGTGAGGAATCTTGTGCAGTAAGAAAGCCAAGTCAACTGGAAATTCAATTGTGTGTATTGAGGAGTAAGGAAGTTAAGAATAAATACATCTATTATTTCATAATAGAAAAAAACTTGAGAAGTTTGAATGGTTAATAAACATTCTCTTTTTTAATAAAGATATACAAGTATATGCTTTTTAAGAGTAGGTGAATATTTCTGCAGCTCATTAGACTATCATAGACTTTTTTTTCTAGAACAAGGAGAAAAATAATGATCTTTCAGAAAAGGGAGTTGAAAATTAGGTTATTAACTAAAATAAAATATTTGAAAATTACTATAGTAAAAAGAAATGTAATGAAAAAGTAAAAAATAACCATCTTCCTTTACTTAAATTTTGTTAGGCTGGCTGACCAGGAAAATAGTATTAAGAAAAAACATGTTGATATTTTAAACTGGCAATGAATATAAAAAGTGAATGGAATTTTTGTTCAAAGGAAAGTTGAATTATAGCTTCACAAAGAGGCCAATAATAGGGGAAACAACCACCAATATTTAAAGATTCAGCAAAAGTCAGTGTCTTTGGTACAGAATGGGGTGGAAGAGCATGTTAAAAATTCCCAGTCATTAGTAGAGATGGGCATGAAACACGTACACATGGAAGGTCAAAATGTCCAGACTTTGGTATTTTATGAACTATAGTCTGTATCCTACCATTTCCAGGCAGGACAGAAATCTGAATAAAACACCAGTTGGGTTTAAGACTTTGTATTGCAACATTTTTTTGCTTGCAACATTTTCCATCAATTACCAAAAAAAAAAAAAAAAAAAAAAAAAAAAGAGGCCATTTCTTTGGAGAGATAACCAAAGCATTCAAAAGCTACTTTTCATCATATGGATTAAGAAATACCTAGAGAAACAGTAACAGTAATAGTAAACTACTATTTATTACAAATCAACACTTCAGTAAGAAGGAAAGATAATCCCTTTCCTCTTTTTCAAAAATTCAAAACACATTCCACATCATATGCAGTGATACATAGTGACTGAAGTGATGGGGATCCTCAGGCAAGGTGCGAGGAAAGGTAACAGAACTGGAGCAATATTGTTTTCTGCAGAAAAGATCCCCATGATGCATTCCCAAATCACTCTCACAAGTGGAGCCCTCACTTGAGGTAGCTGGCATATTTTCTTCTTCAAATAATATGAAGTCAATAGGACAGAGAAAGTTAATAGGGTAAAGCCAAGAATACCCCAGTGAATAGCACACCGGTTAGCTAGTCTATAAGGTCTCTGTTTTACTAGTAATCTAGAACCGGGGTGCTGAGCCACCTCTTGTCTTTTAAAGAAGGAATTAACTTCTTCCCCTCCTTGTTGTTCTACTCTATATAGATTTTTAAGTGTGCATTCAGTCTAACATTGATTCCATTAATATGAACTTGAAGAATGATAGAGCTAGAAGGCGCTTTAGAGAGATTGTAATCTATTTCTTTCTTAAGGGTGATAAAATTGAAACTTATAGAATTTCAGAGTATAGATAGTTAGCATCAGATCTGAGACCAGAGGTGTTTTTTTGGCTCTTAGTTCAGTACTCTTTTCACTGGTAATTATTTGTTATTTCTGAAGAAGAGAAAAAGCTATGAGTTTTTTTAAAAAGAAAGGTAACAGAAGTAATTTGAACTGAAAGATTATAAAAATGGGAATAGTTTTCTATTAAATAAATAAAAATATCTATTATTAGAGTTGGAGAATATTTCTATTATATTTCTTTCCTCATGAATAATCTTAGGATTTGAAAGCATTTACTTTTGGGTGAAAGTCTGTCAGTCACAGACATCTAATCATTCTCCTTCCAACTCACCATCCTCTTATTTGCCAGATGCAAGTGAAAAGAGCACTGCACGCTCTGAAATGAGTTGAGGAAGGAAAACATGGGTCATTGCTGGAAATTAGGAAGAGAGTGTCTTTTTCTAGAATAGTCCACAGGAGCTGACTGAAGGGAAACCAAATATATCCAGGATATATTTGGTGGGCATAAGGAATATCAGTTTAACTCAGAAATAAATGAAAAATGTGCCCATAGAACATTATGATCACAACTGGATCCCATGGCAGGGTCGGAGCAAGAGTTAAGTTTTGCAGCAGCAGTAGGACATTGAGAATATCACCAATATTTCTGAGCTGTTTGCCAGAAGGCAAAGTGTATGCCCAGCTTACAACAGGTGCAGACAGCCATGCCAGACAAAGAACAGGAATACTGCTCCCCATGAAGGCAGCTGAATTCAGGAAATAATGCATCACTTCCCAGGACTAGTCCTGGCTGCCAAATCTACACAGTCCCTGCTGTGATTAGCTCCTATTTTCCTTAGGCCACTGGGCCTTTGAACTGGCAAAGTTAAAACAACTGGGAATTTAAAGCTTTCTCTTTTGCCTAAAAGATTTTTACATGTTTATAGGAAACCAATACCTGATAGAAACATCTCAAATCCCAGTGTTATACAGCACAGAATATCATCTGTAAGGATGAGTAAGCAGAAAAAAAATCAGACACGTAAAAAGAGATCATTGTTCAAAATAAGGGGCATATTCTTAATAATGTTGCAGATAACTCCTTGTGAAATATAATTACTACAAAAAGGAGAAGAGGACATTTTAATATTGAAATATACTCTGATGAAGATTAAGAGGACTTAAAAAAAAATTTAGGGGGGAGGTACAGAGAGAGAGGGAGAGAGAGAAAATCTCAAGCAGGCTCCATGCCCAGTGCATAAACCCAACGCAGGGCTCCATCTCATGACCCTGAGATAATATTCTGAGCTGAAACCAAAAGTTGGACACTTAACTGACTAAACCACCCAAGCGCCCCAAGAGAACATTTTAAATATGAAAGTAAAGCTAACAGTTAGCAAGAGAGGCCAACAGGACTGCATGGTAAATTCATAGTACAATATAAACAGTAATCAGCAGATTTGAAAATGCAGAAAATTAAGTCTGTTAAATAGAGGACAATCTCAAGAAGTTTCTACTTGAGAGAAAAAAAATAGGAATGATTATATATATATATATATATATTTCAGTATAATTAAAGATTAAAGATAGTAATTTCAGAAGAAGAAACTAAAGCCAACATAGTTGCAAAAATTTCTAATCTCAAGAAAGGATACAATCTTTGTATCAAGAGTCTGTAAATCAAAAAGGGTCATCAAATACAAGTAAACTGATGAAAATAACTCTAAATCTAGACATATCCTACTAAGACACGGAAGGTAAAAAGATAAATAAAAATTCAAATCCTTCAAGTTTCTGGTAAGGCAAAATGGTTAGCTTCCAAGGAGGGGAAAAACACAAGCAAAACTCTGGCTGTATATTATCTTCCACCTGAAATTGTCATTCCTATACAAGGGCACTTAAGAAACGTTCTCACACAGCAAGAGGTTAAGAAATATATCATCAATGTATCCTTTATAAAAAGATGATTTTAAGGTATACTTCAGCTCTACAGAAGATGATGGAAAGAATAGGGAAACTGTAATATAAAACTCTTAGGACATGGAGTTAAGCCATAGGGCTAAATCTAAATCACTGTTGTAAGCATGGGAACAAAACAATACACTTATAAAAAACATTTCTTTAAATTAGTATGAAATATCAAATAATTCTTTTAAAAACTAGGAAATAATTGGACAAGGAAGGAAAAAATTAGTATTTTTATCTTACATGGCAATAGTTAATATGATAGCTTCATTTATGATGCTGACAATTTCTTTTTTAAAAAATGCAGTAAAAACAAGGCCCTCTATGCATTCCAAATAACTAGAAAGAAAAGAAAACAAAGGAAAAATATGGTTGATGTAGTCCATAAGAAAATCAGGAAAAAGAATAAAGGATAAAAGTAGAAACCACAAAACAAGTTGTCAGAAGAGAGACCAAATATACCTAACATTTATGATAACAAATTGTGAATTGGTTTATTCACATTAAATAACAAAAAGTACCAAATTAGATCACAAAGCAAAAGTTGAACAGATGCTGTTTATTTAAAAGAAGCATGGAACAAATTGCCAAAATTAAAAATAAAAAATGGGCAAAAAATATATCAGGCAAATATATTAAACAAAAATGTAGGGCTTATAATGTTATTAGAAACAAAATATATTTCAAGGCAAAATGACTTAAATAGATAAATAAGGTAATTGTATACTTAATAAAGGTAAATATTTCAATAAAATACTAGTCATAAATTTATAAAGCTAATAATAGTATACTATTATACAAAACTATTAGAAGTTCAACATAACTGCAGAAGACATAAGTTCACCTGTCTCAGTTTTTGAAAGATGAATGAAAACAAAGTAAAGGCATTAAAGATTTGAATAAAATCATTACTGTTATTTTAATAATTATATATCAAACTTTGTTCTGTATAAAGAAAACTTTCTTTTATAATTTATAAACCCAATCAACTACATAGTAACAAAGCAGCAAGAAAACAAATAATTAAACAAAAATATCTTACCTCAATAAATTCTAGAAGGTAGAATTTATAGACCTAATCTATATGTTTTGACCACAATACATTAAACTTATAAAACTTATTTTGAAATTTATAAATCTTAACAATTGTCTGTGAAATGATTTACATATAAAGTGAAATTGTCAAAATGGCATAAGAAGAAACTGACCAGGCAAATTATAAGAAGATAAACTAAAAAAATGTAAAACTACTTTATTTAAAATTTTTAAAAATTTTAACTTTATTTTTTAAAACTACTTTAAAATAATAATGTGTCATTTTATAGATGAGTTATTGATATCTTCTAGAAAAGAAATATTGATGTTATCTAGAAACATTTCATTTCTGCATTTTAAAAACAGACTCAGCATATTGTATGGAATTGTCCAATTCCTATGTTGTACACCTGAAACTAATGCAACATTGTGCATCAACTATATTTCAATTATAATTTAAAAAACTCAAAAAAATGGACCAAAGGATAGAAAAATAGAAAATCACCCAAAAGGTTTTTCAGAAAAAATATAAACTTGATAGTAAAACTTTACCAAGAATTAAATCTACAGGGGTGCCTTGGTGGTTCAGTCAGTTTAGCATCTGCCTTCATCTCAGGTCATGATCTCAGGGTCCTGAGATCAAGCCCTCCCCTGCTCAGCAGGGAGCCTACTTCTCCCTCTCCCACTCCCCCTGCTTCTGCTCTGTCTTTCTCTGTCAAATAAATAATTTTTTAAAAAATTACATCTACAGGGGCGCCTGGGTGGCACAGCGGTTAAGCGTCTGCCTTCGGCTCAGGGCGTGATCCCGGCGTGATGGGATCGAGCCCCACATCAGGCTCTTCTGCTATGAGCCTGCTTCTTCCTCTCCCACTCCCCCTGCTTATGTTCCCTCTCTCACTGGCTGTCTCTATCTCTGTCGAATAAATAAATAAAATCTTTAAAAAAATTACATCTACAACCAATGCCATTAGTGAATACAGACATAAAAATCTAAAATAAAATCCATCAACTACTTAATAAAATAATGCACCAAAAAAACTCAAGATAGGAATTTTAAAATGATGCAATATTAGAAAATATATTCATGAAATCTATTATGTCAATGGATAGATAAAGAATATGAACTATACTCAGATGTGAAAAAAGCATTTAATAAGTCTTATATTTATTTGCAAATTATTATAAATGCTTTTTCTAAAGAGAAGTAAAAGAAACCTCACATGATAAAGTCTGTCTCAAATAAAATTTACTTTGATACAATTATGTCACTATGGGTATTGATTTCAATATATTTTAGTGATGGAACATTATAAATATTTATATCAAAGTTAGGAAAAGCTAGATATTTTCACTATTAATTTTTCCAAGAAAATCTGCCAATGTAATTAGGAGAAGGCATTGACTGGAAATAGCTAGAGGAAACCTGATTAGTAGAAGTGTTGAAAACTCAGGGAGAGGAAGATGGTGGCAGAGTAGGAGAATCCTAGGCTCACCTTGTCCTATGAAAACAACTAGATAAATATCCACACATCCTAAATACCCCAGAAATCAACCTGAAAACTGGCAGAACAAACTCCACAACTAAAGGTAGAAAAGAGGCCACATTGAAGAAGGTAGGATGTGCGGAGACTCAGCTTGGGAAAGAGACAGATGGTGGCTGCTGCAGTGGGGAGGAAGTCCTGGTCTCAGAGAAGGGCAAGAGACAGACTAACATACAGGGGAGCACGTGGGGAAAACGAATCTCCACAGCAGTTGGCTTGGAAAGTGAGAGGGCCTGAATTTGAGTTCTTGCAACAAATAGGGCTTAAAGCCCGGAGTTTTAAAGGTCAGTGTGCTTGGCTCTGGGAGAGTTCAGAGGACATTGGGGCTGCTCTTGGAGAAAAGGCCGGGCAAATAGCTTGTGGACATACAACGTGGAAGCAGCGATCTGAAGAGACCCGGAGCATGCGCTGGAGAGCATGCTCAGCTTGCTCATCTTGAAGCATGTCCCAGAGAGACAGTGCTCATGATGTCTTTCACTTGTTTCTCAAGTCCAGTGAGCATCCTTATGATCATTGCTTTAAATGCTCCATCAGCCATGTTGCTTATATCAGTTTCGCCTAGACCTCTGCCATGGCCTTGCCCTAGTCTTTCATTTGGGAAAAATTTCTTCATCTTCTCATTATTGTCTAAGTCTCTGTGTCTGTTTCAGTGTGTTAGGAAAGTCAGCTACATCTCCTGTTTTTGAGGGCAATGGCCTTATGAAGAAGAGGTCCTGTAGTGTCCTGCTGTGTAGTGTCCCCTGTTCCCCAGGGTCTCGTACTTCTGGGAATGTCTCTAATGTGTGCTGCATGTGCTGTGGTGTTGTGTCCTAGCTGCTTTATCCTTTAGACCAGTCATCAGCAGAGGCTTTCTTCACCTGTTGTGGGCAGTGTTTTATCCCTGCCTGAATGTGGCACATTTTAACTAGGTGTGCTCTGGCCTGCTTGTGATATGAGACCTGTTGCCACTGCCACCAGAAGCAAGGCCTCACAAAACTCCCAGGTTGAGAGACATGCAGATGGCAGGGGTTGGGCCAGTCTTCTGGAGGAGGGGGCCCACCATGATGGGACTGAGGCAAAGTGACTGGGAAGCAGAGTTCCACCAGAGCATGGTGGGGCCACAGCTTTATGTAAGCAAGTTAGGTACAAGTGTTGGTGCTGTGCTGGTTCTCTCAGGTGGCCCTGTGCTTATGCTGAGGGGTGGAGGAGGGAAATGGCACTGGCCAGTTCCTCTGTTCCTGAAGGGGTCTCTCCATGAACACTGTCTCTCTGGGAAATGCTCCAAGGTAAGATATCAGTGAGACCCTTAACACAGGGATAAAAATGAAACAATCAGAGATGAAGAGTGCAATAAAAAGGATTAGAAACATGCTTGATGCAATGAACAGCAGGCTGGAAGAAGCAGAGGAACAAATTAATGACCTAGAAGACAGAGTAACGGAAAGTAATCAAGACGAACAAAAGAGAGAAAAAAGAATTATGCAAAATGACAATAGATTTAGGGAACTCAGTGACTCCATCCAACACAACATTCATATTAGAAGAGTCCCAGAAAAGGAGAGAGAGAAGGGGACAGAAAATTTATTTGAAGAGATAATAGCTGAAAACTTCCCTAATCTGGTGAAGGAAACAGATCCAGGAGGCACAGAGAACCCCTAACAAAATCAAGAAAAGCAGATCTATACAAAAACATATTATAATTAAAATAGCAAAATATAGTGATACAGAAAAAACTTTAAAAGCAACAAGACAAAAAAAGAGAGTTACATACAAGGGAAACCCCATAAGGCTATCAGGGGATTTTTTAGCAGAAAATTTCTAAGCCAGAAGGGAGTGGCATGATATATTCAAAGTGCTGAATGGGGAAAATCTGCAGCTAATCTATCTAGCAAGGCTATCATTCAGAAAAGGAAGAGAGATAAAGAGTTTCCCAGACAAACAAAAACTAAAGTAGTTCATGACCACTGAACCAGCCCTGAATGAAATAGTAAAGGGGACTCTTTGAGTGGAAAGGAAAGATCAAAAGTGACAGTATGATGGTAGGAAATACAAAAGCAATAAAAATGAATATGTTTTGTAAACTATCAGTCAAGGAATTCACAAAATAAAAGGACAAAAAAATTCACAAAATGGAAGGACAAAATAAAATATGAAAACATACTCCTATAACATGGGAAGGAGAGGAGTAAAGGATGGGTTCAAACTTAAATGACCATCAACTTAGTAAAGATTGCTATATATAGGAGGTGTTAGATACAAACCTAATGGTAACCACAAATCAAACCACTAATAAATATGCAAATTATAAAGAGAAAGAAGACCAAATATATCACTAAAGAACAGCAGCAAACCAGGAAAGACAAGAAAAGATCAGAAAAAATCTTCAGAAATACAACAAAACGTGTAGTAAAACGGCAATAAATGCATATCTATCAATAATTACTTTGAATGTAAGTGAACTAAATGCTCTACTCAAAGGACAGAGTGACAGAATGGATAAAAAACAATACCCATCTATCTACTGCCCATACGAGACCCGTTTTAGACCTAAAGACACTTGCAGACTGAAAGTGAGGGGATAGAGAACCATTTATCATGTTAATGGATGTCAAAAGAAAGCTGGAGTAGCAAAAATTGTTTTGGACAAAACAGACTTTAAAACAAAGACTGTAACATGAGATAAGGAGGACACTACGTAATAATAAAGGAGACAATCCAACAAGAAGATATAACAATTGTAAGTACTTATGTACCCAACATGGGAGCACCCAAATACATAAAATAGTTAATAACAAACATAAAGGAACTAATGGGTAATAATACAGTAATAGTAGGGGACTTTAACACCCCACTTACATTAATACACAGATCATCTAAACAGAAAATCAACAAGGAAACAATAGCTTTGAATGACACACAGGATCAGATGGACTTAACAGATATATTCAGAACATTCCATTTTAAAAAGCAGTATACACATTCTTTTCAAGTGTACATGGGACATTTTTCAGAATAGATCACATATTAGGCCACAAAACAAGCTTCAACAAATTCAAAAAGATCGAAGTCATACCATGCATCTTTTCTGACCACAATGCTATGAAACTAGAAGTCAACCACAAGAAAAAATCTAGAAAGACCACAAATACATGGAAGTTAATTAACACGCTACTAAACAATGAATGGGTCAACCAGGAAATAAAAGAAGAATAAAAAATTACATGGAAACAAATGAAAATGAACACACAACAGTTCAAAACCTTTGGGATGCAGCAGGGGCACCTGGGTGGCACAGTCGTTAAGCGTCTGCCTTTGGCTCAGGGCGTGATCCCAGAGTCCTGGGATCGAGCCTCACATCAGGCTTCTCTGCTAAGAGCCTGCTTCTTCCTCTCCCACTCCCCCTGCTTGTGTTCCCTCTCTCGCTGGCTGTCTCTCTCTGTCAAAATAAATAAATAAAATATTAAAAAAAAAAACAAAAAACCTTTGGGATGCAGCAAAAGCAGTTCTAAGAGGGAAGTTTATAGCAGCACAGGCCTAATTCAAGAAGCAAGAAAAATCTCAAATAAACCACCTAACTTTACACCTAAAGGAGATAGAAAAAGAACAACAAATGAAGCCTAAAGCGAACAGAAGGAAATAATAAAATTAGAGCAGAAATAAATGATATAGAAACAAAAAAAAATAGGACAGATCAATGAAATCAGGAGCTAGTTCTTTGAAAAAATTAATAAAATTGATAAACCTCTCACCAGATTTCTGAAGAAAAAAAAAGAACAGACTCAAATCAATAAAATTATAAATAAGAGAGGAGAAATAACCAACACCACAGAAATACAATTATAAAAGAATATTATGAAAAACCATATGCCAACAAATTGAACAACCTAGAAGAAAGGGATAAATTCTTAGAAACATATAACCTACCAAAACTGAAACAGGAAGAAACAGAAAATTTGAACAGACCAATTACAAGCAAAGACATTGACCCAGTAATTAAAAAAAATACCAACAAACAAAAGTCCAGGACCAAATGGCTTCATAGGCAAATGATACCAAACATTAAGAGTTAATACCTATTCCTCTCAAACTACTCCAAAAAATAGAAAAGGAAGGAAAACTTCCAAAATCATTCTGAGGCCAGCACTACCCAGACACCAAAACCAGATAAAGACACCACATAATAAAAGAACTACAGGCCAATATCTCTGATGAACATAGATACAAAAATCCTCAAAAAAACACAAGCAAACTGAATCTAAGAATACATTAAAAAAAATCAGTCACCATGATCAAGTGTGATTTATTCCTGGGTTGCAAGTGTAGTTCAGCATTTGCAAATCAATCAGTGTGATACATCGTATCAGTAAGAGAAAGGATAAGAATCATAGGATCATTTCAATAGATGCAGAAAAAACATTTGACAAAGTACAACATCCATTCATGATAAAAACATTCAACAAAGTACGTTTAGAGGGGACATACTTCAACATATTAAAGGCCATCTGTGAAAAACCCACGCTAATATCATCCTCAATGGGGAAAAACGGAGAGCTTTTCCCCTAGGTTAGGAACAAGACAAGGATGTCCACTCTCACTACTTTTATTCAACATAGTACTAGAAGTCCTAGCCACAGCAATCAGACAACAAAAGAAAAAAAAAGCATCCAAATCAGTAAGGGAGAAGTAAAACTTTCACTATTTGCAGATGACATGATGTTATATACAGAAAATAAATATATTGGGTGCTTCGGTGGCTCAGTTGGTTAGGCATCTGCCTTTGGCTCAGGTCATGATTCCAACATTCTGGGATCAAGTCCCGCATCAGGCTTCCTGCATAACAGGGACTGTGCTTCTCCCTCTGTCCCTCTCCCCTGCTTGTGCACTCTGTCTCTCTCTCTCAAAAATAAATAAATTTAAAAATATATTTTAAAAAAAAGAAAACCCTGAAGATGCCACCAAAAAACCTACTAGAACCGAAAAAACAATTTGTAAAGTCACATGATACAAAAGTCAGTGTACAGAAATCTGTTGAATTTCTATACACCAATAATGAAGCAGCAGAAAGAGAAGTGAAGGAATCAATCCCATTTACAATCGCACCAAAAATCATAAGATACCTAGGAATAAACCTAACCAAAGAATTGAAAGACATGTACTCTGAAAACTATAAAAGACTGATGAAAGAAATTGAAAACAACACAAAGAATTGGAGAGACATTCTATGCTCATAGACTGGAAGAACAAATATTGTTAAAATGTCTCTACTACCCAAAGAAACCTATACATTTAATGCAATCCCTATAAAAATACCAACAGCATTTTTCACAGAACTAGAACAAACAATCCTAAAATTTGTATGGAACCATAAAGACTGAATAGCCAAAAAAATCTTGAAAAAGAAAAGCAAAGCTGGAGACATCACAATTCTGGACTTCAAGTTATTTAACAAACCTGTAGTGACCAAAACAGTGTGGTACTGTCACAAAAATAAACACATAGATCAATGGAACAGAAGAGAAAATCCGAAAATAAATCCACAGTTATATGACCAACTAATCTTTGACAAAGCAGGAAAGAATATCCAGTGGGAAAAAGACAATCTCTTCAACAAATGGTGTTGGGAAATTAGACAGCAACATGCAAAAGAATCAAACTGGACACTTTCTTACACCAACCACAAAAATAAATTCAAAATGGTGTGAGATCTGAACCGTAAAAATCCTAGAAGAGAGCACAGGCAGTAACTTCTCTGATGTCGGCCATAGTAACTTTTCCTATTTAGGTCCCCTGAGGCAAGAGAAACAAAAGCAAAAATAAACTTTTGGGAATACATCAAAATAAAAAGCTTTTGTACAGTGAAAGAAACAATCAACAAACTAAAAGGCATCCTATGGAATAGGAGAAGATATTGCAAATGCCGTAGCCAATAAAAGGTTAGTATCCTATACATATAAACAACTGATAAAGCTCAACACCCCAAAACCAAATAATCCAATTTAAAAATGTGTGGAAGACATGAACAGATGTTTCTCCAAAGAAGACATACATTTGGCCAACAGATAGATGAAAAGATGCTCATCACCACTTATCATTGGGGAAATACTAATCAAAACCACTATGCAGAAATACAATTCACATCTGTCAGAATGGCTAAAATCAACAACACAAGAAACAAGTATTGGCGAGAATGTGGAGAAAAAGGAACCCTCTTGCACTGTTGGTGGGAAAGAAAACTGGTGCAGCTACTCTGGAAAACAGCATGCAGGTTCCTCAAAAAGTTAAAAATAGAACTATCATCCTATGATCCATCAACTGCACTACTGGGTATTTACCCAAAGAATATAAAGCCACTAATTCAAAGGGACACATGTATGCCTATGTTTATAGCAGCATTATTTACAATAGCCAAAATATGGAAGCAGCCCAAGTACCCATCAATTGATGAATGAATAAAGGAGAATGAAGTTGCAACAACATGGATGAACTAGACCATATAATGCTAAGTGAAATAAATCAGTCAGAGAAAGACAAATACCGTATGATTTCATTCATATGTGGAATTCAAGAAACAAAACGAAGAAAAAGAAAGACAAACCAAAAACCAGACTCTTTCCTATATAGAACAAACAGATAGGTTACCAGAGGGGAGGAGGGGATGGGTTAAATAGGTGATGGGATTTAAGGAGTGCACTTGTGATGAGCACCGAGTGATGTATGAAATTGCTGAATCACTATATTGTACACCTGAAAATAATATAACACTGTAAGTTAACTGACTGGAATTAAAATAAAAACTTTTTTAAAAGGAGCATTGGAAAATAGTAGATATAATTAGCATAATTATCTACAGAATTATACACATAGAAAGCTAAAAGAATTTACTGAAAAAATAGTAAAAGTAATAGACTATACCTGTAATGTAGATATACCTATACATTTTACTGTATAAGTTCATTCATCCAGATGTTTAAATACTGTCAAAACCTATACTTTGCAATTAGTACAATGTAAGTATCTGGGCCAGAGGTCTGCTCCTCAATTTCTAAAAGGGCCATTTAGTAAATGTTTTAGGCTTGTGGGCCATATGGTCTCGGCTGCAACTATGCAACTCTGTCCTAGTAGCATGAAAACAGCCATCGACAACAGATGAACAAATAAACATAGGTGCTTCAATAAAACGTTATTCCTGGACACTAAGCTTCAAATTTCCTGTTATTTTAACATGTCACAAAATACTCTTCCTTATTTCCCAACTATTTTAAACAAAAGAGGCTATAAAAGGCCATAGTTTGCTGAGCCTTGCTATAAGTGGCCTATTAGTGATGTCGTCATAAATCAATCTGCAAGGCATATTATGCAGATCAAAATGGCAGTGTCAAAACCTATGTCATGTCAGGAAGAACTTCATAAACTTCAGGAAAGAAAGATTTTTTTTACTACCAGATATATAGGTGGGAAGAGTATCTTGCATATAAAGGTTAGGAATGACAGGTAGGAGACAATGAGGGGTTTAAAAAATTAGCTGTGGGGCGCCTGAGTAGCGCAGTCCTTATGCGTCTGCCTTCGGCTCAGGGCGTGATCCCGGCGTTAGGATCGAGCCCCACATCAGGCTCCTCCGCTGGGAGCCTGCTTCTTCCTCTCCCACTCCCCCTGCTTGTGTTCCCTCTCTCGCTGGCTGTCTCTCTGTCACATAAATAAATAAAATCTTTAAAAAAAAAGTTAAAAAAAAATTAGCTGTCATCTTCTCTTCTAGTTTTTATAGATGGAATAACAATAAACTCTGATGTCACTTTTGTCATACTCCTATGTGAGATCAGCAAAAATTTCTCAGTAAATATTTTTTTCATCTTTTTGTTTTAATTGCATGAAGCTTTTTTTAATTAAAGAAGCCAATTAAAAAAGACAATGAATGTGAGTTTTCAGGGAGATAATTAATAAGTGAAATGCATTTATTGATTTTACAGTAACAAATCTTTGGAAATTTACTATTTTTTTTCATTTTAATCTAATTTATCTATTTCTGGTCACTGACAAATGATCACAGATAGCAAGTAGATTATTTCAATTAATTTGTACGACATATTTGTATTAATAAAAGGCTTCCTTTGTATATGGAAGAAAATGTTGTCCCTCTCATTTCCATTTTCATAAGAATTATGATACTGAATAATGTCCTGAAGCATTCAGATATGAAGAACATACGTAATAGACTATTTCCAAATCCAGATCTGTCTTCTCTGTTAGTTTATAAATTAAATTTTCCTGACATTTCTATTTATTCTATTTTTTTCTGTACTTAAGTCTTGTCAATGAGATTTATATAGATACTAAAAATATGAGATTATGTTTAAAATTATATTAGCTAACTTACTACCACATCTAAGATCAGCTCTGGAGTCAAATTCACTGGAATCTATTTTGGCTTAGACAGTTCTTAGCTATGTGACCATCAACTTATTTAAACTTTATGCTTTTCAGTATTCTCATATTCAAATTTGGTTAGAGTAGTACCTAATTCACAGGGTCAGTGTAAAAATCAAATAATTTGAGTCATACTAATTGTTTCACTAGTACCTGTATTATGGTGATTTTTTTTTTTTTTTGGTGGAAAAATAGATAACACAGAAGTATTTAATTGAAGGGATGAAAACACACACACAAAAAGACTATAATTCCTGTTAGGTTTAAGGGAAATCAACAAAGTGCTATGAGGTTATACTACCCCAGGGCTAGCAGCAGTAAGAAGCAAGAGGAAGAAATGATTATTGTAATCAGGAAGGAGTAGGAGTTGCTTGGCAGGAACTATGGCCTTCACATTATACCATGGCAATCTGGAAGGGAGGAATGTGAGGAATAAATACCCTAACTTCATTCTCTTCCAACCCTCCAATGCTCCAGCCCCTGCTGGTGACTATCTTTGGCCATCTGAGCCAGAAGCCACAGGTTAAGGGTACCTCGATAGGAGCCAGCAAAGAAAATCCCAGGTCTCAGAGTATGGTGTAACAGAAGAGAGGAACAAATTACATGTATCCAGTACAGCTATTAGGCAATCATCATTTTTCAAACTATCTTTTTTGTTTAAAAGTATGACTATAATCTTTCATTATATGCTACTAGTTGCTACTATTCGGAGTCTAGCTGCTAATCCAAACCACAAATGCCCCAAATATATTTCTTGATAATGACAGGAAATATGAGTTTAATATGATAATTCAACCTATGCTTCAGTTCACCAGGTAGCCATCAATAAAGATGAAAATTAGTCTTCTCCCTTTGACTATAAAGTTGACAACATGCTCCTCAAATTAGCTTTTAAAGAACAAATGACAGATGCTCACTGGTAATATTTGATGTAGTTCCTTCCTTTAAATCATCAAAAATTACTCACATAGAAAAAATACAGGTTATTGGCATTAAGGATTCTAATTTGCTGAATGCCCTAGTCATTTAATACTTAATAACAAAGTATACTAGTCTCCTATGGCTGCTATAACAAATCAACACAAACTTGGCGGCTTAAATAACACAAATTTATTCCTTTACAGTTCTGGAGGACAGAAGTCAGAGATGAGTTTTACTGGGCTGACACCAAAGTGTTAGGAGAGGCTCTAAGGTACAATATGTTTCCCGGTTTTTTCTAGCTCCTGCAAGTCACTAACATTTCTTGGTCTGTGAATCCTCCCTTGCATTATTCCAACCTCTTGCTTCTGTCATCATGTTTCCTACTTGTTCTGTACTCAAATATCCCTCTGCCTTCCTCTTGTAAGAGTTCTTGTAATTATTTTTAGTGCTCATCCAGATAATTCAGGATAGTCTCCCTATCTCAAGATCCTTAACTTAATCACATCTGCAGTCTCTTTTGCCGTATAGAGTAACACCCACCGGGCCCAGGGATTATTAGGGCATGGACATCTTTGGGGCCATTATACAGCCTACTACAAAAGGCTATGAAAGTTCTTAGTTTACAAATTGAAAATTGCACACAAAATCCATACATTTAAGTTCCCTCCTTTCCTTCTTCCTTCCTTCTTTCTCTCTCTGTCTTTCTCTCTGTGTGTGTGTCTCTCTTTCCTCACTTTTAATCTGTCCCTTTACTCCCAGGAACCACTAATTGTAAAGCTAACACATACTAATTTACACTATAATTCAAAAGAAATGCAGTAGAGAAGTTAATCTTTCTATTCAATTTGACAGACTTATCAGTGGCTAGTCCAAAGGAATTAAGGATTCTCTAATCAATTCTCATTTGCTAAACTATCATGGAGAATTTTATGCCATGCAAGGTAACAGAATCACTGGGCTAAAACATACCCAACGTATCAACATATGCAAAACTTTGCATTAAACCCCAAGCCAAAAGTGTTGTCATGCCTTCTTTGAAAGTCTAAACGTAAAAATATAACCCCCATTGATTTTTTTCTTTTATTATTATTGTTGTTGTAGCTTGTAGTGTTTTGTTTTCTGACACTCTCTTTTGAGTGTTCCACTGGTTCTTACCATCTATTTATTGGAATATCTGCATACATGTCCTTTCTGATACCATGTCTATGAGCTACCCTATACCCAGATATTTTTTTAATGATTTTTTATTATATCAGATATTTTTTAATAACATTTTCCTTAGTCTGTTTCTGTTACTTGCTATAAAGAACAAATATCATTTCCGTTCATTTGCTAGAAACATTATCACAAAAACTAAAATATTATATACTGAAATGTAGCTCAAATCCATTCACATTTTAGAATGTTTTGAATTGTAAAATGTATTATGTTGACTTATTAAATCATATCTTGCTTCATTCATAACTCTGGTCTTTAATGAGCAGAATTTCTTTTTTTTTTCATCTTTTCTGTTTATTGACTCTGTATAATTTCTTTTTTTTATAATAATGTTTTATTATGTTATGTTAGTTACCATACAGTACATCCCTAGTTTTTGATGTAATGTTCCATGACTCATTACTTGCATATAACACCCAATGCACCATGCAATACGTGCCCTCCTTAATATCCATCACCGGCCTATCCCAATCCCACCCCCCTCCCCTCTGAAGCCCTCACTTTGTTTCCCAGAGTCCATAGTCTCTCATGGTTCATTCCCCTTTCTATTTACCCCCCCTTCATTCTTCCCTTTCTTCTCCTACCAATCTTCCTATTTCTTATGTTCCATAAATGAGTGAAACCATATGATAATTGTCTTTCTCTGCTTGACTTATTTCACTTAGCATTATCTCCTCCAGTCCCATCCATGTTGCTGCAAATGTTGTGAAATCGTTCTTTTTGATGGCTGAGTAATATTCCATTGTATATATGAACCACATCTTCTTAATCCAGTCATCTGTTGAAGGGCATCTCGGCTCCTTCCACAATTTAGCTATTGTGGACAATGTGAGCAGAATTTCTTTGAAGAGTTAGTCAAGGTCAGGAATCCGAGAAACCGGAAGCTCAGGGGCAAATGATATTCTATATGGGACAGAGATTGAATATATTGGCTGAGTAAGGTGTTATCTTAAACAATTCTGCAATTAAGGATTTGAAATATCCTACAAAATATACATTCTCTGTTATCATGATGTCAGAAGAGTATTGTAATCTATATTTCACTAACTTCTGTAGAAACTAGGTCATTTTATTTACTAGGTTGCATTTTTGAGGATGGATAATGATGACTGGAAGGGATAGATTGCGGGTATTTTTGTGTTTGTGTGCACATGTGTGTGTGATGAATGTTGATTAGTTGTTATTGGTTACAAAAATTAACTACTCATGGAATAACAGAATTCATTATGAACGAGATTTGGAAATTGAAATTGTTTAAGAGAGACAGAAAGATTTTCCCACAATTATATTTATTATTTAAGTTTTCTCTGGAAATTTAATATATGCTTAATCTATATCCTTTTACAAATAACTATGTAGTTTACTAAAACACTAAATTTAAAAGCTATTTAAAGCAGCTATAATAAAGCAAACTGCAAAGAGTTATTTTAAGAAGTCACTTGAAATAGAACATAGTTATGCTGTGAAAGTAAGAAATTTCAAACAGTATCCCAATTGAAGTTTTAAATGACTAAAGCTCAACAGACATATTGACCACCTCCTATGGAAGGCAGTACGTGTAGATACTGCATAGCTCAGTAGAACTATAAGACACAATGTCTGTCTTTATACAGTGTACAGTTTCATATGAGAGATGACCCAGGTATGCATATATCTGACTAGTTCACATTATGATAAGTGAGAGACAGTGGCAAGATGCAACGGAAATACAGAGGAAATGTGACATTGCATATGAAAACATCAGAGAGAGCATTACAAAATAAGTGATATTTGAGTTAGATCTAATTAGGACAAAAGTTCACATATATTTTAAAATTTTTTCACTGAAACCTTGAAATCTATTGAAGACAGAAAAATAGTCAATGTAAGTTATTTTCAGTATCAGATCAATTGGAAAGTGATACATTTTCTAACAACCAGTTGGCATATTTATTTAGAGGAAACTTTCTATAAATAAAGTAATGAAGACATTAGGTGTTTAACAAAAACAAGTATTTAAGCTGAGACTTAGAAGAAGACATGCAAGAACGCTCTTTAGGAGAAATAAACTGAGTAATTTCAATTATATCCTAATGGTTTAGTGAAGTGATGTCAACATCATAAGGCATCCTTCATATTTCCCTCTCCAACTTGCACAACAAAAATTTGGTATCCATCCCTCAACAAAAGTGCCTCCATGGGAGTTGTGGGATCCGGTACCATATGCTAAGGGACTCGAGTCTTACAACCTGTGCATCAAGTAATAGGCAGAGAGACCTCATTGCCATTTGTGGTCCCTCCAGAAGCCAATGAACTGGTTTTTGGTTCTGGTCCCTCTAGCCATAGTCCAGGAGTACCTGAAGAACACTGACATAGGCATTCACCCATGCACAAGAATGCCCATGTGTGGAAGTCCAGATTTCCAGAAGAGAATTTCTAGCACTCCACTGGAGAAAAAAAAAATTTTTTTTAATGTACTGGAGTGGATAAGAGGAACAGCTTGAATTTGCCTGTACCACCCTTCCCCCAAGGTTGCACAGCTTAGGGCTGTGACATTCTCAGCTATGATCTCCCATGGGGAAAGGGGAGAGCAGGTGAGTGTTTACTTGACTTCCTCAACTGTGTGGGACACTGCCAAAGAGACTCCTTTCTGTCTTGAAGAATCTAGACTACTAAATTGAAAGTTCCATGACAAGGAGGAGGGATGAGATTAGGACCATAGCAGATAAAATTATCATAAGTCTTTAAGGGATATGGTCCCTGATGGTTACATTGTAGACGCTGCTGCTGGGAAAGCATCACCCATGGATCTCTGCAACTGGTCTGAATGCCTCACGCACACTCTCCTGGACCCCCACTCTGCAAGTGACTCCCTGTGTGAATTTCCAAGGGCACCAGTAAGAGAGAGTCTTGGTAGATGACATAAAAGAACAGTAGACACAAAAAGAATCAAACAGAAATTCTGGAGCTGAAGAACTCAATGAAATGAAATGAAATGAAATGAAATGAAATGAAATGTGCAATAAAGAGCATTAATACCAGACCAGGCCAAACAGAAGAATGAATCTGTGAGTTAGAAGAAAGGAAACAAAAAATTATCTGGTTAGAGGAGAATAAAGAAAAGAGAATGAAAGAGTAAAGAAAGCCTACATGATCTTTGAGATACCATAAAAAGAAACAACATGTGAATTATTGGAGTTCCAAAAGAAGAGAGATTCTCTGGGGAACAGAAAGTTTATTTAAAGGAATAATGGCTGAGAATGTTCCAGCCTGGGGAGAGATTTGGATATCCAAGACCATGAGGGTAACATGTCACTCCACGATTTCAATCTAAAATGATCTCCAAGAACGATAATAATAAAACTGTCAAAATCAGAGACAAGGACAAAATCCTAAAAGCAGAAAGAGAAAAACATGTAACCTACAAAGGAACCCTCATTAGTCAACCGGCAGATTTCTCAGCAAAAACCTTACAGGCCAAAGAGAGTGGAATGGATACAGCATTTTCCTTACGCTTTTATACATGCATTTGAAAATGCTTCTATCTTCATGAAAGAAGATGTTAGTTGAAAGATGGTTTCTATACTGTTTTCTTTCTTAGAGTTAGGTATATGACACTTTCCTTATGCTCCCACACATACATTTAAATGCTTCTATTTTCATGAAAGAAGATGTTAGTTGAAAGATGCTTTCTACAGAAGATGGCAGAAGAACAGGGGACCCACATTTCATCTGGTCCCTTGAATTCAGCTAGTTATCTATCAAATCATTCTGAACACCTGTGAATTCAACCTGAGATCTAAGAAAAGAATTGCTGCAATTCTACAAATAGAAAAGCAACCACTTTTTGCAAGGTATGAGGTATGCAGACACGAATCTGAGGGGATATATAGGAAGATAAACTGCAGAGGGAGGGAGTTTCCCTAAGCCAGCTACTGGAAAGTGATAAAGCAGCAGAGTGCAAAATTGGAACATTTAGAAGTCTGCTCCTGTGAGGGACATCCCTGACAGAAAGGTGCTCAGATGGCAAAGTGGGGCAGAATCCTAGGTGGGACATGTGGTCTCAGGATCCCCAGGGTCACAGAAAGAACAGGGATGCCTGAGCTGGCAGAGTTACCAAGTGTTGGAGCAGGGAAGCTGGCTACAATTAGTGAGCTGTGGCACGGTCTCTCAGTTAGGTGTTGCCATAAACTGCAAACCTCTGCACAATGCAGAGACTACTCTCCAAGAAGGGACCCAGCAAGCGACAACTGCTGGGAGACCCTGCTCCTTCGCCCAGGAGGAGTGGCCAGGTGCATGCACGATCAGGAAATCACTCCCGAAGCAGGGGCCCAGCAAGTTGAAGGGCCAAAGTGAGACCCTCCCCGCCGCCCCCAACTGGGAGGATTGGTGCGGGTGTGCACCACAGCAGTCTTCAGAGTTTGGAACACACAAAATGGATTGACTGCTTTTCCCTGAGGGTGAACTGAAGAGTGGGGGCAGCAATCATTCAGCTCTGGGGCTGGGGTCTGGGGACCACCATTTTTGCCTTTTTTTTTTTCATCCTCTAAAGCAGCAAAAGCCTTCAGGGAACAAGAGCCACATACAGCAACCTGAAGCAGCTTACACTGAGCTCCACTCCCTGAAAAGGGGCTGTGTGACTCTGCCTAAGCGAAGACACCTGAGAATCAGTGCAACAGTCACCCCTAACTCCAGAAGACCAGCAGCAACATTAGTCAAATACCAAGTTTATGGATCACTCAGAAATGAAAAATTCCTGCACTAGGGGAAAATATTATATAGAATTTGAGGTCTTTAGTCTTTAGTCTTTCAGTTTAAAATTTCCTTTTTCTTTTTCCTTTTCTTTTGCTTTTTTTTTTTCATTTTTCATTTCAACTAGTTTCTCATTTTATCAACTCTTTGTTTTTAAGTCTTTTTTGAATTTTCATTTTTACATTTACATTTTATAGATACATTTTATAGATATATTCTTCATTTTTGGTTTCCTTACACTGTATTAAAATTTACGTATATATGTATATATACATATATACACACATATATATGTGTATATACATACACATATATATGTGTGTATACATATGTATGTTTTTTTTTTCTTTCTTTACAATTTTGGGATTTAGTGTCTTCTAACAAATAAACCAAAATACACCCAAGACCAAGTAGATCACCCTGTTTTGTCTACCTGGGAGATTATATTCTTTTTTTCCTTTTTTTTTCCTTTCTTTCTTTTTTTTTTTTTTTTTTGTTTCTTACCTCTTCAAATTTGTCTAGTGCATATTTTGTTGGAGTTGTAGTTGATATTTTTTATTTTGTTCTCTCATTCATCTATTCTTCTCTGGACAAAATGACTAGAAGGAGAAATTCACAACAAACAAAAGAACCAGAGGTAATACTCTCTGCCATAGATCTAATCAATATGGATATAAGGAAAATGTCAGAAATTGAATTCAGAATAATGATTATAAAGTTACTAGCTGAGCTTGAAAAAACCACAGGAGACACTAAAGAATCTCTTAGTGCAGAAATAAAATCTAATGTGGGCAGAATTAAAAATGCTTTAACTGACATGTGGTCTAAAATGGATGCTCTAACACTAGGGTAAATGAAGCAGATGAGAAAGTTAGTGACATAGAAGACAAAATGATGGAAACGAAGGAAGCTGAGGAAAAGAGAGAAAAACAACTGATGGACTATGAGGGGAGCCCTTGAGAAATCAGCAGTATTATAAAGCAAAACAATATTAGAATTATTGGGGTCCCAGAGGAAGAAGAAA
>NW_024423343.1:64461747-64636964 GCF_017311325.1 Ursus maritimus
GGGGAAAGAGGGGGACAGAAGGTATATTTGAGCAAATCATAGCTGAGAACTTCCCTAATCTGGGGAAAGAAACAGGCATTCAAGTCCAGGAGGTACCTCAAAATCAATAAAAATAGAGGAACATACAATAGTGAAGCTTGCAAATTTCAGAGATAAAGAGAAAATCCTGGAAGCAGCTACAGACAAGAGTTCCTTAAAATACAAGGGTAGGAACATTAGATTGGCAGCAGACCTATCCACAGAGATCTGGCAGGCCAGAAAGGGCTGGCATGATATATTCAGGGTACTAAATGAGAAAAACATGCAGCCAAGAATATCCAGAAAGGCTTTCATTCAGAATGGAAGGAGAGATAAAGAACTTCCAGGACTAAACAGAAACTAAAAGAACTTGTGATCATTAAACCAGCCCTGCAAGAAATAGTAAAGGGGATCCTGTAAGTGAAGAGAGGGCCCCAAAGTAACATAGACCAGAGAGAAAGACAATATGCAGAAACAGGGACTTTACAGGTAATACAATGGCACTAAATTTATATCTTTCAATAGTTACTCAAAAGAGAATGGGATGATATATTCAAAGTGCTGAAAGAAAAAAAAATGTCAACCAAGAATATTCAGCAGAATCATACTTCAGCAATGAAGGAGAAATACTTTCCCAGACAAATGAAATTTGATAGTTCATTACCACTAGACCTGCCTAACAAGAAATACTGAAAGGAGTTCTTTAATCTGAAATGAAAAATGCTTAACAGTAATATGAAAACATATGAAAGAATGCTTAATAGTAACATGAAAACATATGCAAATACATAAAACATTCTAAAAGTAAATGTATAGTCAAATTTGGAATACTCTAATACTGTAATGTGGTGATGTGTAACTCCTTAACTATAATATAAAATTTAAAGGACAAGGGCATTAAAAATAACTATAGCTACTATAATTTGTTAATGAACACACATTATAAAAAGAGACAGATTTTTGACATTAAAATCATAAAAGGGGGAGTAAAAGGGTAGAGTTTTATATGCATTTGAAGTTAAGTTGTTATTACCTCAAAATAGACTGTTACAAAGATTATGTTTTAGGTAAGCCTCATGGTAACCAAAAAGCAAAAACCTATAGTAGATTCACAAAAGTTAAATGGAAGCTTAGCATATCAACACTATGAAAAATCACCAATTCACAAAGGAAGACAGCAAGAGAAGAATGAGGGAACTACAAAAGAGCCAGGAGACAATTAATAAAAGGGAATTAGTAAGTCATACCTATCCATAATTACCGTAAATGTAAATGGATTAAGTTCCCCAATCAAAAAGCATACAGTGGTTGGATGAAAACAAACAAACAATAACAACAACAAAAAAAAAACAGGACCCAACTATATGCTGCCTACAAGAGACTCACTTAGCTTTAAGGACACACTTAGACTCAGAGTGAAGGGATGGAAAAAGTTATGCCATGCAAGTAGAAATCAAAAGCAGGGGTAGCACTGAACTTAGACAAAACAGACTTTAAGGCAAAAACAGTACCAAGAGTCGAAGAAGGTCATTATACAATGACAAAGGGGTCAATTCATCAAGAAGATATAGCAATTGTAATATATACATATCCAACATCAGAGCACCTGAATATATTAAACAAATACTAACAGATCCAAAGGGAGAAACAGGCAATACAATAGTAGTAGAAGATCTGAATACCTCACTTCAATGACAGATAGAGCATCCAGACAAAAATTAACAAGAAAACAATGGATTTGAACCATACTTTAGACCAAATGGGCATAATAGACATATATAAAACATTCTATCAAACAGCAACAGAATACACATTCTTCTTAAGTGTGCACAAAACATTCTCTAGGACAGATTATATGTTAGTTTATAAAACATGTCTTAGCAAATTTAAGAATATTGAAGTCATACCAAATGTCTTTTCCACCACAATGATATGTCACTAGAAATCGGTAACAGGATGAAAGCTGGAAATTTTTCAATATGTGGAAATTAAACAAGAGACTTTTGAACAATTGAGTCAAAAAAAATCTTGAAACAAATTAAAATGGAAACACAACATACCAAAATTCATGAGATGCAGAAAAAGTAGTTCTAAGAAGGAAGTTTTATTGATAAATATCTATATATTTTTTTAAAAAAGATCTCAAATGAACAATCTAACTTTACTCCTCAAGGAATTAGATTTTTTTTTAAAGTACAAAGTCCAAAGTTAGTAAAAGGAAGGAAATAACAAAAATCAGAGGAGAAATAAATAAAGTAGAAACCAAAAAAGGTAACAGAAAAGATCAATGAAACTAAGAACTACTTTTTGGAAAAGATAAACAAAATTGGCTAGTCATTTGCTAGACTGAGAAAAAGGAGAGAAGACTCAAATAAATAAAATAAAAAATGAAAAAAGAGACATCACAACTGATACTACAGAAATACATACAGTCATAAAAGACTACTATGAATATGCCAACAAATTGGGTAACCTAGAGTAAATTGATAAATTTCCAGAAACATACAACTACCAAGATTGAAGCATGAAGAAACAGAAAACCTGAACAAACCAATAACAAGTAAGGAGATTGAATCAGTAATCAAAAACCTCCCAAAAAGAAAAGCCCAAGATCAGATGGTTAAAGATGAATTAATACCAATCTTTCTCAAACTCTACCAAAAAACTGAAGAGGAGGGAAAACTCTTAAACTCACTTGTCTAGGCTAGCATTACCCTGACACCAAAGCCAGAAAAAGACACTACAAGAAAATTACAGACCAATATCCCTGAAGAATATATATGCAAAAATTCTTAATGAAATATTAGCAAATTGAATTCAACAGCACAAAAAAGGATCATATGCTATGATCATGCAGGATTTATCCCCAAGAAGCAAGAATCATTCAGCATATGCAAAACAATAATGTGATACACCACAATAATAGAATGAAATGTGAAAAAAAATATGATCATCTCAATAGATGCAGAAAAAGCATTCAGCACAAATACAACATTCTTTCATATTAAAACTCTCCACAAATTGGGGTTGGAAGAAACATACTTCAACATAATAAAGGCCATATACAACAAACCCACAGCTAACACCATAGTCAATGGTAACAGATTAAAAAAATTTTCCCTAATCAGGAATGAGACAAGGATGCCCACTCTCACCACTCCTATTCAATATAGCACTGGAAGTCCTAGCCAAAGCAATCAAGCAATTTATAGGATTAAAAGGCATCTAAATCAGACAGGAGAAAGTAACATTGTCTTTGCTTGCAAATTATATGATCTTATGTAGAGAAAATCCTAAAGACGACCAAAAAAATATTGGAAGTAATCTGCAAATTTAGTAAGGTTACAGAGTACAAAATCAACATACACAAATCAGCTGCAATTCTATATTCAAACAATGAACTATCTGAAAAAGAAATGAAGAAAACAATTCCATTTACAGTAGCATAGAAAACAACAACAACAAAAATACATAGGAATAAATTAAACCAAGGAGGTAAAAGATCTGTAGACAAAAAGCACATCAATTTCTTTGATGAAAGAAATTGAAGGAGACATAAACAAATGGAAAGATATCCCATGTTCATGAACAGGATGAATTAATACAGTTAAAATGTCCATACTACCTAAAGCCATCTACAGATTAAATGCAATCCCTACCAAAACTCCAATGGCATTTTTCGTAGAAATAGAGTACACAATTCTAAAATTTGTATGGAACCACAGAAGACCACAAATAGCCAAAACAATCCTGAGTAAGAACAAAGCTGGAGGAATCACATCTGATTTCAAACTATACAATAAAGCTATAGTGATCAAAACAGTATGGCACTGACATAAAAAAGAGACATAGAGACCACTGGAACAGAACTGAGAGACTAGAAGTAAGCATGCACATATACGGTCAATTAATATTTGACAAGGAAACCAAGAAAACCGAATGGGGGAAAACAGTCTCTTCAATAAATGGTGTTGAAAAAACTGGATAATCACACATGAAAGAATGAAATTAGACCCCTATCTTATACCATCCACAAAAATTAACTTGAAATGGATTAAAGACTTAAAGATAAGACCCCAAACTGTAAAACTCCTAGAAGAAAACATAGGGGAGAATCTTCTTAATGTCGGTCTTGGCAACATTTTTTTTTTTTTTGGCTGTGACACCAAAAGCACAAACAATAAAAGCAGAAATTAATAAGTGGGATTACATCAACTAAAAAGCTTCTGTGCAGCAAAAGAAGAAATCAACAAAATAAAAAGGCAACCTACAGAATGGGAGAAAATCTTTGTAAATCATATATTGAATAAAGAGTTAACATCCAAAATATGGAAAGAACGTCTACAACTCAAAAATAACAACAACATCAGAAAGTAATCTGACTTTAAAATGGGCAAAAACATGAACAGCAACGTTTCCAAAGAAGACATCCAAATGAACAACAAGTACATGAAAAAGTGCTCAACATCACTAATCATCAAAGGACTACAAGGCAAAATGATAATGAGATATCATCTCACACCTGTTAGAATAACTATCATCAAAGAGACAAGATACAACAAATGAAGTTGAAGATGTGGAAAAAGGAAACCCTTGTGTACTATTGGTGGGAATGTACACTGGTACAGACACTATGAAAAACAGTATGAAGATTCCTCAAATAATTAAAAGTAGAACTATCATACAACCCAGCAATTCCTCTTCTGGGTATTTACCCCAAAAACATGAAAAAAGAATATTGTAAAGGTATTTACATTCCCTTGCTTATTGCAGCATTATTCACAATAGCCAAGACACGGAAACGATCTGTGTCCATCAATGGATGAATGGGAAAAGAAGATGTGGTATATGTTTTATACATGCATGTGTGAACACGCACACACACACACACACACACACACACACACTGGAATATTATTCAGTGAAATTATCCAGAAAGAAGGAAATCCTTCCATTGGCAACAACATGGATGGCTTGGAGGATTAGACTAAGTGAAATAAGTCAGACAGAGACAAATACTGTATGATATAACTTACATGTGGAATCTAAAGTAGCAAACTCTTAAAAATGGAGACTAGAATGGTGGTTACCAGGGTCTGTGGGGTAGGGGAAATGGGGAGATTTTTGTTAAAGGGTATAAATTTCCATTTAGAAAATGCGTAAGTTCTGGGGATCTAATGCACAACACTGTGATTTTAGTTTAATAAAGTATTATATAGTTAGAAGTCATCAAGAGAATAGATTTTAAATATTCTTACCACAAAAAAAGTAATGGTAATCATGTGACATGACTGAGGCATTAGCTAACACTACAGTAGTAATCATTTTGCAATGTATATCAAATCAACATATTGTACATCTTAAACTTATACATTATTATATGTCAATTATATCTCAATAAAGCTGGACAAAAATCCTGGTGGTTTATATAAATTTAGAAAATCATATTTAACAGCTATGGAATTAAAAGCACAAAATATAAGGTCAATTTTTCCAACTTAACTATAAAATAAACAGCATATAATTCCATATTATTCACAAAGCTAAAGATTTGCTTCCAACTGTAAATAAAAACAAAACATTTCCCCAAAATTTGGCATTGTAAACATTCCCTCCAGTCATCTCTAAACAAGGAAGTATATCTATGATATAAACACCAGAGAGTAGACAGTGAGGATACTGTGATGGCTGAGATATAATGGAGTCTTGGATCAAACACCAGCTTTATCACATTTGTAAAAACGAGATCTATACTTTCTTCAGGATTGTCATAAGAATTAAAGGAATCTACATAGAGAAAGCTCAGGACACACAGCATATGTTGGATCAATATTAAATTTTGTGTATTTTCATTCAATGATTAAACTAGAAACATATAAACTACCAAAATTGAAATAGGAAGAAATAGAAAACTGGAACAGACCAATTATAAGCAAAGAAATTGTATCAGTAATCAAAAAACTCCCAACAAACAAAAGTCCAGGGCCAAATGACTTCACAGGCAAATTCTACCAAACATTTAAAGAAGAGTTAATACCTATTCTTCTCAAACTATTCCAAAAAATAGAAAAGGAAGGAAAACATCCAAACTCGTCCTATGAGGCCAGCATACATGCTATCAAAACCAGATAAAGACTTCACTAGAAAAGAGAACTACAGGTAAACTAGTATTTTTTTTTTTAAATTTCTTATGTGCCAGCACCGGGGTAGGTGTTTAAAAGACAGATTTGAAGATCAAGTTCCTTACTTTGAGGAGCTCCCAATCCAGAACAATAACAAATAAGCAAATGAAGCCCCATGAGAAACATACTAAATTGTATATAAATTAGAAATAAGGCCACTAGTCTGTATTAATGATATGTTTGCCCTCCTGGAAGGCCAGATTTTATAATATTAATACACATTTCACTGTTATTGGCAGAAATACTGAGTGAAAAATTAGGCAGACTATTCTAGGCATTTGTAAATGTGAATTAGCTCAATAAAAGTAAAAAGAGAAAACATGGTATTTCTTACCATGCTTAAAGGAATATACTTTAAGTTTCTAAGATTCATTCATTTATAAAACATATTATTTTAGTCCTTCTATACGTCAGAATATTCTAAGCTCCTGTGATACATCAGTGCACCAAAGAGATAATAATCTCTGCCAATTTGGAGGTTACATTACTGACAGAGGAGACAGAAATTACACAGTATGGTAGAAGGTGATTAGAGTGATTAGAGTTGTAAGACAGGAAGGAAAGGAAAGGAAAGGAAAGGAAAGGAAAGGAAAGGAAAGGAAAGGAAAGGAAAGGAAAGGAAAGGAAAGGAAAACAAGAAACAAAAAAGAAACGAAAGTATTGCAGAGTGTGGAGGATCAGAAGAATAAGGCTGGGAAAGGGGGATGAGATTCTAAATAGGATAGTCAGAGTGGCATCATTTAGATAGTGACATTTGAGCACAGACTTGAAGCAGGTGAGGGAGTTAGTCATGCAAATATCTGAGGCAAAAGCCTTCCAGGAAGAGGAACCATCTCTAAAGATGTGAGCATTCCTGGAATATTCAAGAAACAGTAAAAGTGAGTAANNNNGGGAAAGAGAAATTGGAGATGAGTTCAGAGAACTAATGAAATGGAGACCAGATTCAACAAGGAAATTATAAGATAGGTTTTAGTCTGAGAAAATTTACTCTTAGAGGATTCTGAGCAAAGACTGGTATAATCTTACTTCTGCCTGCTGTGTTGAGAATAGATTGTGAGGAGGAGTAGAAGAATAAAGTCCACTTACGATATTAAGGCAGAAATCCAAGAGAGACTTGATGGCTTAGACCAGGCTAGTAGCAGTGGAGGTGGCAGGATGTAGTCTGCTTCTGGATGTGTTCTGAATATGAAATAAACAGGAATTTCTAAGGGGTAGGATATGGGGTATGAGAGAAAGAGAATACTCAAAAATGACCCTAGAAGTTTTTAGCCTGAGGAAGAGGAAGACTGGAGTTACCTCCTTAACAAGTGAGATGGGGGAAGGCTGGGGGAGGGAAGGTTGGCCAAGCAGAGGAAAAGTTCAGAAATTTAGTTTAGGGCTTGTTAAATTTGAGATATCTACCAAATATTCAAATCAATAAGCCAAGTAAGCAGTGGGACACATAAATCTTTAGTGCAGCAGAAAACTGGAAGTAAACATATTTGGAAGTCATCATTATTTGTATGAGATTTAAAGCCTTGAGATTCAATGGGATCACAAGAAAGTGATGAAGATACAGAAGAAAAGAGAATCAGAGACTAAACCAGGGACACTCCCAAATATTGACGTTTGGTAAGGCAAAGTAAAAAGTAAAATGACTGTGAGGAAGCGAAGAGTCAGACAAAAGAAGAACCAGGATTATAGGCTGTCCAGGAATCCAAGGGAAAGAAGTATATCAAGGGAATTCAGTGATGCACTATGTCCAATACTGCTGAATGATTGAGTAAGACAAAGACTGAGAATGGACCGTGGAATTTTATAGTGCGGTGGTCACTGGATTCCTATCAAGAATTGTTTTGGTAAATGGTGGAAATGAAAACCCCACTAAAGTGGATTTAAAAGGGAACAGGGGAGTGGGGAGAGAAAGGGAGAGAGAGAATACAGTGAACACTTATGATAAGTATTTTTGCAAAGGGGAGGAAAGAAATTGAGAATTACTTGAAGGAAAAAATTATTTTAATATACAAGCAATAATAAAATGCTTGCATGATGATACACTAAAGAGCTAAAAATACTGAAGTAGGAGAGAGAAAACAATTGCTGAAGCAATGCCCTTGTGTAGGTAAGAAGAAATAGAGAAATAAGATCTGGTACACAGACACAGGCATTATTTTAGGTAGAAGCAGGGATAGTTGATTTAAGGTAACAGGTGGGAAGACAGATTATGTGGGTGTAGAACTTGGTAGGGAGGTACGTGTAGTGATAAAAGTCTGAAGGGAAAAATCTCTTCTGATTGTTTCAATTTTCTTAGTGATATAGGAACCAAAGTTGTGAACTGATAATGAAGATAAGGTAGGAGGTAATGGTGATTTGAAGAGAAAAGAGAGGGTGTGGAATCCAAGTCCAGGAAACTGGGTCAATGAGTGGTATGACTGCTGGGCAGTATCAAGGGCCCACTTGAGGTTGTGCTTGTGTCTAGTTGCATGGATGCAGGCATGGAGTAGGGGAGAGTTGGATATGACTAGGATGGAGATTTTTCCAGATAATTAAAAGGGGGGGTAGTTAAGCGTGTATGTGTACGTAAGAAGTGATTATTATGGATGGCCATGGAAATTAGTGTATTTAATAAAAGTAAAGAGGACATTAAGTAAGCAAGGACAGTGAAAATGTGGTAAGATCAATGCACTAGAGTCCTGGTTGGGTTAAAGGATTGTTCGAGTTGGAGTTCAAGATGAAAGGAGGTAGAAAGATAGGTGGTGCAGACTGCATGAAGTAGAGATCATGGTCAGGCCACAGTTATCGACAAAGAAGACGTCTAAAATACAACCATGGGAGTGAGTGCCTGAGGAAGGGTAAAGAAAACCACCATTGGAGGAAAAGAGTTTAAGACAGAGAGCTAAGTTGGTAATTTAGGTTTTCATATAGACAATATGTTGAAAGGCCATCTATCTACAAAGTGAAATTACCAAGATTTTGAGTAAGGGAGTCAGGCTGGAGATAGTGTCAGTGAGCTTAAAGCCAATTTCCTATTTTCAAAGAATCATGTATTTGTGCAAATTCCTAAGAAGATGCATATCCAAACGCACAAATATTCTGAATCAATATTTTATCCTGGTCTTGCTTTTAAGGTTTGACTAATTCTGTGAAGCTAAAAAGAGAGAGAGAGAGAAAGAATAAAGCACACACAAAACAAAACCCCTACAGAAAAATTCTCATTTAGGATAAATATTATTAAACTAAATCCAAGCAGCATGGATCTACTTTAAAAAATACTTTGATATAAATTATAACATTTAAACATAAAAGGAAAAATATTATCAGATGGTAAATAATGGATAACATTTTGTTTTTATTTTTAGTGTACAAAAGAAATTCATGATTACTATTAAAAATGCAAACTGAATAAAGGAAAATAAAGTAAAAATAAATTAAATATCCTACATACCAATCTCCCCATACAAATTCAGAGCTACGAAATAACCAGTTAAAGACTCTGTATATTCATCCGAAATGTTTCTAAACATATGTAAATATATATCAATATACATAATTATAACAGCTTTCTTTCCTTTTTTTCCCCACAAATGAGATGACACCATTCATAGTGTTATGAAACCTGCTTTTTTCACTTCACAATCTTTCTTGATCATTTTTCCATATCAGCATATAAAGGCCTAAAATAATTTTTAACATCTATATGATATCTGTTATAAAGATGTATCACAATTGATTAAACCTGTTCCCATTAATGGATATTTAGGTCATTCCCAGGTTTTCACTATTAACAAACAATGCTGTAATGAATGCCATGTGTGAGCATATTTATAAGACCAATTCCTAGAAGTGAAAATGTTGTATCAAAAGATAAGCATCTTTTAAATGTTGACAGATACCGTCAATTGTCTTCCCAAAAAATTCATCACATGAACACTAAGAATTTCCTGTTTACTTTTCTTCAAAATTTTATAATGAGTTTGCCTTCTGTAAAAGAAAGGAAATTACAACTATTATAATGTTGGTGGTAGAAATTTGGACTATTGACTAATTCTTTGAACTACAATCAAAAGAGTAAAACTGTCGGGGCATCTGGGTGGCTCAGTCAATAAGTGTCTTACTCTTCAGGGTTGTAAGTTCAAGCTCCGCCTTGGAGATCCACACCCAGTGTGGAGCCTACTTAAAAAAAAAAAAAAAAAAGAGTAAAACTGTCAAGCAGGATGTGACCTACTACACAAACTCATGTGTAGATGAAAAAAATACATAAAGATATTCATGGCAACATTGTTTATAATAGTAAAAAAAAATCTATCCATCAATTATGGAATTATAAATAATTTGTGATCTATTTCTGTAATAGAAAGTTATACATCAGTAGAAATTACTGAAACTTATGTCCATGTATCAAAATGATCAATTTTCAAAAACATCATGTTGAGGGTAAAAAGCAAAATATGAAAAGATACTTTCAGTATAATACCACTTATAAAATTTTTAAAACATGTAAAACAGTACTTCATATTATATATGTGTGCAAGTTGCGTGGACTATAATTTTACAATATGAATGTAAAGATTGCACATCAATTCAAAATAGCTATTACCTGAGAAAGAAGTGATAGGAATTGGATCAATACTGAGTACAAAGGAGTCGTCCACCATATCATGTTTTATCTCTTCTTCTGAGAATCTGAACTAATATAACAAAAGAAGTCAGTATGAATTTTTAAAAGAAATGAATACATAAAATCAAGTAAGAAAGATATTTCCCAAATTATGACCAGTCTCATTTTGTTGCCTTGAGGGCTTCAGGTAGACTTGATCAGCAATGAAACTATATGAGTAGTTTTAAGTAATTTGTTCCAGAATCATCCCA
Source organism: Ursus maritimus (assembly GCF_017311325.1). Lineage (NCBI taxonomy): Eukaryota > Metazoa > Chordata > Mammalia > Carnivora > Ursidae > Ursus > Ursus maritimus. Next base: position 64,472,796 of record NW_024423343.1, read on the forward strand.
TTTGGTTCATGCGTGCCCCCTTCTTTTTTTTTTTTTTTTTTTTAAGATTTTATTTTTTTATGTGACAGCCAGCGAGAGAGGGAACACAGCAGGGGAGAGGGAGAGGAAGAAGCAGGCTCCCAGCCGAGGAGCCCGATGTGGGACTCGATCCTACAACGCCGGGATCACGCCCTGAGCCGAAGGCAGACGCCTAACAACTGCGCTACCCAGGCGCCCCCATGTGTGCCCCCTTCTATTTCTATTTCTGCTGCTGCTCTTCAATTGCTCTCTCTCGTCTAGCGTGCTCAACTATTTATACGTTCTTGTCTTGTACTATTGGTTTCCTTTACTGAATCCCAAATAACATTTCCTAATTTATGCATTTTAAGTAATATATAGATATATAAGTTTTATTTACTTATATATATGTTTAAATCTTTCTAAAAGACTTTTTTTTTTTCCTGAAAGACAGGACAGAGACAAGTTTCTTTGAAGTCCTGATCCAACAGATTAAATTTTCTAATTCTCATTTCAGTGAGAGTAAAACTTTTTGAGGCTCTATGCTCTTCTCAGGGGTTCTCAATTTCAACTTCCTATGTTACAAATCAAGACTTCAGCTTTATACTTGCACAGACTTTAAAACTAAACCTTCTGGGAATTTGGGCTTTCTTCAATGTATCTCCTTCTACTCCCCAGATCTTGGGTTAGCTTTCATGTTTATTACTCAGGTTTTTGGTTATCACTTTATTTCTGATTACTAAAGGCTTCTTTTTATTTATTTGGAGCTTAACCATGTATTTTTAAGGCATTTTAAAATTGTGTTTTATTTAGAGTTTCTAGATGTTGGCAAATGAATTCTATGTTCGCTCAATCCACCACAGTGACAGAATTGAAGATTCTCATAGGTTTTTGCAAATTATTACTTCTATTTTAGTAGCTCTCATTTCATCTTGAAATTCCTACGGATATAGAAAGCTCTGATTCTGAGAATATAGGACTTGTAATGGAAGCCATCAATATAGATCTTCTCCTGAAAGCCTGTGAATAAGTTATATCAAATGCAAAAGGGTTTCCTATACTCTGCTTCTTTCAGCTGAGTCTGGGTTGGTAATAACAGCATGTATTTACTAACACAGTTGTTTTGACATTCTTAGGAAGTCAGGCTCAAAATTCATAAAATTATGTCACTCCTGATGATATAACTAGGGATTCAATGAAGAATCATTAGAGATACCAGTTGGTAGGTTTAGCAAGGCCAATAACTGAGCAGCTCATCTTCATGCTCTTTATCTAAATTGATGGGCCATTTTACATTTTAACTTTCTGAAACCTAAGCATCTAAACCATGGACCATTAATTTAGGTAGACTGATCAAATATAAAACATGGCATTGTATTTTTTTGACTTTCCTCTCTTCCAGCTGTTAGAAATGTGATGACCATATATCGCACTTTGCCTGAGACAGTCCTGATATACACCTGTTGTTCTGGAGAAATTATTAACAAACCACATCCTAGTTTAGATGATATGCTACAGTCACCCTATCTAAATAACCAGGCTCCCCAGACTTCTAGGACTGTTGATGCAGGAAATAGCCAGTGTAAGTCTGGGTACTTCTCTGGCATTATCCTACTCTGGGCCATTTCTGGGACACCACAGTTGCTCAATCCAGCTGAGACACAAAAGGATGTTTTCCTCCTTTTGTGTCTCACCTTTTGACATCAGTTATTCAGAGAAGGGAGATAGTGTCAGTCTTCTCTTACCATAATCTTATCATAAACTTTTTTCATGATATTTCAACCAAATCCACTATTCTCTATACAAAGCCTAATAAGAACTTTCTTGTTTCATTGTCACTCTCCCATACAAATCAACCAACACAAGATGTAACAGGGCATAATTATACAATCACATAATTGCACACTTATCTGCTAATACCACTAAGACATGCTCATGCTGAAAGTGTATTATAATCCCAAATGATTCTAGATAACAATACAAGATTTAATCATTCCAAAATTTAATAATTCAAGCAATTCAAAGTACTTTTTGAGGATGACTGCTTCCTAAGATCATTTTATTCCAGTAAAAAATTATATTTCAGCAAGCACAAACAGAAAGTTAACTAAAATTATGATATTCTTACCCTCAAAAATATTTTAGCACATTCTTATAAATAAAATATATTTAAATACCCTTGATTCTTAAACCAGTTCTCCAGAATTTTCACAAATAACAAAAGCCCCTTACGTGATCGAAAAGTTTTTTCATTACTAGTGTGGTTAGTAATGATATTTTCTTCCAAATAAAGGTCTTGACTTAGAAGTTTAATGGAATGTTAGCAGGAAAAACCTATACCTTTGATTTGCAAAGTCCACTTTCATCTCTGCTTCAACCTACCTCCAATTTCTCTAAACCCAAATGTAATAAGGAAGAGATGACACTACTATATGTATATTATAGGGAGACAAGTGAGTAACTTTTGAGATTCAGTATGATTTCATTTTATGTTCTTAATCCTGGTCATCTTTTCCTACATAGAAATAATATTTCAATAGGCACTACCATGTTGCTAATGGAATTCATCATCATAATCAAAATGTACATAAAATTTGAGTGCTCCTTAAAATCAATATAATATGAAATTACATTTTGATAATTAAAGATCTTATTTGCTTTCATTGGCATTATGACTTTTCTTTTTTGAGTCCTAAAGCAAGATCTTTCACCAACATAAGCAAACCATATTTTTCATAAATCTTAACTGTTATTACAAACAAAATTAGAGAAGATCATGTTAAACTTGTATTCTACAGGTAACAGACATGAAGTAACTGTTGGAAAAATCCAAATCCACATTATTTTAAAATGCAAAACCTATATTAAATCTCTTATTTTTTTCCAAATGGCTTTCCCTTTGATATAAATTATTTATAACTATCATTGGTATTTAAAGAACACTGAATTAGATTCACTAAAAATTTATAAAGCAAAAAGCAATAAAATCAGGGAAAGTAGTGGGGATTTTTTTTTTCTAATGACAGCATCTGAAAGTGGTTTGGAGTTGATATTGAAATTATTTGCAACCTTGGTTAGAGTAGTTCTTCAGTAGAAACTTTAGAAGACCTTGATGTATATACCTTCTAGGATATTTGTTTAGAGCAGAAATCTAAAAAATATTATTCTAAGACCTGCTTTGTATTTTGTATGACCTGTTACAAAATTATAATACTATAAAAAAATAATTTTCAATGGAAATTAACAACAACTCCAAATATAGAATCTGCAAAAATAATCTGAGCTGAGAAGTGATAACCCAGGTTTGCTGTATGGTAGCATTGCCTATGACCCTCCCGTGGGTGCACAACAGCTGTTGACGGAATTAAACTTAACTTAGGGTTTCTATTTCAAATCATCAGCTATCCCATCCATACCCCCAAAAGTGTCTGCACTGCTAGTCAAAAAAAGATGGAGAAAAATAAACATTTAGCTTCTAAAATGGATAAGGATTAAGAGTTTCACAGTTGTCAGTAATAACCCCAATTTCTTAATAACAACAGAATAAAAATGAACACAAATAAAAGCTAAATTCTATCTTAATATTTTAATGCCTGGGAACTGAAGCTAGATAAAGATACAATCATTTATTAAGCTTAGAAGCTGAATGAGGTAGTTATGAGGATATCCAGAGGTGACCTCCACAAAAAAAGACTGGAAGAAAGAAGAGCACCCTGAGGCGTGGGGGTTGGGGGGACAGTGCCTTTACAATGTTGCCCAAGGTCAGTCCTGAGGGAAGAGAAGTCATCTGTGTCTGTACTGCCATCTAAACACCTACTTCTGCTCTTCTTACTGACCTGCCAGGCTAACCATACAGTGGGATAAAGACAGGTCTAGAAACAAAAAGGTGATATTTCTGTCCCACCAATTCTAAAATGAACTGTATTAATCCGAACTGAGAAAGCAGCTATTTCAAAGGCTTCTTTATGTGTGAAGGATGGGATTTTTCATCATACCTGTGCCTTTTTCCAGGCTTCACACTGCCATCAAGTGCATGCAAGTGCAAGGGATTGCCTAGAGGAGATCTAGGAAAGATGCAAGATTCTGGAACTGTCAATAGAAAGGGAGAAAGAACTTATGGTAGGAAGCTTCACAAAAGAGGTTATTTTGCCTAAGGGAAGGAACTACTTGTAATTAAACTTTTTTTCTTTCTCTTCACACATGTCCTTGTAAAAATACTAATGAAACAGGGAGGAAAAGGCACAAGCTTGAATAATTAATTCAGATGCTAGCAAACCAGCCTGTAATAATCAAATTAGAGAAAAGATGTGAGGATGGAATCAGAGGCCAGAGTGATTTGGCCAAGAGCTGAGGAAAGTGGGCCACTTCTGCAAGCTGGAAAAGGCACAAAGAAGTACAACATAAGAGAATATAGTCAATAATATTGTAATAACATTGTGTAGTGACAGATGGTGACCAAATTATCCTAATGAGCAATGAGTAATGTATAGAATTGTTGAATCAATATGTTGTATATTTGAAATGAATATAACATTGCATGTTAATTATACCTAAAAAATAAATTAGATATGCATAATAGATACGTACTGGTCTAATCCTATGAAAGTTTAAAATAGAATCTGTTTTTAGAAAGGTCATTCTGTAAGAAATAGGTAACTGAAGTATGTTCAATAAGCCTAATGTGATACAGTGTTACTAGTTTCCAATTCAAGGATTAATGAAACTAAAAAAACGCTCTATTGGAAAGTGTTTCTCTACTGAGAATTAATTATTTCTTCCAGAGAGTCCACATGCCACAAATAGCCTTTTCTGTAGACTCAACGGATTTAAATAGAAGAGATATTTTATCTTATAGACAAGGTTTTAATTTCCAAGTACAGAACACCTAAAGCGAGTTACATCAGCTTTCTTTTATATCACCTCCTACCCCTTCTTCCTATCTCGAAGAAAAAACATTCTTGAACCTTCCCTCTCTTGTCTCCTATAGGACTCCAATTTATTTTTTGTTTCTTCTTTTTCAATTTCTCTCTACTGACTTCATATCCTTATTTTATGAAGGGGCTGAGGTTTTTCTAATCCCGACTAAAATCAAATTTCACTCAACAGTACCTTCCCCCTCAAGATAAAAAATACTATCTATCTTTCCCTTCATTGGTAAATGTCTTAAAATTTAAAATTACTCTTCAGCTTTCTCATTTCCCATTTAGTCTTCAGTCCAAACCCCTTTTCTCTGCAAATCTACTAAACCTCTCCTCTTAAAACCTACCCATGACCGAATAATAATAACAAAGTCTATCAGCTCTGACCTCATTCTCTTATTAATCAACCATTTTATGATTTTGCTATTGTTTCTGATCCCTATTTTGGTAGTCCATTTACTTGCTTTGCTTCCTAGGAAATTGTTATTCTTCCAATCTCTTCCATTATTTTCCCACAATTAATATTCTTTCTAGACTTTTCACTCTACCTAATCTTAATCTGAAGTCATCTTTACCTCACTTTTATTCCCTGGTGATGTTCATTTATGTGTGATCTAAACTTGCCACAGCTTCATACACACCCATGTATTCAGCTTTTCTTTCTAATCTGATATCTGGACATAAAATTTTCACACTGTTAATGAAATTGTTTTTACCTTCTTACAGAACATCTTAATGTGAGAGTATGTGTTAGTATGTCAAATACATAATATCAAAAGCCAAATTCATTATCTTAACTTTTGCTGCTCCAGAAAAAAAAAAAAAAAAGCCACAACACTCCCAGGCTTCACTCAGTTTGGATTATTTACCATTCTCTGTAATTTCCCTATATGATGTCCTAGAGGTTTCCATTGCCTTGTATTTGCCTGCCTCGCCCCTTTGTTCCTGGAATGAGCAACTTTCTACATGTATTTGTTTATAATGAACTCACCCATAAAGATCTAATTTAATTATCATACCCTCTTAAAATTGTTTTCTCTGGGTTCCGAGTTCCTCATGGACAGAAATTGTGACTGTTGGCTTATTTTGAATCTCAGAATGTAATACAGTGCGCCTGACACAAGATGGGTGCTTGTCATATACCTGTTCCATTCATCTTCTCACCTTTCTTCAATCTTATGTTGATGTTTATAATATTTTGAGGTATAGTACTATTTGTACATGCACAGTTCCATGAAGAAAACTCTGTGCCTTTGTTTATGTCTCAATCTCTACCATGGACAGTTCTTGGTAGATGAGTGGTACCCCATAAATATTGTTTGTGTAAGCGACACATTTTATTGAATCCCTTTCCTTTCTCAAGATATTGCAGAAATAGGGTGCAGTCTGTGCCTAGTAAGTGAAAAAAAAAGGGAAGGCCAGAGCATGGGATGATGTTTTTGTAGGGTCAATAGACTAATCTATACGTACAGTCTATTCTTATTAGGTAGGAGGAATATAGATGTGGGCTAGTATGTGACCATCCATATCATTTATGGGTATAGAATAGAATAATATACCTCATCGAATAGAAAAGGAGAATACTAAGAAACAGAGAGTCTCCATAATTGTTGTTTTAGTTTTCCTGGATGCTTTGTCAAGACCTGAGAAAATTGAGCACTGTATATAATATACCATTCAGTAACATAACGTGTACCTTGAAAGAAACTCTATTTCATAGAATTAACAGACACACACACACATACACACATAGTCAATATCAGCACACCTGGTATATGCCATTTGGATATGTCCACACTAGAGGTAAATCGTGTTACTGCTATGAAAGACATTGAAAACTGTCAATCAGTGTTCTAAACTTGTTTCTGATTCTAATTTAGCATGTGGCTATGGGAAACCGAATCTCTCAGCCACAGGTTTTTTTTAAATGATGAAATAAATAAATGCTAAAAATCTGTGATTCTAAAAATTGCCATATATATAGAACTATGTGGAACTTATAGGCCTCACATGTCAAAGGGATGGATTTTTTTTCTTTGGTGGTTCAAACCATTCTATAAAATCATGACCCATAGCTTTCACAACCTCTGACACAGCACAACTACCTCTTCATAGCAAAATGATGAGTAAGATAGAAACATACTGATGCACCTCCATACCTGCCACATCTACCACCACCATCACACAGACACATACACACACACTGCTCTTCTCAAAGAGGCAGAAATGAGATATTTAAAAACAATCTTACAAAAATAATTTTTAAATGTTTTAAAATTTTACTTTGAATTGATATAAGTGACAATTATGATTGTTAAATGCAGGATTTCTAAACTGCTTTCTTCCTATTAAGTTGCTAACAATAAAAAGAGGATTTAGGGGGAAATCATAAGAAGAGGCAAAGGAAAGCAAGGCTGTTGCATGCAATTTCCAGCTCCTGAGTCATTCCACATTTTAGCACAGCTAATGTTACATGACCAAAAATAATTTAAAATGTGAGTACCTTATACAATATCAACTAGTTTAAATGGTCACAGTCTTATCATCACAAATCCACCAAAATCCAAGAAAAATCCATTTTCTCAGCAATTAATCTGTTTTTAGTTTGCTCCTTACATCCATACTGGGAGAGGGAGAGGGTCTGTACTATCATTCCAAATCTATTAAACACATTACATAAATCTTTCATGGGAGAATGACTTACATATTTTTTTTTCTAAAATGGAAAAAAAAACATAAATAATCCATACCATCATTGGTGGCAGGAATTGTTCAGAAGGCCTTTGGGCTCAGAATGTTGGTATGCCTCTGAGGCGTCTATCACAAGGCTCAGCCCTGGGCTTTGGCAAAGCCACTGCCATGTTAATCTGCTTCATTACATCTCTACAATTTGTTCACCACATTAAAGAGCAGTATTTCCCTTGTGAGAGGAGACCCATCCTTCACTTTGAAAGCTTTACCTTCAAAAGGTACACAAATGTAGTCACAGATGGGCACTAAAGGCCAGAAAACCAAATAAATATTAAAATACAGCATGTCAGAGTTGAATCTCATTTCAGTGCAGGAAGATTTAAAGATCTAGGGCAGCTAGAATTAGAGCTATTCAATCTTTTACATCTAAATCCAAGCTTACAAAGCACACACCTTATTTTAATTATCATTAACACAAATAACAATTCATGGATGGATCAAAGAATCATGTTGCCTTACCTGAAATAAAGGGAATTGTAAATCATAGCACAGAATCCATATATGTGGTGAGTATAATAGTCCCCACTGCAGTTCTTCAGAATTTTGACTAAAGCAGAAGGTAAAATTTCACATGTGCTCCATCCTCACCTAAGAAGAAAAAACAAGAAAGGACGACTGCAGCATCCTCTCTGCTTCTGCTTTAGCTTTCTGTTCTGACGCTCACTCGATGGTACCCCTGTCTGTTAGAAAGCAGCATGCTAAATTGAAAAATAAATAAATAAATAAATGTAAGCCTGCATCTTACATGACAGCTCCATCTCCTGGCCAAAACTGGAACCATTTTCATTCAAGATCCTTTAGCAATGCTGTATTTAGCAAGTTTGATTAAATGGTGTATAGCACATAATTCCACTGTATTTGAAACCAACTACCTTAATTACTTGTAAATTGAATATTTAAGAAGCATTAGAGTACACATTTTTAAAATTTGTAATCCTACTTTTGGGGTTTAGTTAAATTTATTTACATTATATTTAAACTAAATGGAAGCTTTTCATAGCATTACAAACAATGTTTACCTTAAGACTTACTTAACCTTATTTACTACCTTAAAAAGTAACATGTATCTCCTATAAAATAATTTTGGATGCCAAATTTATCTTTACTGTTACCTCTTCATGGAGAAGTTGTTTAAATAGTTTTTTAAGATTTTATTTATTTATTTGAGAGAGAAAGAGAGACACCCAGCAGGGGGAGTGGGAGAGGAAGAAGCAGGCTCCCAGCAGAGCAGGGAGCCTGATGTGGGGCTCGATCCCAGGACCCTGGGATCACGCCTGAGCCGGAGGCAGACGCTTAATGACTGACCCACCCAGGCGCCCCAGAAATTGTTTAAATTTTTGTTATTAGAGAAATTCTTTGTTATGTTGTTATTTTTGCTCTTCGGAGACAATTTTGGAGGATTAAAGTTAACGCAGCACAGTGAAATTACTAAAAGGCAAATGAAAATCTTTAGCCAACCCAAGTTTTTAAGATAGCTCAAAATATACAGATATCATGCTATATGAAATTTGATAATTGTAGTAAATGTGTAGTTACACCTTCTTAGTAGGGTTAGAAGGTGTATTTGGCAAATAACACCAGTCACGCAAAGCATATTATGTGTTCAATATAGATCTGTTTAATTAATTTTTCTGTTAGCAGTTGTGAAGATCTGGTTCATTCTTAAATTTCTGAATAAAAAGATAGATGGCCTTCTTTCACAATACCATTCAAATCTGGGGACAGGTATATGAACTAAAATTCTCCCTGCCTAGCTCTTTTGATCCTAAAAGCCTTTCGCAGAGGTTGCATTAATGCTATCCATGGTGCTGAAAACCAATTCTGGAACTCACAGGATTCCAGGTCTTAAACTGGTCTGAAATGTTGTTTTTGTAATATTTTATATAAATTTTATTTTTAAAAGTCTTATATCACCCAGGATAAGTGTTAGTATCTAAGATACAAATATCTAAGTCATATTTTATCCACAGAATATGTAGTATACATGTTGACTGGAAGCCATAATGCTGATGAATCTATTTAATAAAAACATGATTATCAGTCACACGTTTTTTGATCCTTTATATAATATTTCACTTTATCCTTGCTGAGGTCATATTATGTAGCTTGTGCCAGCATTAGTGGCCCATCGACTAGATGGAATAGATGAGGATACCCAAGCCCACTTTTTAGTAACTTCTCCAGAGTTAACTAATAAGCAAGTCAGAAGAACAAATCTGGTTCTCTAAATTTAGTCCTATTTCTACAATATCATTAAGATACATTTGTATTGTTTTTTAAAATGCATTATTAACATTTCACAAAAAAATAAAGTGACTTAGTAGGTCACATTATTTAAATATGTATATCCAACTATTTCATTTTGTAAGTTTTCTGCAAAAACATAGGATACTGTTATAATACTCAGGGCACATAAGTCATGATCATTTTTTCTCAAATTTTCCAGCAAAGCACTCCTAATGGCCAAGAAGCTTGAACTCATCATATTAGAGCTTGAGATGCCACAAGCATGAAATACCATTGAAGCTTCTCTTTATCTTTAAAATCACAGGAATTTTATAATAATTTATATAGCATTTAAATATTTTTCTTAAAATATGAATCATTTTTTCCATTGGTTTGAGGGTAAATTTTACCCTTTAGGAAGATGTATCTAACTTATCCTGGGATTTTGTGTATCTCCAGGTATGCCACTGCATATTCCTAGGGATACAATATCCCAGTTTGAGGACCATGAAATGATGTGATATAAAATCAACTTATCTCAGCAAATAGATAATTACTTAAAGTATTTTTTGTGTATTCCTTTCCAGCATATAACTTCAGTATTGATGAATCACAAAACATAGAATTCAATAATAATAGGTTATACCTTTTAAAAATTTATAAAGTATATTTGCATTCTTCATTTTTAGCATGCTCTTGTCAGTGTCACTGTGGTAAATTGTAAACACTGTCACAATCCTTTCCTCCTTCCCTGTTCGTGTTGTTGGTGATGTGACTACTATTAGGAGATGGAGATTATCTTTCCATCTTTTATCTGGGCTGACCTCATGATTTAGTAAAAGAATATAGTGGAAGTGATACTGTTCCAGTTTCAAGTCTAGGCCTCAAAATTTCTTAAACATCTTTTTTTAAAAGATTTTATTTCTTTATTTGAGAGAGAGAGAGAGTGAGCAGGGGAAGGAGGAGAAGGAAAAGGACAAGCAGACTACACTGAGCATGGAGCCTGGCGTGGGGCTTGATCCCATGACCCTGAGATCATGACCTGAGCCAAAATCAGGAGTCAGATGCTTAATCGACTGAGCCATCCAGGCACCCCTAGGCATCAAAATTTCTTGCACGCTTCTGCTTATTTTCTTAGAACCCTCTCTGACCATAATATGAAAAAGTCTGGGCTGCCTGAGGAAGACATGAAGCCAAATGGAGTAGAGACAGGTTTAATTGCTGTAAACTTCCAAGAACAGCTAGCCCAAAGCTGACCTGGCAGCTGATGCAGGTGAATGAACAAATCCAGCTAACATTAGCTAAGTCTAACCAGGATCAACAGAACCAAAAAACCATGAACTAACTAAATGTTCATTTGGGGATGGTTTGTAATGTGCCAAACCCAATTTCTTCATGCTCAATTCAATGTTATATTTTTCAATTGTAATATTTGAAAGCATTTGAAAAGTTTGCTTTCTTCCTCTTTCCTGAAATACTTTCCTCACTTGCCTTTGCTTGGCACCATTCTATAGTCTACTTCTTCTACACGTTCTTCTCAGTGCCCTTTGCTGGTTTTCCCCTCCATTATTCTACCTTTGAACATTGACTTGTCCCAGAAAACCGTCTATGACAACTTCCAAATTATTGCTCTAGCCTGGTCCTCTCTCCTGAACTACAGACTTATAATTAAATGCCATTTAACATAGTCACTCTCTATTAACTTAACATGTCTAAAATGAGCTTCTGCATCTCTTGTAATATTCACCATCTTAGGTAGTAGCAATCTCATCTTTTAGTGATGTTAATCCAAAACTTTAATGTCACCTTTGACTCTTCTCTTACTTTCATACTCTACATCTCATCAGTTTGTGAATACTGTTAGCTTCTCTTTTGAAATGTATCCAGAATCAAACTCACTACTTTCCTATTATATCTTGGCATAAACCAGCATCATCTGTATTTCGTATCTTTGCAATATCTTCTTAACTAGTTTCTTTCTCTATTTCTTTCCTTGCCTTTGCTACAAGCTATTCTTACCACAGAAACTGAAGTCATCTTATTAGACTGTACATCATATAATGTACTCCTCTTTTCAAAACCTTCCAGTGGCTCTTCATCTCCCTCAGAATAAACCCAAAGCCTGACCAAATGCTCACAATGTTCTGAGCAATCGGAACATTTTTACCTCTCTGATTTATTCCCTGGTTACTCTTGACCTCACTCACTCTACGGCAACCATTCTAGTGTGTTTGCTAGTTACTCAAACACAGTAGCAATGTTCCTTCTTCAAGAAGTTTCCATCTCTTGATCTCTTTGCCTGGAATGCTCTTCTATAGGTTTCTCATGGTTCACTTTCTCTGCAATTCTGGTCATGGCTCAGAATGACCTCCCACATAAAGCTAGCCCTGATCCCTACCACTACACCCTACTGCCTCTGTTTTTATTTTTTCCTGTATTACTTAGCTGACATACTATACACATTTTGTGTGTCTCTGCTAAAAAAATATAAGTTCCATGAAGGCAGAGATGTTTGTCTGTTTTGTTCATTGCTGTAAACCTGGTTCATCAAACAGTACCCAGAACATCAAAGCTGTTCAAATAATAAATAAATTAGACACAGAATATGCATATTATTTTTTATTACTATGTCATGGAAGTGTTATTTATTTTTATGTGTGGATTCCATGTTTTCATTAATAGAGTGTGAAATCAATGTGGTAAATAGCATGCCTTTGATTAAACTATCATCCAAGATCTAAACAGAAAGCTGAACTTATAGTGGGTATTCAATAAATATGCTGGGTTAATTACATAAATATTGAAAGTAGACCACAATGCTCTACAATTGTTTTCAATGGAGTTCTAAAATAACTTTGTTAATATCATTGAACAAATCTTATTTCATGCTAGCATTTTTGTCACTTTGAAAAGACTTTGAACAAACTTTGAGGAGATTATTACAATTTTATTTTTATTAAACATGTTTATTCTCATCTAGAATATATATATACATAAATATATGAGACAGAATATATATATTCATATATATGTATTCTGAAATCAATTTGACATTCTTTTAGCTAGCAACACGAAACCAATAAAACATAATTTCTTAATGATTTATCTTTCTGGCACTATTTTAATCATAAAATCTATAGTTTTATAGGTTAGGGTTTTATTTTGGCAGTTTGATTTTCAAAATTACTTTAACTTCTAGGGATGAAAGCAAGTGTAGTCATTAATTTTATGTGTCAACTTAACTGGCTAAGGGAGCCCAGAGTAAACATTATCTATGGGTGTATCTGTGAGAGTGTGTCTGGATGAGATGAGCGTTTGAACTAGTGGACTCAGTAAAGCAGATTGCCCTCTCCAGTGTGGGTAGGCGTCGTCCAATCTGTTGAGGGCCTAAATAGAACAAAACGTAAAAGAAGAAAGAATTCATCCCTTTTTCTTCTGCTCCCTGCTTGAGCTGAAACGTCTCATCTTCCCTTAGGAAGGGATATATACCATTGGCTCCATGGGTTCTTAGGCTTTTGGACTCACACTGGCTTTCCTGGGTCTCCAGCTTTGTGTGTGTGTGTGTGTGTATATATATTATATACATAAATATAAACATATTTATATATTTAAGCACACATATTTTATATAAAATATTTTTACATGTAATTTATATACATTTAATATATTTATATGTTTGTATTATATATACCTACATGTATTATATATTATTCTATATTTTATGCATTGCATATACTATAATAATTATTATAATATTTTACACATTTATACCTATGTTTGATCAAAACTTGATTTTGTCACTTTTTACCACATCTCACTCAATTTTTTAGCAACTGTACAATTCAAGAAAGGGAGAAAGACAATCTAGAATGGACCTAATATTTGTTTACCTTTTTCTTGCATCAATTCTTCCCACATAAAATATCTACATTGAAGAAATACAACCAAGGAAACCCCTGAAAAGAATGATTTAATTTATACAGTTTTAGGCACCTTGAAATATGCCAACCTCTTTTAAATTACTGGTTGCCAACTTCAAGACAGTTTTAAAAAGTTGAACTCTGTATCTAATGTTTTTCCTGTAGATTATCATTGAGCATCATAGACCTTTAAGCTATAAAAGGCAGATTTTTTATACCATATTCAAAGACTTCTAATACTGATGGAAAAAAAGGGTAGCTTATCATACCAGTTCCAATTAGTACGAATTGCCATTTACTAGTATGTTATCAAACGGTGGATGAAGAAATAAAGGGTCAGTACAAATTAGGCTGTCAAAAGCATGTAATTTCCATAAACAAAACATTACAAACAGAATATGTGCCATAATCTTTTGAAAGAGGAGATGTTACAAATAATTTTAGCATTAGCTAATGTTTGTTGAGTACTTTTTATGTGCCAACCAGTGTGCTAGGCACTTGGCAAAGATTATCTCATTACATTTCCACAACAGGTCTGTGAAATAGGTTTTCTTTTTCTTCCCTCACAAAGATGAAGAGAATAAAGGTAAAATTCCTACAGCTCACCAGCTGTGTCTTGTGTCCTGCGTCTGGAAATCCAACTCAGACCTCTCTTTTCAACGGTCAGGTTCTATTTGAGTTCTACTTCAGACTCAGGAGATAAAAATACCGAAGAAAATATTTTAGTAAGCTTTGGAATTTGTGTGCTTTTTGTTCTCAGCTCCAGGTCCTCACCAATTATGTGAGCCAAAAGGGCAGGGTGATCTTCAGGTTTGCTTCTCTTGACTGTGGCATTTTAGAATGGATGATGGGTTTGCAACTGATGGAAAGACTAATATAGGAAGACAGGAAGAGAAGGCAAAAAGAGAAACAGAAGGAGTCAGAGTGATTAAAGTAAATAAACTGTTAAGAGATTAATGACTGGGAGGAGGGCAGAGTGGTAAAGAAGAGAAGCATAGGACCCCTGGAATTCTGCCAGAGATTCTTCTCCTCCGAGAAGATAGTTCTTTGAAAGAAAAGTGCAGCTTTCCATGATCCACTGAATGAGAAGTTCTCATACATGGTAAAAGTCTCATGTAATCCTGTTACTGACACCAGAAATATATGAACGCTGGCTGGTGGCTCCCTGCTGAGGATAACAAAAGTACAATCAGGTTATCCTGACATCACTAATCAGGAGGGGCACTTCTGTCCTGGTCAAAAACTCAACTAACATGACGCACTGCTTAGACACACTAATACTCTCTGAATCCTATGACAGAGTATGGTCACTTGGTTTCCGCAAAAATCCCCCTGATAGGCAGAAGACTGATCATAAACTCCAAATCCTTTTTTATGGTTCTTACAGCAGCCATTTCATAGAGCCTCATTTTTCTAAGCTTATTGTTATTATTATTACTAATAATGGTAATTCTCAACTAAAAAATTTAGATTAAAAACTGCATTTGGTAAATTCCTAATTTTATTTCCTGACAAATTCACCTCTGTGGGGTAAATAACAGAAGGTAAAGAACTAAAACCACACTTTTTTTTTTTTTAGAGAGAGTGAGAGAATGCACAGGAGCAGTGGGGGGAGGGGCAGAGGGCAAGGGAGAGAGAGAATCACAGGAAGGCTCCACGCCCAGCATTGAGCCCAATGTGGGGCTTGATCTCACGACCCTGAGATCATGACCTGAACCAAAATCAAGAGTCCAACACTTAACCAACTGAGTCACCCAGGTGCCCCTACAACCACTCTTAATTCAGCACAACAAATTTAGGAAGAGCCTACCAGGATGGATTATGAGATGGGATGGAGATGTCAGAGATGATTAGAATTCTGGAGGTTGCATGTGGCAGACAGTCCTGCTTTCCACCTATATGAAGCATGAAGGCTGAACTAAGGAAGACAGTCAGGAGAAGCCTTAATCACTAGAAGCAGCCCTTTCTCTTACTGGATTTATTGCACCATAGCAAGTTATAGGGACCTAAGTCACATGAGAACGTTGTAGCATGGCAAATGAGAAAAATGAACTCAAAATAAAACCCTAGAGGGATGGGGCCTGAAAGATGCTAATTGTTTCGTAAATGGAGTGGAGAAAGGAAGATAAAAGTCTAAAGAAATTTCTGAGTGTATCCAAGTTCACCTTACTGTGAGGATAAGTACCTTCTGGTAAGTTTCTGGAGATAAGAGGTGGCACTGCCCATCTTTTCCCTTAACCCACGTTTATATCGACCTGCCAGTTACTTAAAGTTACCTCTATCATATCGCAGTTCACTGGGGAGGTACTTCTGTGAGCCAGGCAAATCTACTAACTCATGGAAGATAAGGGATGTCAGGAATGGAGGGAACACCTAGAAAGGGAATACCACAGAATTAATAATTTTGCCACCTGGGTACCAAATAGTGTTCCTCCAGTATCTACCCTCATTGGATGATGCAAATAAACTCAGTAGAGAGCCAGCTTGTTTTTCCCTTGGATTTGGTTCCAGTAGATATTTCTTTGTTCTAAAAATTAATTGGAAATGGAGTCCTCTGGATGGACAAACATTGTTTTAGGCATGTAGCTAGTCACTATGATGTCAAAGTAGAGAGGAGGATTGAAATCAGAGTAGTAGTTTAAATGTTTCCTTTGAATAAGTGAAACACCACCAGCAGCATGGTATTATCCAAGATAAACAATGTAAGACAGTGGTAGGGGAAGGGGAATAGAGGCCCTTGAATACGCCAGTCAGGTCCTCAGCAGCTGTGTAGGTATAATGTCATAACTGTTCTTGTGATCAGCTAGGGTCAGTTAGTGATAGATTCTGAGTTCAAGAAAATAATCTCAAAAGTAAGTGCTCAGGCTTTAAAGGAGATTTCATTGATTAGTTGATCTTACTATTTGAACAGGACCAGTTACCTAGAAAAACATAAATAGTATAGAGTTTTGCTGGAGGAGTAATATCCTCCTGGCATGTTAGAGTAATAATTACTTCTAAGCCAGCTTGCAGAGCAGAAGTCAACAGGATCTTTGGGTGAGGAAGACTTCAGTTCTACCCAAAGACTATAGACAGGAAAATCTTTGCCTTCTTGAGATCAGTAAGTACAACAAACACTGGGACTATTAGCAGTGACCCATCATTAGTACTACAAAGCCCTAGAAATGACAAGATACATCGATCAAATCAGGATCTCTCAGAGTGAATGCCTCATTTACCTTGTCCATACACTTTGCAGTCATGTACACAAGAGGGTCCTGCATACTGCCAGAGATGACTGGAAATTTCCATTTCAATCTTTACCCTTCCACCAGCTGAGGTCTCTAGAGAACCTGCAGGAAAATGTCTGCATATCTGGAGACATTTAACCTATCCCCTTCTTGGATGAAAGGAGAACAGGGGCTAAGCAAGAAGTTTCCATATGTGGCTCTGGAATAAGAAGGGGGCAATATTGTCAGATATAGCATAGTAAACTGTGTTAATAACAGAAATTAAATTCACATTACCATGAACAATGTGAGTAGATGAGGATGGTAAGTCAAGAATAAAAGATATGAATTTTGGGATATAAAGTGAATGCATACATGAGGAAGATAAAGCTGTCAGAGGATATCCAGTATTTAGCAGTGCTTTTTTATGTTCTCCAGGATTAGTGGGCAGAGTTGTTGGATGTGTGGACCAAAAGAGCAACAAGATGATGAGATATAGTCTTTGAACAACTATGATGACATATAGTATTTGAACATTTCATGCAAGATAGGTGGCATGATTCACTGAAATAGTGAATAGTGCCAAGGGGCTGTCAATAGATTCACAAGTAACTCAGGTGAAGAGAAGGCACTAAAATCTTTAAGTTCCACCTGCTTTTATCATTATACTCTGCTCAGCTTAATGATAGCTATGTGGTAATGGAAAGAGCTACCCTGCACAAAGGAATTTCTTTGAGTTCCACCAGAGTTTGAACACCTATCAGGAGTGTTGTCAAATGGATTTGTACTGAAGATTTCTCACTGATGTAGGAATAGCTGGCTCCTATGATTCACTTTGCCTCTTAAATAACAAGATGCTGTGACCAAAGCAAATATCTAAATACCTCTCATTTTACAAATCAGGAAACTGATTTCATATCTCCTTGAATTTATACCTCAGAAAAGGTAGTTAGCTTAGGAGATAGCACTTGAAGAGAGAGAACTAGAAGCCCTAACACCTTATCATCCAACCAGTTTTCTTTCCAGTAAACCAAAGAGTCCCTCCCATGGAAAGGATGTGCAGTTTCTCAGGGGAATTACAGTAAGAGTGGTTTCATTGCTTTGCCTTGCTTTGTGTGAAAGCATTTATGTATTTATAAAAGAAAATGCAATTAGAAAGAGTTGAATTAAGGGAGTCTCTAACATTTTTCAAACTCCAGGGTAGCAGAGACAATTCTCTGTGTTCACCAAACCATTACATTTTCCTCTTTAATATACAACTAAGTTACAAATTCTCAGTTCCCTGGCAGCTTATTGGACTATAATCAAGACAATGCAAGCAAGGGTGATTCTCATCTCTTTCAGGATGGCTCTTCAATCTTTCATATGATTCTTGATAATCTCTTTTATTCCTTATATCCTGGCAAGGTCCAGTGGAGGATTCTGAAGAGCTATTATATAAGATGGAATTGGGTCTTGGCTCATCAATTATAGGAGTGAGAACCCAGGAGATGGAGAATAGTAAGGAAAATCATGGAGCAAGTCATGCCTCAGAGCATGTGGTGTTGATTAACAAATCAGAATTAAAGAATCCTTTGGCATGGTCCAGTATTGCCTAAAGTGTGTTCCCTTAAAATTTAGTTTTTCAAGATGTTTATGGACTTTCTACAAAGGGGGAAGGTAGTTTCTAGAGTCAAAAATTGTTTAAAGAATGTTGAGTATAATAATAGTATAAGCTGAGATATTATAACAAAGTTATACCTTGGATCAAAAAGGACAGAAGAATTCTCTCTCCCATAAGAGTCTAGATCATAGAGGCAAGCTCATACATAGGGACCATTCTGTGGTTCTGCTCCCTCCTAGGCAATTGTCCTCATCCTCATGGTTGAGCTTGGTTGACTTTCATGTCCACATTCTGGCCCATGGGTAGAAGAAAGAAGGTGGAGAACAAGCAATTTCCTTCAAAGCAAATAATGCATAAGTTGTACATTTACTCAGTTACAATTGACTGGTGAGAACTCAATTGCATTGCCACATCTAATTTCAAGGGAAAATGTTGGGTGGCTATATACCCAGGTTAATCTCAATTACTATGGGAAAAGGAGAGAACACACTTTGAGGGAAAACTAGCAGTCTACCACACTGGATTAAAAATATTAAATTCTTTTTTTACTGAAGGATTTCTCAAGATATTTAAATCACTAATGCATATTATGTGTTCTATATGGTAGTGTTCTATAGAACATACCATCAGAAACACTGGCTTATCAAGTTCCTCTAGTTATAAAAGCAGGAACCTATCTACCTCACCTGCCACTGAAAGGATAAAAGAGTGGCCACTGGAGGAAACCACTGCTCTAATCCCCCAGATTCACTTCTAGAGTTCTATTGGAATAAACTAATGATGTAGAACCTAATATAACACTTTCTGTCCATAGATTCTAAAAGGAAAACAACAAAAATAAAAATAACGGTAGAGAACTTATCTTGCTGCTCCCAAATTTGCATATGTGCTTGGAAATAAACATAAAAGGCTTTCTTCAATTGAACTTTTTGAAGGAGAAAAACACTTTACCCACACATTAAAATATTATCCACAGACTACAGTCAGTATTTTTAACACTTGTTAGTTAGGAGTCATACAGCCTTATAAGTTTAGAACAGAGTACCAGCACAGAAGGCTTAAAATATAAGAGTGGGAGTATTGCTGTTGGGACAAATTTAATGGCAGTTGTGGTTACAGCAACAAAACTCAGGTTGTCTGCCATGTGCCAATAATTCTAGGTCTCTCTCCTGGCTCTCTATCTCACTCTGACTGCTCTTTTGTCTTCCTCCTTCTACTATCATTTCTATCTGATCAGATGCAGTATTTTAATTATAAAAATACTATATTTAATTTGTTAATAATGATAATAGGCCCATAGATGCAAATGATTACTTTTTTTAAAATTGTCATGTAGTTGATAACACAATGTCACATTAGTTTCAGGTGTACAACATAGTGATTTCACAAGTCTCTACGTTATGTTATGCTCACCACAAGTGGTACCTATCATCTGTCACTATATAATACTATTACACCACTGACTATATTCCTTATGCTGTACCTTTCAAAATTATTAATTTTTAATATAATTTAAAGTGTATCTGAGATTATCCCTATAATACCATGAGTCCCACTCACTATCATTCAGAGATACTTTCTTTAGAGGGGAAGAAAGTTAGATTTACAGTTGGCAGGTTGGTGATGCACTTTACCTTGGGTAGAACTATGAAACTGGATCACTAGTGGAAAGAGCATATATTTTGAAGCAGAAAAATATTACATGTCTCTGTTCCAAATATTACAATTGTGCTTTCTACATAATTTCTGCTAAGCACAGAACTAATTATGATTACCTGCTAAAAAACATTCAATGCCTCACTACTGTCAAGGGATGAAGTCGTAGCCCTTAGGATGGGAAGCGAAATCTTTGTGATGTGACTTCTGCCTGCTTTCCCTTTTCAGGTTTATCTCCATTCCTCTACCATGTGCCATTAGTTTTCATATTACTGGATATTCCCAATCATAGCATATATTTTCATGTCTCTGTTCCCTCCTTCATATTGTTATCTCCACAGTGAACCTTCTTCCTTTTCCATCATCTGCCTGGAAATCTACCAATCTGGTAAATCTCAGGACCTGTACAGACCCTGCTAACCATCTAAAGCAGATTCATCATTCCCTTCTCCTCCTTATCTTGGATGAAGTAGTATAGCTCTCTCTATCATCCAAATTCACAACGTTGTTACAAGGATCAATCAAACAAAGTTGTGAAGTTATTTTTGAAAGAACAAACTGCTACAAAATCATTTTGAAATTATAAGTAGGCAGTGCTGGATAACAATCCCAAGAGAACCTTTGAGCTTCTTTGTTTTTCTCCTTTGGTATTGACGTAAGATGCTGTCACACTGCAATATCATATTTATTTAATTTTTTGTCATTGTGGCCCCTCCTTCTTTTAGCCTGTCTCTGCGAACACAAAGAGCAGACTGCTAATCAGAAGAGTCCCAGCTGGAATGAAATTGACAGTGTGGGTGCTGAACAAAGTGTTATTAACACTGTGGGCAGAAGCAAAGGATCAGAGAAATGCTTTCTTCCTAGAAATAGCTCCTGGGCTCTCCTCCACCTCATTTGCACCTCTAGGTGTTAGTCATGTGGATTTAAAAAGATAGCACAAAAAAATTCAAACCTGCCCTGTCTCTTTAAATAAAGGCAATCCCAAATGTCTGAGCATATCCAGACCATTGTGTAGATCCAATTAATGGGATAAATGTTTAATAGCAGACCCTGTGTTAGGTGTTAGGGATCCAAAGATAAACAAAGCAAAATCTCTGCATCAAGTAGTTTACCTTCTAATAGGTAAGAAGGAAAATGAAACCAAGATTAACACAGGGGTGAGATACATTTTATAATGCAGACAAGTATAGCAGATGACCGAGCTAACCAATTTGAGGTTGGAAGCAAAGAGAAAATCAAGAAAGGTTTCTCAGGTGAAAAAATAACAAATGTGTATCTACTAGTGTACTGATACTACATTCGACCAAAACTTATTTTGCTTTTTTGGCCCAGCCCTTTAGAGCATATGTTCTATGAATTTATCACTTGGTCAAATTCTTCTAAATTTGGGAAAATATTATAATCTACATTTGGAATTACCAGTTAAAGCACTTTCCTCTCTTGCCTTCTATCCAGCCTGAATTTTAAGCAAATTTGATGTTTATTTAAACATAACCTGAAGTTATATTTAAGCCATTATTTTATATTTTTCTTTTCTTACCAAGGAATTTTTTATAGTCAAATATTATAAATTTTATGGCATTAAATGTTGCAGTCAATTATTTACAAGTTAAATTTCATTTTAAGCTGATTTCACTTTTAAGTAACTTTCTATGCCCTACTACTTTCATTTTTGCATTTCCAAAATTATTAACACTTTCTAGTTTTTGAACAGATTGGGGACCCAGTTATAAACACAGAGGATCATAGTAAGTCCCATTAACATATTCAATAAGGCCATTCCAGACAAATATTACAAGGTCAAAACCAGAGCTAAACCAGTATCATTTGAGTAAAAGGCTAATGAGTAGAAAGCAATTTTGACTAGATTTTTAAGCTTCTTATCTATTTCAAGGAATCTTGAAGTATCCTTCAGAACAGAGTCAATAAAAACAGTTTATCTCCACTGAAACCCCCTAGTAAATGCAATGGAAATAAACCTGCTGCTTATAAAAATTTTTAGAAAAAAGTGATTGTACAGAATCCAAGTGGGAACAAAAGCTCCCTGGAAAAATCTTCAAAAAGGTTTAAGATGACCCTTATATTGTTGATTCCATTTGGTAGCTGCCTTGTTGTGCACATACACTTATCTGATGACAAATTTCATGACTAATTTCAATATAAAAACCCTGCTTTTGTTTGAATCTGGTCATCAGTGAAACAAAGAAAACCTCTTCTCTGGCAATGCACTGGCCCAGCTTCAACTGGTAGGAGATACGAGAAAATGTAGTATAAGGCACTGCTTTTAAAGAAGAAAGCTATGAGGCTAAAAACAGAATGAGAGCCAACAATCACAGTGTGTCTCCTAGAATGAAGAGCTAATTTAATGCTGCTCTTTCACAAGTAAATAGTTTTCATTCATGCTTTAATTAATCAGATTAATGTAAGCCCTATTTGGATGGGATAAATGTTTGTCTTTTCCATTCTTGTGTGTTATGATTTGCTTATTGGTAACTCAGCTCCATTTCAGATAGCTTAAAGGAATAATTCTGCTTATTCAAGCATGCTGGCAGAGCTGGTTCCAACAAGAAATATCTCTGCATTCAGAGTATGGCTCAAAGGTATCTGCAGAAAAAATACCATTTCTATTCAATCAGGCAAGAACATTTGTCCCAAAGTGATGAATCAAAAAAGTAATCTCTTATAAGGCCCAGACTGCACGTTCTAAGAGACTGTTTTCTTATACCATGATATTCTTTGTGGTAGAACACCTCCACCATCCCTCTTTATTCCCTCATTAGGGTTGGCTTCAGAGTCACCTCTTTCTGAACCTGTCCTGACTACCTTGGCCCACACTGGCTTCCTTCTTTAAACAATGAATTTTTTGCATTGATTCTGACAACAATAGGATGAGTATATGGTCAACACGTTGATGTGTGCTAAGGCTAAAAAGAACGTGGGCTTTGGAGCAAGATAGTGCTTGGATGAAATTTCAGTTCAAATATTTATTAGCTCTGTGACCCTGGACACTTCACCTAACATTTCTAGTATCAGTTAACTCCTCTGTGATACTCACCTGTAACTATCTTACAAGGTTGTGAGTAAGTAAAAAAAAAAAAAAATGTAGCATACCTAGAACATAACAGATGTTCCATAAATGCCATTATAACTTCTATACAAATGATGTCATAGACTATGATAGAGAAGATTTATTCATGTTAATTATATATATAAGTTCTTCTTTCAATTTCAGTGAGTTAACATACAGTTTAATATTAGTTTCAGGTGTACAATATAGTGACTCAACACTGTCCATACAACAGCACATTACAAGAAGTGCACTCCTTATTCCCCATCACCTATTTAACCTAGTCCCTTACCCCATGTTAATTATATTCTTGATTACAGAAAGAAACACAGTTTTAGGTATAATTCAAAAATCTATTCAATTCCCTGAGTCTTCCAGCAAGACTATATATTAAATATTCCCAAACGGCCCTTCTGAAATATTAACAGATTCATTTACTTGATCATTCTTTTCAACAAATGGTGCTGGGTCTATTGACTATACACATACAGAAGAATGAAGTTGGACCACTTCCTTACATCATGAAGAAAAATTAACTCAAAATATATCATTAACCTAAATTTAAGAGCTAAAATTATAAAACCCTTAGAAGAAAACACAGAAGTAAATTTTCTTTACCTTGGGTTAAGCAATGATTTCTTCACTACAACACAAAAGGCATATGTACAAAAGGAAAATTTAAAAATTTGACTTCATCAAAATTAAAAACCTTCGTCTGATATGGAACTTGTATCCAGAATATATAAATAACAACTTGACAATTAAAACAAAAAACCACAATAAAAAACTTCCACTTCCAAAATAGGCAATGGGCAAAGGATTTTTACAGATATTTCTCCAATGAAAATATATATGGTCAATACGTACAGGAAAAGATGTTCAACATCATTGATTATTAGGGAAATGAAGATCAAAACCACAATGAAATACGACTTCACACTCACTAGGATAGGTACAATAACAATTTAAAAAAATAGACAAGTGTTGGTGAAGATATGGAGAAATTGAAAACTTCCACGTGCTGATGGTAATTTCAAATGGTTTTGGAAAACAGTTTGGCAGTTCCTCAAAAACTTCAAGATGTACCATGTAATACAGACATTCCATTCCTAAATATACTAAAGAAAATTTTGTATACCATACAAAATCTTGTCCATGCATGCCAATCACAGAATTAGTCACGGTAGCCAAAAAGTGGAAACAATTCAAAAGTCCATGAACTGATGAGTGGATAGTTAAAATGTGGTAAATCTCTATAATAGACTATTATATGACAATTAAAATAAATGAAATACTAATACATGCTATACGATGGATGAATCTTGAAATCATTAAGCTAATTGAAAGAAGCCAGTCACAAAAGACCATTTAATGTGTGATTCCATTTATATGAACGATCCAGAATAGGTAAATTGATAAAGACAGAAAGTAGGTTAGCGGTTGCATACGGCTGGAGATGCAGGGATGGAGGACTGGGGAAAATGGAAAGTGACTGCTGCTGAATATGGGGTTTCTTGTTGGTGTAATAAAGATGTTCTAAAATTGATAGTGATGATAGTTGCACAACTCTTTGAATATACTAAAAACCATTACATTGTATATTTTAAGTGAGTGAATTGTATGACATGCAAATTATTTCTCAATAAAGCTGTTTAAAAATCAAATCAAATGTGTTGGGGAAAGAATATGTATGAGGAGTAAGTTTAGGCTGCCTCTGTTTCTGGCTTAGATGACTACAGACCTGACACTTAAAACTACCAAGGTAGGAGAAAAGTCATTGGGATAAATGTTTTCACCAAAGACAACAGGGAGTAGAATTCTATGGAAAAAGAAGTCAAGAGTGCAAAATAACAGAAATATCAAGTAACCTAAGAACAGGAATATGTCCTTACATTTGGTAATAATAAGACAATGGTGACTGCAAGGAAACTGGTTTCTGAGGAGTGGTAGGGGTGAAATCAAATTTCAATAAGTCAAGTTAAGATTAAATAAGGACTTGACCGGCCATTTTGCTATCTCTCCTACACTGAGAGAACACACAAACCAAATATAACATCTAAATGACACTTAATCTTCTTTCCTTCTCACCTAAACTTAATATCTTTGCTCCTCTTCCTCTGCCACATTGCACCCAGATGTCAAGAATTTAGGGGACTTTCTTTCTATACCCTTTCCCAAAATGCATTCACAATCTTCAACTTAGAACCTGATCGTAAATCCTGGCTCCAAGAATTCTAGTGTGCATGCCACCCACGTCTGGCACTGGGGACAGGTAGAAGCCCTGAGCAGAGATGACTGTGACATTAGATGAACAAATCACTGAAGCTTCATTTTAATCCAAGTCATAGAAGATAAGATGTTAGAGGGTAGGGAGAGGAGAATGCAGAGATTATGAGTTACTACATGACAAACTAGACCTCAAAATATCTCCATATGCTGGAAAATAAGTTAAACCTTATAAAAACAAAAGAAAATGGAATGGTTAATACAGTTAAACATACAGTTTTGGTCTTGGATATAATAAAGTCTAACTTTAACTTTAGGATGAGGTGGGTTGGTTTTAATAAAATTGTATCTGAAAAAGAAAAATGTAGCATCTGGCTGCTTAGAACAAATCTTCAAACTAAAACATTACAGTGATCATTCTCTCTGGCTCTCTATATATGACTTTGGTATTAATGCAAAGCAAATTTAATTTAGCTAATAAAGTGAAAAACTCCTACGGGAATATTTCAGATGAAGACAAATGGGGAAACACCCTAAGAATTGAAATTTCTACATACAAGTATGTTTTTATTGTTTTCAATCAGAGGTATAGCAAGACATAGGAAGATACTGCCTGACTGTAATAGAGTTTGGCTAAAAATTTACCTGAATTTGGGTTAGGGAGAGGGACTGTCACTTATTTGGGTGTTCAGCTTCCACAAACATATTCCCTACAAGACATAATCTTTCATATAATTATTTCCAGGGAATGTAATTTTGGTGGTTTTTAGATGTCCCCACAAAGACACTCTGTTTCACATCCTCTTCCTAGATTGACCAACAGGAGAAAACTCTGTGAGGGATACTTGCTGTACTTGCCACTCTACACATATCACCCCATCTTTTTATGCCTGCATTCCAATTTTTCTGTAGAGATTTTTCCTGCCCAAATTTTTGGTACTTAGACTTTGTCAAGATCCTGTATTCTTCTGGACACCAAGCCTGGCTCAAAATTGGACATGAAACTCAATCAGAGCCAGTGGATTGAAATATCAAAGTTTTGGAACTATTTGAAGAGAGGGACACTTCCTTTTTAACTGGACTAGAGTTGTGAGGATGTAAAGCTGGAGCTCCTGGAGGCCACCTTGGCATAAAAGAGGAGACTATAATCTATGAATAAAGCCAAGAGTGGAGAAAGAAAAGGAGGAAGCTGTTATAGAGATTGGGTCCAGGCAATTTCATTTGATCCCCTGGGTACGGACTTGCCTCAGGTCATAGCACCTTCTGGACTTTCCACTTCTCTAAGCCATAAAGTCTTTGTGCTTAAGCCAATTATGAGTGTTCTATCACTTGAAGCCAAATAATCCTGACTGATTTTTATATCACTGATTCTAAAATGCCGGCTTCTTGGCAGGCAAAAGAAAACTGGACAGTCTTTTTTATAGCCAGCGAAGGACCCTATGTAAAAATAAGTCATAAATTCAGGCTGGCTTACCAAACATCTTTTCTTTCCAAATGATATTGATTATTAATGTGATTGACTTAACTCTATGTAAAACACATAAATGGAATAGCACAATATTAAAGAAACCTTTTTATTTGCAAGTGCTCTGGGAAAACATTATCAGATATGTGATAGCTCTCTGAAAGTAGTTTCAGTTCTAGCACTTGAAATTCTTGTACTCAATTACAAATTTGGTTTATTAAATGGCAATCTCATTTTATTTGCTTTTACCATGCACTGGGCTTTGCTTTTGCTAATGCTTAGGACACACCCTGTGAATTAAGCTTTAAGGAAAATGTTCTCTATGCTTCCTTCAATCAACTTCCATATTCAAAATGGAAAGAAGACTATCCATTAGACAGAATGTGTTACCTAAACGCAATGCCTTCAACTTGTGAAAGAGACATGCCAGACCTCGCTTCGTCACCTCATTTACTTCCCCCAAGTTTATGACTTATAAAATGAAGTCTTTCAATGCTTTGTTTATTAGCAGCTAGCCTGCTATTGTGTAGTAACACATAGAATTTTAGGACTTAGGTTTCTAGAAGTTATTTAATATATCTCTTTAGTTAAAATTGTGTGTGTGCATTTGTGTGTATATAATCGGAGTTTGTCTACAACTTGAGTCATTAGTCTTTCTCCATGTCACCAATCCATCATAATCAGAATAACCTTTTTTTTCTGGCAGATCTTTCCTGTCTAGCTCATCAGGGGTGATCAAGAACTTAATTGATTTAACTGACTATGTGCTTTTAGTTCTGTCAAACTTGGGTTTGGAGGTGGGACTTCTGGAGATGAGAACTCTGGTTTACGAATATGGCTGTCTTTTGCTGGTCAGTTTGTCTACTTTTTCTTTAATACTCTTTACCACTCAATTACTAAAAACTATCAAGTAGTTTAAGAAGTAAAATACACTTCCTTAATCTTTATTTGTTCTTAAAGTTATTGCTAGAAGTTCAGGAATTTGTAGGACAAATTTCTAATTAGTGAAGAAAAATTGCTCATGCTACTTCATCTTAAAAAAAATGAACTGCATTACCGGCAGTTATCCTTTATATGTCATGCTGCTTGTCAGTGATGATATAAACAATGCTAGGACAAATAATGTATAAGAACACTCTGCAAATGGAGGAACACAACAAGGACAGAATTGTTGGAGTGTTTAATCAATTTTGCTGGTGAAAAGTTTGGTGGATTATGAAGATATTGGAAAATGAGTGAAACACTGAGGCTTTACACAGATGCAACAGCTCACTACAAAGGATTTGGAGATGAAATAGGTGTGGATTAAACAGAGTAGGTGAATCAAAATGTTTAAATTGGAAATTTCAACTGATGAAATAAATGCAATGCTATATTACAAGGAAGGTTCCAGACATCCATATCTGAATGAAGTTTCATGACTCTTACAACCTTATGCCTCAAGGAAACAAAATTTGGTCCGTGGAAATTATAGGGGATTTCTGAAGAAAATTATCTTTGAAACTCCTACCGATTAGTTTCTAAAACACCCTCCAGCAAGAGAGAAAGGTGGAGGTAACCCCATCTTCACCTCAAGCATAGTTATAGGCATTTCAACAGAAGCTATCAAGGAGCTTGATCCAAGTCCCCAGCATTTAATCAGCATTGTGCACAGAAAAATCTAAAATGCTGCTTTGCAAATGTTGCTCTTGCAAAGCATGAGAAGTGGTTTCTGCACTGGAATTGGAACCTATCCACAGAAATTGTCCAGGGGAAAAAAAAGTAAGAGTTTCCACATGGTAGAGACAGTTAATGCGGAATCAGTTTTAAACCTTTTCAA
Source organism: Ursus maritimus (assembly GCF_017311325.1). Taxonomy (NCBI): domain Eukaryota; kingdom Metazoa; phylum Chordata; class Mammalia; order Carnivora; family Ursidae; genus Ursus; species Ursus maritimus. The sequence goes on from NW_024423343.1 coordinate 64,501,654, forward strand.
CTGTCCACCTGAAAAGGCTGATGAGATATGGACAAATAATCTGCATGAAGTGGGTCACCAAATAAACAGGAGCTGAGGAAGCAGCATTTTCCAGGGGGGAAAACATGCTTTGTCCTTATGAAGGGAAGGGTAGTCACATATTCTCAAATATTCCCTTTAAAGAATCACTCTTGAAAGAAGGTGATTACCTCTAACAATTTGGCAATTCCTGGGATGATGAGATGTTGAAGCTGTCTTACAACCTTATCAGCCAAGTAAGAACTTTCCTTCTACTTTCCATCTCTCTCATTTTTAATCCAAGAGTGGCATGCTGGAGAGGAGAGGTAGAATCATAAGGAGGGGAAAGAGGACTGCATTCCTGTTTCCATCAGAGAAGGAGAAAGTTTTAAGTTTAAATCAAGTTCAAAGTTTTATTTTCTAAGTGGGTCTAGATACATATAGTTAGTGAATTGAGAATATGTTCATTACAAAACGAGACTACAAGATTTTAAATTACTTAAAAGTGACCAGAAATATTATTGAGCATGCCCAAGATTTGAACCATGAACAGATGAAGAAATTCTTCCACTCTATATCTTTTTTAAAAACATTGAAGATGGAGCACCTGGGTGGCTCAGCCAGTTAAGCGTCTGTCTGCCTTCAGCTCAGGTCATGATCTCAGGGTCCTGAGATGGAACCTCCCATCAGGCTCCCTGCTCAGTAGGGAGTCTGTTTCTCCCTCTCCTCTGCTGTTCCCCCTGCTTTTGCTCTCTTGCTTGCAAGCTCTCTCAAAATAAAGAAATAAAATCTTTTAAAAAATTGAAGATAAAAATGCAGTTGTCTTTGATATCGTATGTTGTGAACCCTAGCTGTTCAATGTATTTTTTGGCTATGAGTATTCTGTAAACATATTGATGGCCTAGTATTCACAGTGTCACTATGTATATAAACATACTTATTCCGAGAACTCCTGAATGGGAGTCGTTGCCTATAATTTGTTCAGGCCTTTTAGTAGCCACCTAGCTACCAACAAAATGCTTATCTTATTTTGAAGGCTTCCAAACAATGGAATAAGTATGACTAACTTATAAGTAATTAACAAATAAGCAATAAAAAGCCATTGAAAAAGTCTAGAGGAATCTAGAGGAGTATGAAAAATCCAAATCTTAGTTTTCTTGATAGTATAGGAAGCTGAATTATCACATTAGATATTGATTTTTCTAATGTTTTCTGTATGTATATTAAGAGAAAGAAATAATACAGTGGAAAGAAATCTTTACACAAAGTTAAGTAAAAATATGTGTTTGAAAAATAAAGTTTGTGAAGAAATATGGTAGTTGACAGTTTAAAAACCATACTGTCCTTCTATTTGTCTTGCCAACAATCCTGTGAAAGAGGTAAGAACAGAAAAATTACTACACTTACAGGTGATCCCAGGGCTGATGCTGAGATTATCGCTAGTGCTCCTGGTAATTCATTCTCGCTGTTCGTGAATCTGGTTGGTTATAAGCTAAGACCTGCATGAGTACACCATGTGCAGACAACCTGTCTAAGAAGGAAGGCAGCAAAGAAGAAACTGATCCAAAGATGGAGGGACAGATTCCAGATGCCCTCATTTCAGGACACAGGACCTAGATGTGCCCAGAGCACCTTTAACTCTTACAATTTTTAGTTCATGACTTTGTTATTGCCCCTTTTGTCTTGAGTTCTTTTAAACAGGGGTTCTGTCACTTACAATCCACAGAGCTCTAAAATGCACATGCTGGCAATATAGCCACATGATTTTCTTTGACAAAGTTTTCTAGAAGCACCCATTAATACACTTCACAGAGATCATTCTGTGTAAGGTGACTGACTTCAGGACATTTACACATTTTAAAGCCTGCTATCCCATTTTTTCAGGCATTCCTATTTAACATAAAGAAGAAGGAATGATTGTTCTCTGAAGAGCAATTCCAGCCAGATGTCCCGTCCCCTAGCACCTGTGCATACCTCCATCTTCAGACGTGTATCATGTTAAAACTGCTGTGCTGTCAGTTTCCCTCCCTTGTCTGAAAGGTCCTTGAGGTCAAGGCCAGGTTTTATTCTTACTCATGTTCCACCATCAAGCAGAATGAGTGGCATATCTTACGCTTTCAATAAATGCTTGTTAAGTAAGCTTCAGTATTTTTAAACATCAAAATTACTGTTGCAAATAATTCTGTAGAAGGTGCGGTTCCCTCTCTCAAGGTACTTTTTAACAGTGATATTACATATTATATTCTTCACATGACACCTTGAGCATGTCTCTGATCTATTATAATAATCAAATAGCATAGATGAATGACATGATTCTTATCTTGATGTCCCCAGCCCTAAGAGATAATCTGGCTCTAAACTATTATTTATGTTTACAAACCTAGCCAGATCAAGTGAATCACAGCCTTGCTTTAACATGCTGCTACTTCCTCTGCTGTGTTCTTAATTCTGCATAAATAAATAAATAAATAAATAAATAAATAAATAGGCTAGATGGAGTAAATTAGTAGTATCTACCTGAAGGCTGGGAAACTGACACTCTTAAAACAGTGAGAATAAATCAACAACTAATATTTATCCAAGTGCTTACAATTGTCCAGCCTAGGCAGAGCACCTGCCTTGGTGTTAACCAGCATTTAACTACTGTGTAAGTGGCTGCCAAGCCCTACTTACTGCCAGGAATTATTTTAGAATCTAAAGTCTGTGTTTGCATTATCAGTCCTTCTATTTGGCTCCCTCCTGAGCCTCCCAGAGCCATGCCCGCCCACCCACTCAGCAAGGCTGCCTGGCACAGGAGCAAAGCACTGTGCTAAGTCCATTTATGTCCCGCAGGACAGCCCACCCTCATCCCACCTGCTCTACTGGAGGCTGAACAATTGGGTCCAGGTGTGCAGTGACCCATAGCAACAGGGACCAAAGCCAGTGCCACCTGTCTTGCTGGTTAACAGAAGGAAAGATTTTTCTAGAAGACTACACATTGCCAATTTGGGTAAAATTAATGTCTCTACCTGGAGGAACACTTTGCAAGGGAAGTAAAGGTAGTATTATTTTCCAGATAGAGATTAAAAAAAAAAAACAACTAGTGTTGCTAGAGATAACATTGTAAGAAAAATAAATATGCAGCTGTCCTCCAAAAAATTTTAAAAGATACTTAGTATTGGCTATCAAAGGGGAGATAAGAATTGTTTGAATCTATCCATACAACTGAGTAGATCTGTAGTAAATTATAGTTTCTCTCCATGGAACCAAACCCTGTATGCTTAAAGTTACTTCTTTGTCTTCCTGTTCTCCAGGCTTAAACACTATTAACGTAATTAACATTTCCNNNCAGGATTTGTACTCTGTTAAACAGTGGTGTGTGCTCCCTTTTCATTTAGGTCAATCTTGAGAATCATTATCCATAAATTCTTTAGCCTTCATTTTTAAAATTATTTGTCTCTACACTTAGCAATTAAAAATTTCTGATATGAGCACTCCTGCTGTCTGTAGTTTTTAATTTACCACTTTTTTTCCAAGTTCCTTAATTAGGTCTCAGATTAGAAATGATGCAGCTTTACAAAATGCATTACCTATTTCGTTGTCAAAGAAGTAATCATTTCTTCAGAGATATCTGATTGTAATTTATTTTATGATTTTGTCCCACTCATTTCCATAATTGTTTAAAACATAAACTGTTGTGTACAGGGGACCACATTAGAAAATTTAGAGATTACAAGGATAAGTATGATATTTATGCTTCCATGAAACTTACAATCTACTAGGTGATTTAGATATTTAACAATTATAATACATGTTTATACATAATAAATGCAAAAAGAGAGTAAACCAGTTCTTCTTTCAAATCCTTAATGTAAGAATCTGGGTGGCTCGGGTGGTTAAGCATCTGACTCGTGATTTTGCCTGAGGTCATGATCTCAGGATAATGAGATCAAGCCCTGCTTGGGGCTCTGTGCTGGGCGTGGAGCCTGCTTAGGATTCTCTCCCTCTCCCTCTCGCCCTCCCCTCCCTGCACACTCCCCCCCCCAAAAAAAGTCAAAGCTGTATCTTTGACATTCTATTCCAAATTCTCCAGCTGTGTAATCTTGGTCAAGTTACTTGACCTCCTAGAGCCTTAATTTCTACATCTTTAAAATTAAAATGAAGGCAACACCAACACTTACCACATAAAATTATGAGGATTAAGTGAAATAATACATGTGAAGCACATAACACAGTGCCAGTCACTGTGCCCACTAAATATGAGCAATTTAATATTTATTGTCATATATTTTTATACCAAAGTATCAGAGAGGTTAAAGTTCAGATAGACAAATCAATGAAAACCTAAGAAGCAAGCTGATTAAATAGAAGACTAATGGCATTGGGTAAAACCTTGGAGAATTCATTTCTGTGTGATGGGGGAGGCAGACAATAAATCCTAAAAATAACAGTTTGAATTTCCTATCACTACAGTGGGATGGGGCACCAAAGTCAAAATAAAACATGTTCATAGAATGTAAGGAAATGTGGTATTTCTTGCATGCCCAGGTTATGGACACTCAATTGGACTTACTACTTTTGGTCCAGGTTGATGCCATGGAAAGCTAACTACCTGCATTTCTGGGCTGCATCATCTAGTCACTCAGCAGCCACTCAGGAAAGTAGATTCCCCAAACTTGAATATTGTGGTGTTTGTTTCAAGTCCAAAGGAGGGAAACCTGGTGTAGTTAGATATCAAGTAAGAGGAAAGAGAGTTGCAAGGGACTCGGAGAAAGCACACAAGGTTTACAGTAAATGCACCCCAAAACTTGTCACAACTACTGAAGCTGGAAAACTAAATAGAATACAGTACGTTATAAAAGCACAGTGTGAAGGAACAAGAAGGAGGTTAGTATTTGAAAGAATGAAGACAAATTTAGAGAAGCAGTTGAAAATGAGAGGTTTCAACAGAGATCCCTTGAAATGATGTGTGGATTGAGAGCAGTAGGTATTTGAGAAACAGGAATTTGGGCCCTTTTCTCTAGAATCAGCCCAGAGACGGCCCAAGACTATAGAGAGGAATGGCTGACTTTTACATCTAAAAGATGTAACCCAGGCACCTAGATTCCCAGCTTCATAAAATATTTTGACAAAATTTGCCAAAGACACGAGCCATTGCTTAAATGTCATCATCTTAATAAACCCTTCTGTATGATCATCCAACTTAAAATTACAACCTCCTACCCCATCAACTATTCTAATCCTTTTCACTACATATTAATTTTTCTTTCTTTTTTTTTTTAAAGATTATTTATTTATTTATTTGACAGAAAGAGACAGCCAGCAAGAGAGGGAACACAAGCAGGGGGAGTGGGAGAGGAAGAAGCAGACTCCTAGCAGAGGAGCCTTATGTGGGGCTTGATCCCAGAACGCTGGGATCACACCCTGAGCCGAAGGCAGACGCTTAACGATTGTGCCACCCAGGCGCCCCAAATTTTTATTTCTTTACTCAATACTAATCTTCTAACATATTATACAATTAATTAATTATGATTATCATTTATTGTCTATATCTTCTTCACCCCTAAAAACAAGCTTCATGAAGGCAGAGATCTTTGTTTTGTTCACAGACATGTACCAAAAGCAGTTCCTAGCAAACAGCGGACACTCAATAATATTTACTGAATAACTGAATTATTGCAACCTATGCAAATATATGACCAAAGATTGAACCCCTCACCTCTACCTTCATGCCTTAGTCCCATGCAAGACTCTGGAACTTTGATATGATGGGTAGAGGTACCCTGGTAATCACTGAAGTTGAAATTATTATCAATATTATTTTTCACACACCTGAACATAGATTGAAATTCATATATACAACATAAACTCTGTAATATCTTTCAAATCCAAATTCTCTTGTCTATCTCCACTTTTGTCAGCTTGTGCATGCATTATCCATCCATCATCTTTCTCAGGTCTACAACAGCAACATTCTATTTTTCTCTCTGCCTTTCCTCTTGGCCTCCATCTATTAGATGGAGTGTCTCGCTTCTTTTCTAGGTTTTTCTTCATTAGCATCTCCCAATCCCTCCCACCCATCCCCCATCTTCATAATTTTCTTAACAACCACTCTTCCTGCCTACAGCACATTGGAAAGTTGCATTAGCCTATTTACCTTTGTAAACTTAGAATAATTTTCTGAAATATGAATATATAATTTCAAATGTGATTAAATGGATTAAAAATAATTACTTAGATTTCTTTCCTCCACTAATAAAATGAATATACAAACTGTGAGGGATTTATTTTGGCTAAATTCCTCTTATAAAATTGATAATCTAAATAAAAGGTTTCATAAAATAAAGTTTTTATAGGCTTCCATAAAATAAAGTTTTTCAAAGAGTTACACTCTCTAGACTTAGAAGATATATTGTCTAAGCACAGTTTCCTATTTTTAGTGTTCTATCTTATTCAGGTAACATTAAAAAATGTTGTAAAAATTTAATGTAAGGTCAAGTAAATATTTTCAAATATGAGAGCCTATCAAATTAAAATTTCAATTCTTCCCATATTGACTTAATCATGTATAGATTTGAACATAGTTACTTGCATGCACCAAATTTTAGAAGACAGAATGAGAGACTGCATAAGTGAATTTTCTAAGTGCTTGCTTATAATTAGTACTAGATGCTAAGAGCTCATGGAAAAAAACAACACTGCATTTTTCCCTTTAGCTTAGCTGATCTGATAGTCTGACAATGTCACACTAACAAAGTTTGTGTAGGAAAAAAAAAAAAGCCTGTTGCTTAGTCACAAGCCCTAGAGTGGAGAGTGTGTGTGCATACAGGTAATTATCCGGTGATCTTTCCTGAGAGAAGCAGAAAAGTCTATCTTCAATACCTGGCCTTATCTACTTCACATTTGTCTTTTCCTAATGAAACCCCAGGGTAAACAATGGGCATTTGCAAGCATCTAAGAGTATTTAGTCATTTGAATGGATGACACATTCTCACTTCCAATAATTTGTTCAACAGTATGAAAGATATTATTGAACACTTGTAGTTAAGTTGATACTTTGCACTCAGGTACAGGTTACCACAGCTGTTACACTATTAGTGAAGTGGAATAAATTTGCCTACCTTTTATAAAAACAGAGTAAAATCTTATTCTAACTCTGGTATTAGATGACAAGGCTTTTCTCAATACTGGCTTTCTGAAGAGGTAGTACACGAAGGTATGCATAGTCACACACCATCCTCTGCACAACAGATATTTATGAAGCACGAGCTATGTGTCAGGCATTGTATTAATAAAGAAAAGGATATAAAAAGGTATACTGCTTGCTCTCAAGGACCTCATAGTCTTGTATAAGAGTGTTGAAGAAGATGATTGGAAGCAGATAAGCCAACATTTACAATGCAGTATGAAAAATACTACTACATGACAAAATATAACCAAATAACATAATGCTACCCATATATTCTGAAGAACACAGATGAGGATTTGTAAATCGTTTATGGAGAGAGCATGACAGGATACCAAGTTCATTATCTTTTCTGAGTCTTTAAGAATAAATAGCAGTTGGCCACATGCTGAAGTGAAATGTGGTTGAGAAGGGCAACGACAGAAATTTCAAACTGAGGAAATAGTGGAAACTAGAAACTAGTAGAAACTAGAAAGGCATAGTGGCCAACATACCTTCTGAAAATTGCAATTACATAGTATAGCAACAACATGGAGGGAAATCTATATTGGATACCATTTGAAAATGGAATATTTTTTACTCTTTTATAATAAGGGTAAAAGTATTTAATATTACTGAATCAAAGCACACCTTATAGGTAATAATTTTGACAGTTACTGTATCTGAGAAATGTGAGTCCTTAATATAAAATCACTCTGCCTACTGAGTAGACTTTAAATTGACAATTATCTTGTTTTTTAGATTGATTTTTACCATCAAAATTTACCAATTTTGCCTTTCTGTACCAATTTTTACCACCTTAAAAATGTGAAAAGTATCTATACTTGTCAAGTTTAGAGATGTTATAAAGAAAAAAAAAGACAACGAATGTAAAAGTATTGCATTATCTTTTATCAGAAGAAGACCATTATTCCTTTTTATAATTTATAACACCTTATATATGAAACACTGGCAAACATGAGTTAGTGCCAGTATTTATCAGCAGAAGATTAATATCTAAAATGGACTACAGAGGTGTAAAGGCACAAAGAACATATGTTCTCTGTATGAATCTGAATTATGTTTATGTTTACTTTAATAATAATAAAAATAAATGCAAGCATAGTGGTAGGTACATTTGCTATGAAGCTGACTAAAGATAGAAACACAGGAAGCTGAATATAAGCATGAATTAGGCCTTCTAGAAGAAGGCAGTTTCCAGGATCTCTTCAAACAGCAGAAAGGATCCATTCTAGACTCACAAGGGAACAACTGAGCGATAAATAAATGTAAATGGCATGAAGGTATATATTTAATGTCTTTTTAATATCTTAAATGCTTAAAATTACACTAATCATGCACGCACATGTAATTGCACAAGGTTTAACAGAACAGAAATATAAACAGAGCAAATCCTGAAATTTCCATACATTTCATCCTTCATTCCCTTCCTCCTTCGAGAAGTAACAACTGTTAAACCCTTAATGTCCCTTTTTAAAAAATTCAATATAATCCACATACAAAACAAGTGCCTCAAACATAAATGTTGGACTCAATTAATGATCATGAAGTGAATCCCTGTGTTACCTCCACCCAGGTGAAGAAATAAGACTATACCAGATCCCAGATCAGCCCCAATCTCAACCAATTCTTGCCGAAGACTACCTTATCTTGAGGCGATTCACTATTCTAACTTCTAATATTAGAATTCATTTTACCTGTTTTTAAATTTAATAAAAGTAATCACAATGTCTTATTTATGTGTGTCTGCCTTCTTTCTGCTCAGTGTTATATTTGTGAAAGTCATCATGTTTCAGGCAGTTTTAGTTTCTTCATTTTCATCTGTGCACACTATTATGGATTAAGAATATATCATAACTCTTTTACCATGCTCCTGTTGATGGATGTTGTGGTTCTACTCCTTTGAACAGTCTTCAATAATGCTGCATTCTTGTATTACACATTCTTATATATATGCACACATTTCTGTCATGTATACACCTAAGAGTACAACTCATTGGCTCACAGGCTACATTTAGGTTCAGCTTTAGTTGATAATACCAAAGTGATTTTTCAAAGTGATTGTACTAATTTATATTCCTATGAGCAGTATATGAGAGTTTCTGTAGCTCCAGATCCTCACCTTTAGTAGTATTAGCCTTTATAATTTTAGCCATTCTGGTAGGTATATAGTGGTACTTCACTGATCCAACAGGATAATAGTGTTCCTTTAAACACTGTCTTGGAAATAACAGTCCAGGGAATAAGAAAATGTGGCTTGGGTCTGGGAATTTTATCATAAAGTTTATAGATGTTATGAAAAAGCATTATTTGGCTATGAAAGCTTATAAAATTGAAACAGAGCCACTCGAGTTAGAGCTCTACCCACAAAGGTTTTGAAGATCCTGAGAAACCAGAGGCTGAAGGAAGAAAAAGACCAACTCAAAAGTCCTAACTGAAGGTTATTAGCTCTATTCTATTATGAATTTCTATGATTTATGCAAGATATGTTTACAAAGTGTTGTCAAATACCACTAAGGTTCCAGAAGCCCTATACTTGTAACCAACAACTATTTTACCTAAACCTCAGGACCACTTACTGAAGACCTGAAAATCACCTGTCATTCCATCTGCAGAAGGAAAGCATACAAGCCACAATGAAGCTAGAATCATAGCAAATTATATCACCCTTCTGGTCATTTCTCCCTCTTCTTCTTTGTATTTAAAATGATAAATCCTGCTCAAATAAAATGAACTTCTTTAGCAAAAAAAGAGTAAAGATCTCTTTACTGACATTTATTTTTCTTTTTACTATAAGGTATATTGGCCCAATCATTATCATTTGTTTTTCTTGTCTTATTCAAACCAGTTATTAAAATGTGGCCTAGATCAGTTCAACTTTCAAAAATGAATTAATGCGGGGTGCCTGGCTGGCACAGTTGGTTAAGCGTCTGACTCTTGGTTTTGGCTCAGGTCATGATTTCAGGGTCGTAAGATCAAGCCCTACACTGGGCTCCACGCTCAGCGCAGAGTCAGCTTGAGATTCTCTCCCTCTCCCTCTGCACCTCCTGCTCATGTACTCTCTTTCCTGCCCCCTCTCTCCCTCTCTCTCTAAAATAAATAAATAAATCTTTAAAAAAACAAAAACAAAAAACAAAAATGAATTAATGTAATCCATCACATCAATAGGCAACAAAAAGGATTTAATCATCCCATTTGTGTTTAAAACTTACATCAAATTTCCTTTGTGGATATCCTTTGTTTCCACCTTATAATGTGGACTGATTGTATTTTCAGCCTCCACAAAAATTTGATTCTGGGATAGGAATGTTACTCCTTACTAGGCAGATTCACAGATGAATTTGAATGTTTTCTGGATATTATGCCTTTGTCTTCCTTGGTTTTCTTTTCCTTCCTTTCCTCTTTTTTTTGGGGGGGGGAGCTGGAGTATATGCTCAAATGACTTTTCAAAAAAGGACATAGAGAAGCTAAAATTTTATTGGTTAGATTATCTGAAATACCTTTATTTGGTTCTCATACAAGGTTTGATTTTCCAGCTTGGCTGGGAACAAAACGATAAAACAATGTTCTCTACACCTTTTAATATCCTTCCTTCCTTGTACCTACTATCATTTATTGTTAGTAAGTCTGATGGTGATCTGATTCTTTATTGTTTTCTTATCTTTTATGTTTTGAATTTTATAATGCATCTAAATGTGTGTTCCTTTACATCAAGTGAATCCTTAGTGAGTCTCTTCATTTCTGGAAATTTTTCTTGTAATTTATTTATTTATTTATTTATTTATTTATTTATTTTGGGGATTGATGCTCTCTCTCTTTTTTTTTTCTTATCATATTTTCATATCCTTGTGTTTAGTTCAACTTTCTAAAAGATGTCTTTAATTTTTCCTTTCAGACTATTTATTTTCTCCGCTTTATGTATGGTATATACAATTTATGAGCACTCTTTATTATATTTTATTTTTCCCCCAAGATTTCCCATTCCCACTTCATAGATGCAATATATTTTTATTTCTCCAGGATACTGATTATAGTATTTATGTATTTGCCTTAGCTCCATATATTGTCTTGATTCTTCATATTTACACTTATACTATTTTTGCATTTGGACTAGACCTAGGGGACCACCGTTCCAAATTTTAAGGTAGGGATGGAAATGAGTGGAGATATCTAGAAAAACTTTAAAGGGAATTCTAAATTAGGTTTGGACATTGGAATAATAATTGTTACTCATTGGCAGATCTAGTGAAGCAATTAAAAATATTAGCAATGAATATGTAAATCAGATGAGACTAATATTACCTGCAAATTCTATTAAATTTGGCATTATTTATATTTTCAACTTATATTGATGTTTATTATAGCCATATAATTCTATTAAATTTGTAATAATTCTATTAAATTTGTATAACTCTATTTGTTATAGAACTGCATTGTTTTTCTTTTTCTTCCTCAAAATTTCATCCTATGATAATTCCATCTTATTGTCCTTAGAACAGTCTAAAATACACACACACATACATACCCATACAAAAATCAGTTCCCCAGAACACACTATTAAGAAAATCTTTTGAGTGTACGGATATGTTCTTTTGAATATATTACCAAAATTGGGCATCGGAATGAATATACTTCTAAGTATTATTACTGGTGGAGAAATAACCATGGGGTGCTAGAGACTGGCAGAGTTAATGAACATTTAGTAAAGCAATGGTGAGCAAGGATAATTTGGCAGTGATTACAGAAAAAACATCAACGTTTCTAGAAAATAGAAATGTTTCATGACAGAAAACTTACATAATGAAATAGTAAAATGTCATGAATTTGCATTAAATGTGTGAGTAACAATGGTCTAAATTAATAAAATCTCATTTTCTTTATGCTTCTCCAGGACTCAGTGCATATTGGTGTCATACGTGTGGTGATATGATATATGAAGTACTAGGTCATGTGTTTTTACCTCCCCCCATATTTGTTTCAACTGTAAAATGTGTATAATTCTTCCCATAGGTACGGGTTAACTGAATATATTCAGAGTGCTTAGAAAAGTATCTGACACATAATACTGAATAAATTTTTTTTGTTACTGTTGTTATTATTAATGAATTTCTTCACTATTACCTGAAGATTTTCCCTCTACCCAATTCTGGCCAGATACCAAAGCTATTATTTCCTAAGTGGAATTATCATGGGAAACAGATAAAAGAATCATCAAATTCTTGCATTTTAAATTTAAAAGTTTTTGATCTTAAGTGTTTTAAGTTAAATTGTGTCTACCGTCCTCCAAAAAAAAAGGGCATATTGAAGTCCTGATCCCCAGTGCCTCAGAAAATACCCTTATTTGGAAATAGGGTTTTACAGAGAAAATCAAGTTAACATAAAATCATTACGGTGGGCTCTAATCCAAAATGACTGGTGTCCTTATAAAAAGGGGAAATTCAGACACAGAGGCAGACATGCAGACATGCAGTCTTTCCTCAGAAAGACTATGCCAAGAGATNAAAACAGCATGGAAATATGGAAACAGAGACTGCAGTTATGCTACCACAAGCCAGGAATGTCTGGGCTACCAGAAGCCAGAAGAGGTAAGAAAGCAGCCATCCCCCACAGGTTTCAGAAGGAGCATGGCCCTGCTGACACCTTGCTTTAGGACTTCTAACTTCCAGAACTGTGAGACAATAAATTTCTGTTGGTGGGAGCCACTCTGTGGTATTTTGTTACAGCAGCCCTAGAAGACTAATATATTAGGTATAAGACAGAAAGATTTGAGAGGAAAACTTGTGGATCCAGTTTACTACTGGCACAGAAGGAAGAGAGATCCAAGCATAACTTTTTTGGGGGGCTGGAAAGGAAGTTTGGGAAGAAGCAAGGGAACTCAACCAAAGAGGGTCTCTGATGGGGTCCCCTACATAGCTTGCTCAACCAGGATTAGCTAAAAGGTAGAGAGATGAGAAGTTGGAATATTCCAATGTAGCGGAGATTGTGCTTCACTTGTCTGAAGCCCATAGAGCACCTATGCTCCACTGAGATGGAAAAAGTAATACAGAGATGGCGGCTTGGGATACCTCAGATGTGGGACTTACATCAGTTACTTACAGCCCCAAGTGACTCTGGAAGCCTGCTAATCGTGTTTCTTCCTTCCTTCCCCAAGGACAAGAACAAAAGCTACCTGAGAGGAAGAGTTGACAAACCTGAGGTAACTAATGCTTATGAAGAGGGGATGCTGCCATGCAAAATTGGAGGATGGTGTTTCTGGGACCAAAGGGGAATGCGGGCACGTTGGTAGATGTCCATGTGGAGGGATTTTGGTACCCAAAAATCATACAGGAGTCTACACCTCATTGGATGCCCACACAGAAAAGCAGGAGGCTGGGAACCATACTGTGCTTTCTCCACATATATAAGCATTCCTGGACTTAAATCAATCCCTGTGTAAGAATACGGAAGAGGAAAACTGTACATTGGTTTAGTATAAACTTGAAATCATTGGGAAAAGCCTCAAGTGACTCAGTCTACCTCTAACTGACTAGATTTATTATTTGCCATTAGACAAAATATGGCTGGAATTAAAAACTAAGTAAATAATACTCCTTGAGCACATAGCTTGAAAATATGGTACCTGCTATATTTGTCTCTCTTCATTATACATAAGCTCCTTGATGACAGGCAGTGTATGTTTTTATCTTTGTCTTTTCAAAGCTAATATAGCACTTAACATATATTAAGGTGTTCCATCAATATGAATATATTTTAATTAATTAATGATAAGCTAATAAAATTATAGTTGTTTGCTATAAAGTAAATATAAAAAGTCAAATAAAATGAATAGCAGTTTCATTAGTTGACAAATCTCTTTTAATAAATTGATAAAAGTCATTTTCATTTTGCTTTGTATAGTGTGCTTCAATGTTCTTATAAACAATGTGTTCTCAGGTATTTTAAAGACCTAGGTATAACTGATTTGAATTATCTCATGTAAGGTGAATTTAACTGTTCTTCATGTCATATACACACACCAAAATAATCCACAGATCTAAATTAGCTAGACCTCACTAAAGTTTAGAATACTTTTCTACATTCAGATATTGTTTCTTGTAAATGTTTTACCAAAAGCAACACAAAAGACTATCAGTTAATGTGTACTACACTGTTCTTTAAGGAGTCAGATTACTCACTTGGAAAATAATCCATCCTGTGAGAAGAAATTTTCAGATGACCAGCACAGACCACAAGAGAGATTTTTGCAAAACTCTACATGCAGGGTGTAAGGTAATCTAAAAATGTAATTTCCAAACAGATATTTGTAGGTTGTATGTTCATTGTAGTAGTTTCTGAGTGAATAACCTTCATAAATTTATAAAATTTAGAAAAAATATTGGTGAGGCCCAAATAAGTGAGTATGGGAAAGAGTCTCTTTGTACATATTCATATGCAGGGAGATGTTACATTTTACCTTATGATAAAGAATAATGAGGATGTTTTTCCTTTTGTTCAATTTTGTGTGTCTGCCAGTAGATGGCGGTACCATGTTGAGTGCTGTCAGCCTTTTTCCCCCCCCCTCAAAGCTGTTTTCTGATATATGTTGGGTACCATAGAGTGAATCTCAGAACAGGAAGCGGAGGCATAAGCAGAGAGGATTCTGGAAAGGTCTCTTTGTTTTCTTGTCCACAGAGAAAGCAAAGACAAAAACATGGTAATTAATTTGTAAATCTCTGTGGCCAAAAATCTGAAGAACTGCAGAGGAAGGCACCTTATACTCTAACCATCTTGGATACGGGGCTTTGTTATGCTGTGATCTGTGAAGCTCTGTTTTATCAGGTAAGCTGGCAAAACATTTAATTATCTGCACCATAGAATCTAGCCACCAGATCATTTTTCTTATTTTAAAATCATCTTCATGCTATTATTTTTAACCTAATGCTGTTTTAATGTAAATTACAGGAACCAAAGTCATCATTTGATGTGTAAACTGCTTACTATTCCTTTATCTCTCAAAGGAAATAGAGCCTCTGTCTAGAAATGGTGACTTATGGTAGAGACTAGGCATTACTGATCTCATGTTTTTGAGACATGCAGATTGTTATGATTCATTGTATTTAAGGAAAATATATTTATTGCACAAAGCTGATCTAATGGATTTCGTGGCTATACATCATCTATTTGAATGTCCAGTGTGCCCAGTATTTTTTAAACATAAATGTATAGTGAAATTGGAACTATCATTCTTGTGCTTTAGTCTTTTATTTAACAGCTTTGGAGGGGCCGTGTGTATAGGGAGTGATAACAATATAGAGGTGTAATAATCTATTTTCATGGAGGGAAGAAGATAACCAATGCTAACCATTAAAAAGAGGTTTAACCTTTTAATAATAAAATGATCCCTATATGCTCCATAATGTGTTATTTCTTTTATATTTTAATATGTTCATTTTTATATTAAATATTTATCTTTAAATTTATTGACTTAAAGGGTATTCTATTTTCTTGATTAATTATTTCAGAAGCTTGATATATTTATTTTTTTCTGTGTAGATTTAACAACTAGTTATTATTACTATTAATTACCAGGGAGAGCCACTTGAGCCAAAAAACAATTACTTACTTTATCTATAATATGTATTTTTTGTAGTTTTCTTTAAAATATTTTATAGCATAACTACAAATGCTGCATTCAGTTAGCAATCACATACTTAGAATAAGAAATCATTGGCAGAAAATCTGTAGGTATTAATTGAAAGAAGGGTTTTAAATATCATAAAGTTGTTATTTTTTTAATACAACAGGTGGTGTAATGTAGCATATGAGGACAAAGATAAAGGCATACGTGCTTGTAGGAATTCGCATGGAAAAATTTCAACACAACCACTCCAAGTAGTGTGTATTCTATGTGAAATACAGACCTCTGATTTTAACCTGGGTTTCCAGTCAGTACTGGTCAAAATGGCCTAAGGACAGAACTTGAGTACTTAAAAAGCAACTGTACTTCCTAATGATATAGCAAAATACTGATTTCTCAATATTTTTACAATAAATATCAATAATACTCCCCCTAAAAACACAAAACAGTGGTTGCCTCAGAGAAAAGCCCTGAGTCTTGTGTATTTCAGAAGAACTCTTACCATAGGATATGAAGAAAACGGTTTCTTTAAAAAGGGTTTCCAGAAATGGATGTTAATTGGCTTCAGTGTATTGTGTACTCTGTGCTTCTCTACAGGGGACTGAATTTGAGTAACTTTGTTCTATGTAAACACAAGAGCTGCTCTTGATTGAACTGTTTTAGATTTATGAATGGATGCTTATGTTTCAGCCCTCAATATGAGAAATTTTTCAGTATATTTGTAATAATCCCTTATTTGTCTATATAGGTAGTCATGATGTGAAGAACATATGTACACAAAGTTCTTCACAAAACTGGCTCTTTGAAAATTTTTGAAAATCAAACCTGTTCTGATTAGTGATGTATCAAGTGAGTATCTTACTCTTTAGAAGAATCTAACAGTGACTTCATTTGTAAGGTCAAGAAAAATACTGTAATTTTTCTAAAGGTTTATTTATCTATTTTAGAGAGAGAGCAAACAGGAGGGGCAGAGGGAAAAGGAGAGAGAAGCTCAAGCAGACTCTGTACTGAGCAGGAAGCCCAATGTGGGGCTCGATCTCACGACCCTGAGATCACGACCTGCGCCAAAACCCGAGTTGGACTCTTAACCAACTGAGCCACCCAGGTGCCCCAAATAATACTTTAATTTAATGGTGTAGTAGAGATAAATATGTTGAGCACTGAGCTGGAAGTCTCAGTTTCTGATTCAAGTTCTGTTACTAATGAGCTTTATCACCTCAGAAAAGATAACATGTATTACTGAGTACATTTTCCTTGCCTGTATGGTTATTAGAAGCAAAAATAGGGGCACCTGGGTGGCTCAGTCATTAAGTGTCTGCCTTCGGCTCGGGGCGTGACCCCAGAGTCCTGGGATCGACCCCCGTGTCGGACTCCCTACTCCGCTGGGAGCCTGCTTCTTCCTCTTCCTCTCCCACTCCCCCTGCTTATGTTCCCTCTCTCGTTGGCTGTCTCTCACTCTCTGTCAAATAAATAAATAAAATCTTAAAAAAAAAAAGAAGCAAAAATATATAAGGACATTTCTCATTTTTAAAATTTTATGATTCTAATTTACCTGGATTTTCACCAATTGATTTCTCAGCTTAACTGTAATATGATACAACTTTAACTCTTACTGAGTTGTATATTACCACTAATGGTGCACTAAACCTGGAGATAGAAAAATAGAGGACTAGAGATGTTTTAAAGGTCCTTGGTCAGTTCCTTCTGAAGGTGGAAATGACCAGGAAGCAATATGGAGAAGTGAAGAAGAGTAGGGCTGACAGACTGAATCTTAGCTTCACTATTAAATGACAAAGTATTTAAACTTTCTAAGCCTCTATTACATCATCTATAAAATAGGAATGATAGCGCTTAATGCTGCAGGATTGTGTAAATAAATAATGTCTGTTCAGTGTTTATTATACATCCTGGGTGATGACTGAATGCCCACCCTCCCCTCACCCACTGCCCCCCATTATTAGTGATGGTGACATAATATCTTCCACCACACCAGGAAGGACAGAATGAAACTGCCAAGAAACTCTGTAGCTGAAAAATGATAATTCTCATCCTGGAAGAATGCCCTTGCTGAAACAACAACAACAAATGTGCTCCCTATAATAATATCAATTAGTGCTAACATCCTGGGCATTTCCTGGGAGTTTAAAGAACTCTCATAATACCTTCTAGAAAACCATTCTTTGGCCCAATGATATATTATCAGAGACTCCACTTCAAAGGCTTCCTTCTTTTTAACAAATTAGGGTCAAGGAGCTTTATCTCATTTGTTACTTAACGGATAGACTCATCAGACAAAAGACCTCTTCGAAGATTCACAAAGAAAATCTAGGTTTCACCAAGAACATTTAAATATTCCCAAATTTCTACTACAGCCATCAAATTACAGAGCCTAAATCCCAGAAATGACCACACGCGTTGGCTATGCGATCAACTCACAAACTCTCTCCTGCTTAAGTCCTATTTACGGTACAATAAAAGGTGGAAAGGCAAATTGTGCCTGATGAAATTGTGGACAACTGCAAAATCCCTACTTCCCTCCAAAGGTTTTCTCCACGTGCAGTTTTGTGCTCTTGACAGCTCTGTGCTCCTGGGATCTTTGGGAGCTAAAGCTGGGATGACCATTCAGCACCCCAGGCCTCCTAATCCTGCCCTTCAACCACCCTGGGCCTCTTTACACAGACTCAAGTAAATGCACTGTCATTTTCATCTTCATGGCAGCCAAGACGACTTAATGGGCTCACGAGTAGACAGATATGAGAAGGCTGAGAGTTTGGGAGGCTTAACGATAAGAGGGGAAGATTTCTCAATTACACCGTGTTCTGCCTGGAATTTGTTGGTTAGTCCCTCTTCCTTGATTCTAGGTAACTCCAGCTTTTGTGATTCCTTATTTTTAGGGTTGAAATTAACTGAAAGCAAGCATAAATATAAGGATATGAAGACAAATGCACTTTTTCCCCACTGAAGAATGAACAAGTGACTAGATAGTGAAATTTCTTTGCTTGAGTGGCTCTACACATTACTTTTTCTCATTATCATTCATGCATAGGAACATTATGAACTCACTGAAGGTTGGGAATTAGTGTTTTGTTTGTCATCTAAAAATATATTCTTCATTCTACCTTAATATTGATGGTTGTTTTCCAAAGCTATGAAGATGAATTACCTACCAGCCCCTGAAGTATAATTGAAGATATTAACAGTACACTTCTGCACTTTCAGGATCTATTTTTAAATTTTGATTAATTTCAATTCTAAATGATCTTTGCTTCCACTTGAATTTTACCCCAGAAACAACTTTAATGGCAATTCAACATAGAACCTGGTATCTGAACTATTACTTCTTGAGGTAGATTGTTGTTTGAGGTAGTTATAAAATTTGGGAAGGACAAAAGCCAATTGGATTATTTTTTTGTGTTGCAAGGTCATATATTTATCTTTGATTAGGAAGCTACTTTTTAGTTCAGTTTTACCTGATGATATTTCTCACCCTGAAGTAAAGTTAACACATTCTTCGGATACATTTTAGTGGTGTATTAACAAGTGTAGATAGCTATTTCAGAGCAGAATAGTCTTAATTCTCTTTTATTTGATAATATGGTAATAAAGAAAATCTGGCTCTCCTATTATTCAAGGACATGCTTTGTTCTATGAACTGCCTGACAAGCATCAACTCTTTGGGTATCTAAAATTTGAATCTACACCCAGACATATAATTAGCCACAGTAGAAGAATTCTTTAAAATATATATGAATGCCTACTGGATACTACAAGTTTTAATGTGCCCTATTTATTGATTTTTTTTATACCCTACCTCTTTTCTTCAGGATTTGAAGTGCTGAAGGAACTTATAGAAAGAATTTTAAAGATGTTTTGTCCCAAGACATATGAATAGAGAACAACTGCAAAGTAACTTATAAGCAGGTTTACAATGTTAAATATATATATATATATATATATATATATATTCTGAACAAACACAGTGCATATAAACATATGCTAGGTGGTGGTTTGGATAAGGGAATTCTCAGGGGTTGTTTCAGTTCAGAGAAACCTTTTAAAAGTCTGGAGTTATTTCTGTAATAATTGAATTAGGCTTTCATCCTTTTGGAGACTGCATATAGGGAGCCCTTCATGTGATTAAGCTCTGTGCTGGAGCAAAGTGAAAGAAGTGATGGTCCTTAAATTATTAAAAGGTGGCTGAATATTGTTTTATTCAATGGGTGAATTCAAAGATGGGAAGTCACTCTTTAAATAACTTTGGCCACTTTGTGCCAAGAAGCTCACTTTGGGGAATTTTAATCTCCTAATATTCAGAATATTCTTACTCGGGGTTGTACAGAACATTGTGTCCTTTTCCTTTCCCAAGAGCTCTGACTGGAATAATTCACTAAATCCCAGTTATTACTGCTAAGTGACATTGTGCTTCTGATCTAGAACCCAAAATATTCTTGCATAGGGCTTAACAGGACACATTTTAAGGGCCATACGCCTCTAGTTAAGAACCAGTTATCTGTTAGTTTCTCTGTCTCCTTGGTGTTTTTGCTTGTGACATTTATTTTTCTCTTTGTAAATTATTTTTATTCTACCTAATGAAGTGTTGAGCACTTTCTTTTCGTGAAACTTATATCATGGTTGGAAATAACCTTGCAAATAAATTCTTAAGGAAACACCCCCAAATTTCTACATGGGCAGAAGGGTAAGAAAAAGAGTGAAGCCAGCCAGCTTGAGACTGCGGAACTGGACAGCCATAAACAACCATATCCTTTCCAAGGAGGGGAAGTTCCATTTTAGGGCTAGGAGACTGATGAATCAAACAATTTCTCCAAAGAAGCTAAAAATCCAGATTTTTATTAGAAAACTCCCTCTTATTAAATATTGTCATCTATTTCAAATTATTAACAATACTGGATAAATCCAACAAAACATACCTACAGGCAGGATACGGCCAAGGGAGTTTGGCCAGGTTTTTTTTTTTTTCCTTTTGCCAATCCAACCAGTATTTTTACCAGTGAGGAAAAATAAACCTGATGGAGAGGAAATGGCTTGACTGCATTTCGAGGCACAGTCACAATAACACTCATATTTCTTATCTACTACTCCAGGCCTCAACCAACTGCCTGCGATTTTCCTATTACATTCATTTCAAACTCTTGAATATTCTATGCATTACCTCCCATTTCTGTTTTTCCTGCTGATATTTAAGTCACCAAATTTTAATTATCATCATAGATCCTTTTTACCCCATTTTGGTTGCTATTAGTGCTTCCCTTGCTGTCATTATCATGTTACTGATATGATAGTTGATATAGTATGTAATATTCCCACTTCTGCCCTGTTCTGAAACTACTGAAATATGTCTTTAAATTAAAATTCAAAAATCAATCCTCTAATAGGATATTTACATGTTCCTGAGTCCCATATAACCTCAAAGTTCTAAAATATCATATTAAATTATCTTTAATCGTAGCCAACAATGATTACAGTTCAAGTAATCCATTCTGAATGTTAGTTTTCAACCATTGTGGTGGGCTCCACTATCAATCTTATATATTTATACCGAAAATTAAAGTATATTATTATATCAGCATTGGAAGAACAGATAAAAGTATAATTCACTATCATACCGCATTCTCTTTCATTGACATAAAAATCTGGTAGTATTAGATAAGAATACAAAACAAATACAGGGGCCTGGAATGAGAACTTCTAGGCCAGTAAATGGAAAATCAGAAAGAAAAAAAAAAAGCAAAATGAGAAATGACAAAAATTAGATTTTTAAAACCTCACTAATAAAAATGACAGAAGAAAAGAACAGTTGAAGGGAAATAGATATGCAAACATTCTGAGAGAAAACAGAAAAAGGTACAATATGATAAGGTTTGGCTGCACACTGGATTCACCTGGGAAGCTTAAAAAGAGCAATGCTGGCAATACATTAGACCAATTCAATTATATTCTCTGGGGCTGAGCCTGGGTATCAGTGTTTGTTTAAAAGCTCTGCTAGTAGTTCAAACATGTGGCCAGGTTTGAAAACCAGCTGACTGAAGGAAGGCAGAGAAAAATAAGAGAAGCTAATGAAAGGTTGGCTAGTTCAGTTCAGAAGTAAAAGATAGCTAGAAATGCCTTCCCAAATAATTTCAAAATTCTAGTAAGTGGGCGTGTGTTAAGCAAAGAGACTATGCAAATACTTAGGAAAATAACAAAAAATATACTCGTGTCCATTTCTTCCTTGGTTAGAAAGGCTGGTATTTATTCTATATTTAAGCAGTTTTATATTTCAAATTGCTAATTTCCTACCCTTACCTCTATTTGAAAGTTGACCCAGCTGCTGGCTATGGTATATTTTGCAAACTAACAATACAAACAATTGTGCATACTCAGAAATAAGCATCCGTGAACTGCAATTTGTAAAAACCGGAGATTTGCTCTCTATTTATTCTGTACCTCATAAATTGCTCCTTTGAAAATTAAGTCTTAAATAATCAAATAAGAGTTTCTATTGAAAGATACTCTTTGAATGTCCAGGTCATCCAACTGGAAACAAAACATTGATTTCTCATTTCTGAAACTGAACTGTGGCAGATTGAGAGGAAAGGCAGATCTGTAAACCAACAAATTTCTTAAAGCCAAAACGCATTTAAAAGTGTGTTTTCAGAAAGTGATATTTATAAGGAAGAAATGAATTAACCTAATAGCTAAGTGGAATTAATAATGAATTGCATTTCTTAAAAGGATTCCATTACCAAGGTGAGTCAGCTTTTTCAGCTCTTTAAGAAGACATTTGCAGGGTTAACACCTCAGTTGCTTTTTTATGTCGGCTTCTCGTGGAGGCGCAGTCCTTTCCACAGCTGGGAGAAGACTGCGGTAGCCTTTAATAAAACAATTTTCTATGTCCTCCAGGGCAAATTATATCCTAAAGTCTTTCCTCTAGATAAACACCATTTAATATTTACTACTTGACTCTGCTTTCTTCATAACCGCTACCATTCTGTCAACCTGGTCAGTAAAATTACCCCATAGAGAAAAGATCTGTTAAATCTCAAGATGAGAATATCCATATTTTAAGGCAGGAGGCTGGTGCTTCCATAGTAAACAGAAGAAATACAATGTTATGTTTGAGGCTAGATTTATAATGGATGTCTGCGAAACAGTCCCTGGGTTCGTAAACTGGGATCAGATCATTTACTTAAAAATAATTGATGTCCTATCTTTATATGCAAAGTACTTGGGTAGTAAACAATGAAAATATAAAAAACAAACAAGTGAAATGTTAATAAGAATTGAAGCCTGAACCAGAGAAGAAATGTTTTTCGAAGAAGGGTCACCTTAAATTTTTCAGTGAATATAGACAGTAAAAAATTTATTGTTTATATAAACATTCCCTCCACCAACATGGTGACAACTGTGATAACTAACCTGATTCTTTGGGGAAAAGCATTTCAACTTGTCATTCAAAAGCATTTAGTACAATTGAAAAGGGAAAAGGGAATGCTTTGGAGTAAATAAAAAGTGGCAGAGCACATCCAAATCAGATGCAGATCTTTATGCAAATCAACACAAAGGAGTTAAGCTACACCACCAAAGCCACAAAAGTGAGCTCTCCCTTATACCTTTGTTAGACATGTTTACTAGGTGTCTTAAAATTATTCAGAGTCACTGTAAGGCACGTTTCTTTTAAACATCCGTTAAATGCACAACAGCGATGATACGTCTCAGACAACACTTTATGAGATCAATTTAATCATAAAATAATACACATTTTTCAACAATCCATATCCCTCAGGAAAGCTAAATTTAGAGAATTTTATGCGTGAGAAAATACTTTCTATTTATTCTCTTAAATTCTTCCTGAATCAAAAGTTTCAGGGCTAAATATTTAAAGCATTAAAAGGCGCATTTAATATGGGGACTCTTTGTACCTTCACAACCAGTTTTTTTGTAAACCTAGAACTGCTCTAAAAAAAGAGAGTCTATTAATTTTTTTAAAAAAAGGGGGTCACTTGAAGAATTAGTGAATTCAATGCTCAACATTGCAGAAGCAATTTTGTCATAATCCTGAATGACCCATGTCTTTGAGGAGATAATTCAGGGGGAACACCTAGAACACTGCAGGAAGATCACAGATTCCAGTGATGTCCTTTCTAGCATCTTCTCCCTTGAGCTTTTACATTTCTCCTTGTTTGTTGCCCTCTCTAGCCAGGGTCTTACTTGCTAGATATTCCACCAGGCTGGGCAAGCTACACCCATCTTGGCTCTCATTAGCAGTTTGGTTGCTGCAAATCCTTGCCTGAAATACAAGTTTGCATCACATGTAATTTTTTCTTACCTGTGGCATTCTGGTTGTCTTTAGCCTCAACAGAACTGAGCATTGAACAGCATCCTTCCTGCCTTTACATGCAGAGGCATTCCACTGTGTGTTCCTGCTGCAGTAAGTGGCATCATTGACACCTAAATCAGAGCAGTGCACACAGGCCCTTGCTCTAATTTTGGTGCCAATGATGTGCTCTGTGGTTGGGGAAAAACAAAAACAAAAAAACTGACTTTTTGGGACCTGAATTCAGATCCTAGAAAAATATTTTCAGCTTCTCTTTACTTCAAAAGCCCCTATTTTGGTGGGGCGGGGGGGATGTGTGTGTGTGGAATTTAACCAAGTGATTTGTCATATTCACTGAAAACTAGACAAAGTTTTGTGAGTTTTTTTAACTGCTATTTGTATAAATTTCTCATCTAGGAAGAAATTACATGTATAAGAATTATATGAAGAAATTACATGAAGAACTCATGCATACAGAATGGAATATCTAGAGTTAGAAAGGATGTGAGGGGTAGCTCTTTTCAGCAACCAACCTCCCAGCTATGCTATACTCAAGGCATTCATAATATCTGTTCATCAAAAAACATGGCTTAAATTTGAGCAAGCCCATAGTTCATGAAAGTATTCTGAAATGAAGATAGCCTCTAATAGGTATAGCACAGCCTAGCTCAGATACATGATTAGTCCAGTACTCAATAATCCTTGTTCAGAGTACAGGACTATTTTCGTACCCATCATTCTCTCCCAGAGGGACGGACGTTGGAGTGCATCTGGTACAGTCCCAGAGTCTGGACACTGGAACTAGAGTTTTAGAAACAAAAGAGGCACTACAAATGAGCTAGTCAATTTTCCTCCTCCCCTCTCTTTTGTAGATGTGGACAATGAACACCTAAAATGTTGAGCGTTCAATATTTCACAGCAAGTGACGGCAAACACAAGTCTAGAATACAGGTTACCTGAATTGCAGCTTCCATTCCCCTCCTGTTCTCCTCCCTCTCTCCGTTACCTTTTCATTAAATCTTGTTTCTAGAAAGACTGAGTGCAGCAAACTTTTCCATTATGTCTCACCGTCTTCTGTGGCACCATCTCAGGGTCAGAGCGTATGGCATAATAATCATCTATTCAGGGGGCACGCTTAATAGAGAAGGTCCCTCACATGGCTGGGTTCTGACGGATGGAGAATCACATGACAGCCAACACTCAGGCCCACTTAAATCAACCTGTGCTCCAGTGGAGTTTACCAGTAGAAGTGATCTGAAAGCAGTGATTACAACCTCTCAGCTCCTGGCTAGATAAATCTCAAACCTCTGCAAACCACAAAGGAATGCAGGTAATATGTGGAAAGTAAGCACCACCATCTTGAATGAACGCAAGCTGTACCTCAAGATCCTAGTTCTTCAGTTCCCTCAGGTTGCCAAGTGAAAAAGGCAATCAACTCTTAACACTCGGTTGTGAAAACAGTGTGCTGTCATTTTGATTACAGTCAGTAAACAGTCTGTGGTTGCCTGGAAAGAAGCTGCCTAAAGCACACGGCACCAACAAGCAGGAGGAGAAACGGGGCTGAGGGCAACTCAGAGGGCTCTCTGTTACGGCTGAAGTGGCACCGATGCTACGCTGGTGTTATGGATCAAGGATTTATTACTGGTCTGAGAATGCTGTTTGCTTTCTCTTTGTCATCATTCCAATTTATTTCAAAATAGAAAGCTTTCCATAATTCTGCTATATTCAGATTGAAACATGGTTTCCTCTCCAGAAACACATGTGCTTCAGGACACACCACACAAAATATTTGCTTATGGACAAAGTAACTTTTCACTATAGTGTTTCTTGGTCTCAAATCCTACGACTTAAGGACAAAAACAATAATCTGATCAAGTAAAACAGAAAAATTATCCATCCAGAGACAGCCCCCCACCCTTTTTGAGCATCAGGAGATTGCCTCCCTTGTTAACTCATGTGTTTGTTGATGGGTTTGATCACTTGGAGGAGGATGGGGGGGGGTAGGACAAAGGGATACATCAGACCAACACTATTCAACAGAAATATAATGAGACCCAGAACGTATTTGGAAATTTTCTAGGTGCTAAAAAATAAGGCAAAATAAACAAGTGAAATTAATGTTATCAATGCTAGGTTTTATTTAAGCCAACACACCCCAAATATTCTCATTTCAAGATTTGGCACTAGCTACACTTCAAGTGCTCAACTCCTGCATCTGGCCAGTGGCTACCACATTGGACAGGGCATTTGTAAAATTTGTAACTTCCTGCTTACAGTAGTAGCTAGTCAATAAAATCCTTATTGACTCAAGCAATTTAACAGTAAAGTAGAAATGTAGTAATCCTTATTCCTCAAGGAATTTAACAGTACATGTAGAAGCAATTAGGCACATCCTTAAGAACAACAGAAGATAGAATACTGTAATTATTATATGAATTTTAAAGACAATATTGTGTGCTCTGGGAGTTTAGAGGAATGCAAAATCACTTCTGACTTTGGAGTGAAGGTAAGATTTTAACAGGCAATGCCTGGTGGTGAATGATATTTCAGGCAGAAGGAATGTTTTTGAAGGCCCGAGGCCAGAGACTGGGAACTTTCAGGGAATGGCAAATAGATCAGTTTGACTAGAGAAGAGCATATATATAGGAAAGTATATAAGATGAAACTGCAGAAACAGATGGTAAAATATTTTTAGAGAGAGAGAGACTTTGATTACTTTTTCTAAAGAAAAACAACACTGGATTTGGTAGTACCATTTACTAGCCATGTAATCTTGGACAAGTTACTTATCCTCTCTGGACCTTATAGCTCCTTTATCTGAAAAACGAGGGCAATAATCACATTTATCTCATAGGGTTACTGTGAAGATGAAATGAGCTAATCAGTGCCTATTGCACAGTAAGTGCTTAATTTCCTGTATTGTCATTATTATTTCTTCAAGATATTTTGGAGTGGGGAATTCTTTGAGTAAAGCATTCCGTCTTCATTTTGCTTTGTTTTAAAGAAAGTCTAGTAAACTTAGCCTACTTAAACAATTACCTTTGAGGTAAACAAGATCTCAGTGCATGTATTTTGATCTAGATCAAACAGGACTACATAATTAGGAAATACAGTATTAGGAAATCCATACAGAATTTGGCTTTCATTGCTGTGTTTTGTTTTATCATGTTAATGGTTGTGTGATACAAAACTAAGTTACTTTATTTACTTGACCAATCCCCTATCAGTCGACATTTCAGTTTTTTCTAGGCTTTGTTATTACAAAATGTGCTGCCATAAGTAGAATACAAGCCTTTCTAAAGAGTACTGTAGGTTGAAATAAAAATTACTAAATTTGGGGGGAAAACCAAAATTAAAAATCCATTTATTCAAAAAATGTCTGCTGAGCACCTACTATGTGTCATACACTGTTCTAAGCACTTGGGATTGATTGGTGAACAAAACAGACCAAAAAAGGCAAATATTGTGGCCCCTGCAAGGCTTATGCTCTACCCAGGGGAGACAGAACATGAATAATGAACATTACAAATAAGTAAATTATGTAGCACATAATAAGGTGATAGATAGTGCTTTAGAAACCAATGGAATGGGGTAAGAAGCTGGAGGGAAAGCATAGTAGGTCTCTTTGAGTAGGTAAATATTTGGCCAAAACCTGAAAGAGCTGAGGCAGTTAGGCATTCAGCTACCCAGAGAAAGAACACGCCTGAGAGAGGGAACAGTATATTTGTGCCTGGTGGATGCAGAGGACAGACAGAAGCCAAGCTGGCTAAAAAGCAGTGAGGGAGTGGGAGAGCAGGAAGAGATGAGTTCAGCTAGGTAACTGGAAGCCCATATCAAAAGGCCTGATAGGCAACTGTGAAGAGTTTAGTCTTTTCTCTGGGTAACTCCTGAAGGCTTCTGTCAGAGGAATGACATGATTTGATTTCCATTTTTCCCAAATTGCTCTGACTGCTGGTGAAAATAGGCTGGGACCAGGGAGACAGGAAGCTTTCGCAGGCTTTTGTGAAATACTGCCATAAATCATTCTAAGGTTCTGGGTTCAGAGGAATTATACCACAAGACGTTAAATGAAGGAACAAATGAGACTGAAGAAGTTATGATTGTCATCTTTGAGAGATCCTAAAAATGAGAGCAATATTAATGGCACAAATATTTCTAACTTCAAAAAATAAATAAATAAAATTATGGTTTCTGTAAGCCAGCCATTGTCAAAGTATGATTCCTGGGGCAAAAACACCAGCATCATCTGTGTGCTTGCTAGAAATGCAAAACTGGATGCCTCACTCCTATCTATAGAATCGGCTACTCTGGGGTGAGGCCTGGCAAACTGTGTTTTAACAAAAAGCCTTCTAGGTGTCTCTGACGCTAACAACGAAGAACCACTACTCTAAACTTAAATGGTGAAAATAGATGGACTGACAGATCCTTTTCAATTTTAGGATACCGGGTTTCCAAGTTCAATTTTTCACATTTATTTTCATAATAAAATTAGGTATATTCCTCGAGAAAAATAATTCATTTGTAAGAAGCATAGACTCATGCTTACAACAAATTTTTTAAATCATGTAGAAAATTTTAACATTTATTATACCCCATCTCTTTATAAAAATATGATCAAAAGTGGTATATTATTTTTTTAAATCCATGTGCAACACGAAGTTGAAGACAGGGCCAATGGACACAATGGAGGTGATAACTTGTCAAGACTGTGGATTAATGGAGTTACTCTTCTGGAATGTACATTTAGCTCTGGGCCTCCTGGACTCAGCATTGTTAGAGTGAAGGCAGGAATGAATTTTATAGAACTCAGAAAAACAAATACCAGATTTTAGGTTAACGTGAATCACCATGCAGCCTTCTGATGGTCAAATCTGATCCAGGAGAATCTCTGGAACACCCAGAGGAGTGGATGTACGGTTTACCTTCTAGACAAACTTTCTGTGTTTCATTTCATAGTATCTTGGTGATTTGGCCATTTGGAATGGTCCCCTTGATAACAGCCTCAAGTCTTAAAACCAAATGAGCAGCTGGTAGGGTAGGATGATTACAGACATTGGAGAACCAACCAACATTCCCGCCCAGATGGAAGGTTGCCCCTTCCCTGTGGGGAAATGCTGCCAGAGACCGGCTGGCAAAGTCTGTGAGTTCCTCAATAAGAGGCTTTGGATCTGCTTCAACTTTTGCATAAAGAGCTAACTAAGTCCCCAGAGTTTTACAGCTAATGCATGACAGAAATGGTTTTGATCTGGAAAATTCTAAAGCAGGTACATCATATTTTGAGTATAAAAGAAGACAGATGTACTGAAGGAAAAGAATAGCATAAATGGACAAAAACAGTGAAAAGATAGACTAAAGAGGAAAACTGATGGTTAAAAACAATGAACCTGGAGTAAGACAAAAATTTTTTAAAAACACTGGGTCTAGGTCTTAAAGAATAAATAGGATAAACTAAAATACCACAAAAAGGAATATAAACAATTAAACTCACCTCTACAAAATTCAATTGTCGACATTAGCACTACATTTAATAACATTAATATAAATGGATTAAGAAAATTGAAATCAAAGCAACTTTGTCCAAAGTTCCTCAGCTGGTGACACCTACCCTTTTCAGGGTAAAGCCTTATGTTCTTTGAGCTATCACTTCCTCATTTGTGGCAAGAAGAACGTCCCCTTAATTTCCAAAATGCTGAAATTCTATGAAGATAATTTCAAAATTTGGGGGTGGGGGATGTCCTGATTCAATACTTGTATTAGATAATCTGAAAATAAAGTTTCTGAACCATCTTATTTTATCACCTTCTTAATGGAATTCACTGAGTTCAACTAATTTTAGCCATTAGTAGAAGACTTACTTGATTTAACTTTGTTTGGATCTTTTGTGCAATTATATTCAGGACTTCTGCTAACCATGTTACCTAGTGTCCCTTATGCTATGTCCTAAGCAAAACGTCCTTTCTCTGTTTAGTTCTCAGAGAAAGTTTGTCTTTTTATACATAGCTTTTAGGAATTGTTTTTGTTTTTTTCTAAATCCCATGTGCTTCTACTTTTTCTTACCTATTGGGAACATCAGAGCTGAATTCTAGCCTTGATTGTGTAAAGTACCCATCTCAAATTTCTAATAACCTCTATTCATGCCCTTCAGAGGAGCCTTCTTAAATTGTAATCCATGTGCCACCTGCACTAAATTCATTTCAAGGAGCTTGTTTAAAATGCAGATCTCTAGGCCATGACCCAAACCAACTTTTTCAGAATTTCAAGAGACTGAACCTAGAAAAATGCATCTTTGACAAGTAGCCCAAATGATTCCTATGCTCACTGAAGTTCAGAACTACTTGAAAGAATCCTCATTCTCTAAATAACTCGATTAGGCCAATTTTATATTAGTTAATCTGTAAGCCATGGTCTGCTTTTAAAGATGACTGAGGCAGAGATCTTAATAAGACACAATGCAACTTGAAGTATGAAGCCTAAAGTGGAGCACGCGGCCATCTACAGAAATCACTACTATTTCCCACGTATATTCGGGGTTGGCAAATCCTTCCCATTTGGAGCCCAGGCCATAGGATATATTTTTCTGATCCATGAATCAGTGATTTTCACAATAGGGAGAGGATAGAGAACTCAAGCAAATCAGAACTTTTGGGATGCTTTCTCAAACTACTTTCCTGCTCCTCCTTAATGTCTTAGTTTCCTTGGATATTCATCCTCCCTACTTTTATACCCCTCCCTGTTCCCAGACTAAAGATGGAAAATATTTTGGAAATATATCTAAATTGACATTTTGGTTTTTCAACATCATGCTCATTATATGTCAGGCAGGAGATTAAGGTATATAAACCCAGTTACTTGTGTTCTGGGGAGGAGAAGCACAGCATTCATCAAGCTTGTGGCTATAAAGTAGAGGGAACATTTATTGAAGGGCTATACATTTATTTAACAAATCAATATTTCAAGCTCTGATGCATGGGTCTGTCTGATGGGTATTATTAGTCGTATAATAATAACTCTAAGACTATTAGTATTATTATTGCTACTTCTAATACTACTAAAACCTCCAGCTTTTATGGAAAACTTACTTTATGCCAGCTCTTGTATGAGTTACTTACCAGCATGTGCGTATCTGTGTGTGTGTATGAAATATCTATCTCATTTAGTTCTACCAACAGCCCTGTTTTCACTAGGTATTGTAATCCCTGCTGTCTGATGGGAAACTAAAAATTGGATTGGTTAGGTAACATGTTCTGGGATGTGGCTAGTGAATGGCAGAGCTAGATCTGTGCTATTACCAAATGAAAGGTAAGAGAGGAGAGGCAGAGGGAAGGTCATAAAGGTGCCTGCACACTTTGCTAAAGTGACTGTAAGTTACTGAAGGCCACTGACAATTTCTAATAAGGGTAGGATATGTGTTTTAGAAAGATCACTTTGATGACAGTAAAGAAAAGACTGGTGGCTTAGGAGTGAGTTCTCATCTGGAGACGAAGATTTTAAAAGACCATGTACAAAAGAAAAAGGTGAGATTTAATGGTTTTGTTTGTTTGTCATAGTAAATTGTAAAGGGAGATTTATTGGTGAGAATCCATTGCCAGTTTGGTTTATGGGCACTGAATAAGTGAACTGATGTAAACACTGTTTTAAATATCAATTGCTGATTTTAAAATTACATATCTTGTCCTTTGAAATAATGACTGGTTTAACTGGGCTGAGTTATTGCTAATGGTTAAAGCTGAAAGGAATATGACATCAGATTGCAATACTTGGGTTACCATTATGTCTTGGTTTAGCATGCTAGTTTTTCATCTCTGCTTGTCTAAAATTTACTCTTAGAAGCCACTGAATAAGGCTTTTTGGTCTTATCTTAGTCAGCCAATCAGATGGGGTTTTAGGTGGAGAGGAAAAGGAGCTAAAAACAAACTAGAATAATGATCCACAACACCAGTGTGGACCACACGCTCCACTGGTCTACTTCTTTGGTCTTTTGAAGAGAAGAAAGAAAGGGGGAGCAAAAAGGGGAGACGGAAAAAAGGAGGTAGGAAGTCAAGAACAGGAAGATGCTCTGGAGCTCTGGCATGTCTTCAGAAAGAGTAATTAAACCAAGGCTGCCAAAGAAAGAAGAGCCCCCCCCCCACCCCAGGACCCTGGCAGGGGTTCCTGGCCCCATCGTTCCTTAAGCACATCAGGGCACCCAGACCCAGACCCAGAGCACCCATTTCAATCCAAATGCCAAAGATGCTGGACTAACTTCACCTGTTTCTCTCTCTACACAGATTATGGAGCAAGAAAGCTGACACCAAGCCACATCAGAGTTCATCAGGGATGAGATATCTGTCAAGGATTTGTGGCAGAGTGGCTTACAGGAATAAAAATACAAGAACTCTTCTAGGGATAGTCTAAGAACAAATGAGATAATTCCCAGAAGTGGCCTGAAGCTTTTCCAGAAAAAGGTGCTGTAACTACCTAAGGTATCTAAACTACCAGTGGGTATAAATCTGTGTTTGTGGAAGGTAAACTAAAATCTCTATTAGCTAACAAGGTCAGCTGTATGGGGGGTGGGGAGAGAAGGCAAAAGAGTGATTACCTCCCTCGTTGCTAGTTTGTTCCTCCAAAGAGGCAAACACTTAGAAACATGGAAGAGATGACCTCCAGGAGTGGAACAATGCCAAAGGCTATTGATGTAAGAAAGAAAAACTAACCCAGCTTTTTCTCTTTTTCTTTTAAAAGAGACATTCATTCTGTGTGTTTAGTAAACTAACCAGATTGTATTTACTTGCATTTTATTATATTTATTTAGTAAGTGGATGCATAGCTCACCTGTTTGCATGGGTAAAGGACATCCAAACATGTGGTTAGTATTTGGTTGTAAGCTGGCTTCTGAACTGGCCAAGTTTTTGAACTGACCAAGGAGTATTTACTTGTCTGGTGTATCATCTGCAATTAACTAGAAAAACTGTCTAAAACTATCTTAGTCAAGAAAGATGTTTATTGAATATAACAAGCAGTGCAGAGGTTGTTCGGGTCCAAGAGCTGAGTGATCCATCAAGAGCCCAGGGGTAGATCTGTCTCTGTGATCTGCCACCCTCAGTGTGTCAGATCTGCTTTGCCCTCAGAATGGCATCCCTTCTGGTTGCAAGCTGACTGAAGTAATGCCATGTATCATACCTCAATGCACCAAGGTCCAGGGGACAGAGAATTCTGTCTCCTCCTTAGTCTCTTTGTTAGGAGTGAAGAAACCTTTTATAGACACTCACTTAGCAGGCTTCCCCTCACCTTTTGTTGGCCAGAACTGGACCACAAGCTTATTCCTGAGCCAATGATTGGCAAGGGGCTTGGACAAGGTATCTGGAGTAGAACGGATGTTGGGGAGTTAAACACACAATTGTCTTCAGTTTGAAAACATACAGTAGAAAAATTGAGGAGCTAATAAAACCAACAATTTGTCTATTACAATGTTGGCTTAATTGTTATTACTTAGCAGTTGTCTCTCTGCGCTTATAGCTGTCTGATAAGGACAAAGTCACTGGGAACATCAACTCCTAGAAACTAATTATTATTTCCAAGATAAAGATTGTTCTGATCACAGAAATGAGCTCATGCTTTTCTACTCAGCTGTTTTTTTTTTTCAGAGGTATGCCACTGAGTCCAGGTAGAGAAAGGCAGAAATAGATTGTCTTATTAAAAAGTTAGCAAATCAATAAATAACATTTATGTGTGGACAATCATGAGTTTAGCTAACAGGAAGAGAACAATGACAGAGAAAGTAGAAATTTCATTAGTATTTGGCCATGTCATAGTGATATCCTTGCTATACAGTTACTTTCTTGACAGGTTTATTCAGACCAATAGTATTGCATAATTCTTTGACACCACAATGAGAGCAAGAGGTAAGGATATATAAGAAGCTAGCCGAGGCTTTTAATTTATCTTCAAATAACTCTCAAGTACTTAAAATATATGTATGTCAATGTGTATCCATTAGATGTGGGTTTTATGTCTGTTATTAATCCATTCCTGTTTTATCTTCTACATTAAAAACAAAGGTGATGACTACATTGCTCTGTTTCTTAGATTACGCCACTCCATTCTGAACATAGGACTGTATACATAGTAACTTCCCAGTGAGGTAGTGGACTTATCCTAATTCCATTTCAGAACACATGAACTAAAAATCTCATTTCATAGGCTTGGAGCCCAGGCTATTTCCTGAACTATATGGGTTTAAATCCTGTCTTCTTGACTTACTACTTTTGTAACTGGAGATTATCCAACCTATATATACCTTGGTTTTTTGATCTCTAAAATAGGAATAATAAGGTTAAATAAGATTAAATGATTAAACCTCATAAGATTAAGTGAGTTAATGTATATAAATTACATGACAGAGTATCTGAGACATAGCAACAATGTAACAGAGTTTTATCTATTACTATTGTTTAATTCTCAAAGCCACCTAGTTAGGTAAGCACACCAACCAGATGTTACTTCAAAAATCTTCTGAAATATGGAAAATAATGTTTAATTCTGCCTTGGAGGGCGTCCAGTGGTTATCACTATAATATGCCAAATGCTCTGTATATGCCTTTAATAAATTATTATTCTCTTTGTCACATATGCTACCTGAAAATAAAGTAAATACCAGATAATCACTAACCCCAGATGAAAACCCTTTTAGAAAATATTAATAACTTTATTAAAAGGAAGGGTAGTTAGTCAGTCCATTTTGTCTTTTAGATTATGCCCTTCCTATAATAGTCCTCACTGATACCAAGAAAACACAGCATCCTTTCCTCAGCAGTGGACCCAATCCTTCCCCAACAATTTGCTCTCTCATCATCGAGGACATAAAAATACATTGTGGATTTTTTTTTCTGATTTCTCAAGTTGAATGACACAGAGCAGCTTTCCATCCTTGAAGATGGCAAATTTACAGCCTCTGACATAATTTTGTCTCCATGGGAACAGACCAGAACTAATTGATTTTTGTCTGTAACATAATCATAAAGACCCCTACAAAGGGAGAGAGAAACTATTGATATTAACAGGTTATAGACCAATGCAATTTTCCAAACTGTCTGCTATCCCGGAAATTAGGCAGGATGAAAACTCACAGGCTGTATGAGTAATGGGAAAAACAATACTTTTGTCCTTGCTATGTAATGCCATGGCATATCCCAAATGTTTACCATGCCCTTTTTTTTCAGATTATGATTCATTAACAAATATTAGCTTTGTATTTGTATTTGTGGTTTTTCGTATAGTTTTATAAGCTTATGTTAATATCATAGCATACAGATTATGTGTGCCTGGAAAACCGAATTAAACTATATAAATCTATTTTTCTGTAGTTATTTATGTACAGCTTAGATCTTTAAAATCAAATCACACAATAGTAAGATTCAAGATAAAAATGTCAACTATAATAGGAAAAGTCAGTCGAGAAGAGAATGTGTGGAAAATGTTTTGCCTCAGAGCAACAATTTGTGTTGTCAGTAGACATTTCGGTGAAGGTTACTTAGCTTCTCTGTGCCTGTTCTTCATTTATTTTAAATGCAGGGAGTTGACTAATTGTCAAATCCAATATATGCCTTTTAATTAGCATCTTCAAAATTCCTCTTTTGGCATCTATGTAACTGTTCTGACTTCATTGTCTAATTTTCCTCTCCTTAAAAACTGGTAGTCACAGGAGTCCTGCCTTTTAAACTTTCCAGTTTTTTCCTAGACAGTGTAATGCTTATTCTTATCTTCAGTTTCAACCAGTGGCTCTTTAATCAACATTTTCCCAGCCCAGACGGCTTTCCGATTCTCAGACCCATATTTTAATTACATACCCAGCTGTCTCACAGGCATCTCAAACTAAATAAATGCCAAACAGAATTTATTATCATGCCCTACAAATCCTCTCCACTTTTCTGTTGGGTTAATGACAACTTGTGGCTTAAACCAATCCGGGATTGAGCTTGACCTCATATGTCTTCATCAAGCCACATATCAAGACATCATAAAATCTCATTGATTTTCTCTCTTCTAATTTTGCATTGAATACAGTCCTCTGGCTATGGTTTGTTTTCTCTCTAACTTATTGATAGCCTACTCTCTTCCAGGCACTGTTGCTCACCTTCTAGGAGGATTTTCTCATTTAATGTCACATTAACTCTATGAAGTATGTGTTATCATTGCTATCATTACCATTATATGCATTAGGGAAATTGAAGATTATGAAGGATAAAAAAAATTGCCCAAGGTCACACTGCTAGAGCGTAGCAGAGCCAGAGCTTGAATACAGTTCTGACGGCCATGTCTAGGCCCTTAAACAGTACACCTACAGTCACATCTCCTTGCCCTCTCCTTTAGACTCCTGCTGTCCATCCATTTCTTTCTAGGGCAATTCTCAAAAGGTGGTTTGTGGACAACTGGAGGTTCCTGAGTCCTTTAGGGGGGCAGTGAGGTCTAAACTATTTTCCTAATACAATACCAAGATGACCTTTGCCTTTTTCACTGAGAGCGCAAAAGTCATGGAGTGAAACAGCTCATGCCTTAGTAGGAAGCAAGGCAGCAGCATCAAACTATAGGACGAATCCTTGTTTTCTTCACCACCACGCACTTACAGTAAGAAAAAAGGGCCAGTTCACATAAGAATGTCTTTGATGAAGTAGTAAATATTATTCATTTTATTAAATCTTGACCTAAGGAACATGTGTTTTAATATTCTATATAATGAAACTGGAAAAATACATTTCTGCTGCATATTGCAGTGCCACGGCTGTCTCAAGGAAAAGCATTTGTGTGATTGCGTGAGTCAGGAGTTGAATAAGCCATTTTTTCTTTTTTTCATGGAACACCATTTTTACTTGAAAGAAGACCTGACAAACTACAGTTATTCAGACTCAGATATTTAGCAGATATTTTCTAAAAAATGAACAAAGGAAAAGCTTGTCACTTCAGGAAAAGCAAATGACAGCATTCGTTGTCAATGTTAAAACTGGAGCTTTCAAGTGGAAATTGGAGTTTTGGAAAACTTTTACCTGCCACTGGGAACTAGACAGCCTCCCGATATATTATGACTTTTCTCATGAGATCAACGGTGATATTAACAAATGTGATTTTGAATGTTAATGAAATTTGTCAAATTTCGGGAAATCTGCAAAAAACTGTGCCAATATTTTCCAAATGATCCATGCATAAAGGTACAAAATCCATCCAAAAGGCAAAAGCAGTAAAAAGTTCCTGATGCAGTTTCAGATTCCACATTGAAACTAATTCAAGAAATTATCATTTGTAGAGTTTTGATGTGTATCAAAGAACATTCACAAGTGCCTGAAAAGACAAGTAAAATACCCCTTCCTTTTCCAGCTACATATATATATATAATATATATATTTTTTTCTTTATATATAATATGTGGATTTTCTTCATGTACTTCAATCAAAACAACATATCTGAACAGATTGAACTTGGAAGCAGATAAAAGACTCTGGCTGTATTCCATTATGCCAGACAGTAGAGAAATTTGCCCAAATTTAAAATAAATTCCTTCTCACACCATTTTTTTTCGTTTGTGATAATATTAGTTATTTTTATCAAAAATACATTTTATATGTAGACATACAAGGGCTTATTATTATTACGTTAATAAAAGTTGTAAAAATCTTCTAATTTTTAATATGGTAAATATGAATAGATAAATTCCCTATAAACAAAAGCTCTCTGACATTGTCAGTAATTTTGAGTATAAAAGGATCCTAAAACTAAAATGTTTGAAAACCATTGCTCTAGGATCAGCCCACCTGTCTACCCTTCATACTGCCACCATTTTTCTCATCTTCAAATTGATCCCATCACTCCCCATCCATGGCTTATTAAGCATGCTGTACAAGACTTTTGGTGATTATATCCTGCCAGTGTTTCAGTCCTTGCTCTCACCACTCCCTTTTGAGCAGGTTGGTCTCTACCCATAATGAACTTCTTAGTTCTTCCCAGGCCCTCCCTGCTTTTTCCCATGCATATACTGTCTCCCAGTCTAACATGTCTCGACTGATGTGTCTTCCTACCAACTTCATCCCAACTACTACCACCACACCAGTTGGTCAAATCCCAATAGCCTAATAAAACTTCCTCAGGGAAATTTCCCTGAACTTCCCCTCCCCATCCTTACCTGGGCAGAACAAATTACTCCCATTTATGGAGATCAGACAATAACCAACTGTACATAATTGTATTATAATTATTTGTGTCAACATCTCTCATACTGGACTGTCAGCTCCTTAAGAGCAGGGACCATGGGTGTTAATCCAAACACAGTGTTGATACATAATAGTCCCTCAATAAATATTTCTTGAATAAGTGATCCTAATCCTTCCAGGTTTAAAATTCTGTGGTCCATCCTATAATAGGATTTTTTGAACTGCAGTTTTCTTTATTCATTAATAGAGGGATGCATTTCCTTTATTCACACACACATTTTGGTTTTTAATCAAAGAGATCATCTCCTTAGGTCTTCTTTTATTTTTTTTGTCCTTGCAAGGACAGTTCTGGAGAAAATCTGGCATATTAAATTTGATGTATTTTAATACATTATAATGCACATATATTCATTAATAATATATATCCCACACCAAGGCATCAGTAGGAATTAATTTTTAAAAGTCTGCTCTAATAGGAATATAAAATTATGTAAGAGGTCTATATAATAGGCTCACAAAGAATAAGAAGGAAGAGGGAAAAAAATTAAAATAGAACTGCCATGGAACTATGAGATGTTTCTAAACAGCAAAGCTGCAGAAGAAGCCATGAGAAGCTCCCCTCACTGTGATTTTTAATGTCTCAATCTATCCAAATATTGGGCAAACCTTAGTTCGCCTTGGAGGAAAAGCCACGGGTCTGGAACTGGCCTATCTTCTCAGGATTTAGAGACAATAGTGTGGCAGTTTCAAAGAGCTTCTTTACTTCTTTTTGACCAAGACTCAAATTCTTTGTTCTAATCCTTGATAAGTGAACAGGAAGGTAAAAAATTATTTCTGTTTAAATATGGTTCTACAATTTTGTGATACCTTGTTCCATGTCATCTCAGAGAAATGAAAGTAATCTATACAGATTAAAATTTCTCCACATTAGATATTTTTAACCTAATTTCATTTTAAAACTTAGGAAATCAGGAAACTCCAGTTAAATGAGTATAATTGGTTATTTCCTTATGGCAAAGTGTTGCCCCATATATGGTAAGGTATTTCAATGACACTGAGGTTGAGGAAAGGTAAATGTCATAAGCAAACTGTTAGTGACAAGCTCAGTATGAACCCAGAACTCAGATTCTGATTGCTGCATGTTTTCCATTCCATTGTTAGTAAAGAAACAAAAATTAGTTTAACTAAATGCTCAAATACAAAAGTAACTTTCTTCTCCTCTAAGAAAGCAACCATGTTTCATAGAAATGTCTTAAGATAGCTTTGTCATGCTGTTTCATTTTCATTTAGCACTTGGTAAGAACCTTATCCAGTCAGTTCATGAAAGGTGATGAGAGATAGGTGGATTACATGGCTTGGTATTTAAGGCTTGCAGTTAATGTGCGAACTCCTTCCACATTCAAAAGTATAAATGTGATTATTCCATACAGCCTAATGCTGGGCTATGTGGACACCAAAATGGACATAAAATGGCTAAAAACTTTAGTTCTAGTTTGTGCCATTTGCCATGAAATTAGAAAGCACAAAATACATAGCTGAATTAGAAGATTTGAGAATAGTTTTTCTATTTTAATAAAAAATGAACCAACTATTTATTTTGTGTCTTCTAAATTCACTTGATGGAGTACAAAAAACCCAAAGCAAAACAAAAAAGCC
Organism: Ursus maritimus; assembly: GCF_017311325.1. Classification (NCBI taxonomy): domain Eukaryota; kingdom Metazoa; phylum Chordata; class Mammalia; order Carnivora; family Ursidae; genus Ursus; species Ursus maritimus. Next base: position 64,541,580 of record NW_024423343.1, read on the forward strand.
CCATCCCACCATAAATCAGAGTTCTTTTTCAGAGCTAGTGCCAAAAATGGCATCGCCCTTGGCATCTGATATTTAATAACTTACTTAGAATATACCTTCATAGCAGCAGAAAATATAGCAATGTCATATTATAAATACTAAGTCAATGAAAAGACACAGCTATTAAAAATACTTTAGTTATTGAATAGACCAGGGAACTAATAATTCAGATATAAACTCAAAAAACACATATAATGATCCATAATCATTTTAGTCGATATCATTTTTCTTATCTTGCTGTAAGATCTAGAGTTTCTCATTGTCTGTAAGCTTAGTATATCCATGCAATAAACAGCTAAGAATTAAAAGGCCATTTAGGGATAAACTACTATGGAGACCAGAGTAAATATGGGGGCAGAGATGGGGTGGGTGGTTTGGATAGGGAAAATATCACAGATGACTTTGCTGATTACCCTGATGTCATGGTTGTAGATTGTTCTATAAGAGACTGATGTACTCACTGTATCTTGTTGTTACCGTTTCTATTTTCTACCCTGATTTTTCAAGTGTGATTTCTGGCACAATGCAAAATAAAATAACCATTAACTTATGTTTCAAAAAACAAGAAAATACAAGAAACCTGCTGGTTTCTTGTATTTTTGACAGTTCTGTCACATTTCTAGCAGAATTTTCTTTACCTTTCCTGGAGAACTGAGCAGGTGTCTGACTTCTTTCCTTTCTAATCGAAGACCGTTGCTTGGCATGTGTGAATATACCCCTGTACTCTGTACTTCCTAGTCCTCTCCTGGAGCTCCATGGTCAGCTGTGGTTCCACCAAGTCAGGGCCTTACTTACAGGAGAATGGCTTGAATTGTGAGGATGCTTGAAACCACAACAGAGGAAACACCTTAGGGAATGAAAGATAATTAGATTATGATAGTTGACACCAACACTATGCTTACTCATTCCAAAACTATGCTAGACACTTAATGTAAATTAATTCATTTATTCCTTATGATAATCTGGGAGGTTAGTTCTCATAGCATCCCCATTTTATAAATGGAGACTGAAGCACTGAGGGTTACATTTTGCAAAGTCATACAGCTCATAAATGACAGAGCCAGGGTGAAGAACAGAGAGAGCCTAGCTCCACAGTCCATGCTTCTAACCATTACACCAAATGGAAGATTAAGAAAGAATATGAAAAGTGTCTTGGAATAGTTGAATAACAGCAGACTGGAAAAGGAAATACATTCTGCATTGCCTCAGAAAATGCTTCAGAAGGATCCAGGGTGAAAAGCTGAAAGAAAATAGTTTTGGGGGCACCTGGGTGGCTCAGTCGTTTAAGTGTCTGCTTTCAGCTCAGGTCATGATCTTAGGATCCTGGGATCGAGCCCCACGTCAGGCTCCCTGCTCAGCAAGAGTCGGCTGCTCCGGCTCCTTCTGCCCCTCCCCTCTGCTTGTGCTCTCTCTCTCTCTCTCTCAGTCAAATAAACAAATAAAAATCTTTGGGAAAAAAAGTGAAAATAGTTTTGACTCCTCTGTCGCTGCTGATGGTCTGACTTTGTTTGGAGAACCAATGGTCAACGATGCTAATGCTGATGACCAGAACAGTGGTTGGATTAGGCAAAACTTCCTTTCCTATTCTGAGATTTTATGAGTCAGGCACATACCAGTGCATTTCTTTATTTGGAGAGCTAGTAAGATGTGATAAAAGGAGGGGGGGGGAATGATGGGTCCTTAAGTAATTTCACTGACAAGCATTACTGGCATTACTCTTTTTACCAAAGTATACTATGATATGTTTTGGCTCAAAGGTCTCAGACCAGACTTTGATAGACTTATAAAGTTGGTTTATTGTAAATTAGATTGGATAATGATGCTTCCAGGTTAAAATTTGTAGTGCAGCACAAAAATGTTTATACTTTTAAAAATTTACCAAAAGAATCCCCAAAGGAACATTGTAAAATGTTTATACTGTGCACTGAGAAAGAAAAGAAGTCTATGCATTGAAGAAGAAAATATTTTTTTGCCAAAAATAAAGTAATATTCATTTATTAATATACTAGCAAAGAAATTACTAGAAGAAACATTAAATGACATCTTGGTTGATTTTCTTAATCCCTCTCACTCAGTTGTTTTCCTAACTCTCATGCATTTTTTTTTCCCTTGGTAGGCAATTCTTATGCAAGAAGCTAAACGTAATTAAATGTGCAGGATGAAAAGATGGCACAGGCACTGCTGGTACCCCCGGGGCCTGAAAGCTTCCGCCTTTTTACTAGAGAATCTCTTGCTGCTATCGAAAAACGTGCTGCAGAAGAGAAAGCCAAAAAGCCCAAGAGAGAACAAGACAATGATGACGAGAACAAACCAAAGCCAAACAGTGACTTGGAAGCTGGGAAGAACCTTCCATTTATTTATGGAGACATTCCTCCAGAGATGGTATCAGAGCCCTTGGAGGATTTGGACCCGTACTATATCAACAAGAAAGTGAGTGTTGATTTTATACTTTCAAAAGTTAAGTTACAGTTCCAAATTTAAGTTTTTAATTAAACACTAACTTTAATATACTTTTCTCTGGCTCATAGACATACTGCATCGTAAGTTTTCTACTGTTAAAGATTTTATACTTTTTATTTCCACTTACTTTTAAGCACAGTACAATAAGCAGAAACATTTATAAGAAACTGAAGTCAAGGTTTGGCTACAGTGAAGAGATATGAGAGATGAACCATTTCTACAATTTCACAGTAACTGAGAGAGTCAAAATTAAAATTGACACCTACAAAGCAAAATATCCATTATCACCAACATATTTAAGCACATGGTAGACAACAGGAAAACAGCCATGTAAAAAGAAGAGTTATGGGCATATGTACTTCTTATTTTTTAGTTCTTAATTGGCTTAAGGTTTCCTCACAATAGATTTATATTCTAGTGGGTAATAATCTTACTCAGCATCCTCCTATAAGAAGATAATACATTGACAAGCACAGCCACACCTACTTATTGTTAAAACATCACTCTGTGAAAAAAAATGTCAAGAACAAAAGACAACAAACCCTCAAGTTTTCTTTATCCACATATGATTTGAATCAAGTTATGACTATGCCTTCCTAATGCTATAATAACCACATAATTCTGTAAGAATTAACTAGTTTTTTATGTTAAACCAGCTGTGCAGAGTTTTATAGTAAATACTTTTTTTAATGGATAGATTGTGCTTCATTTAATTGGGTATTTTGGAATTTTATAACCGCAATTTATATTTCACATTCATAAGCATAAAAACAGGTCTATGTAGAAACTAAAGATAAATAAATATCACCATGAATTGATGGTTTGTGGTTTAAAGAAGATACTGAATACCTTTATTAATCAGAGCCAGTCCTTTTAAAAAGAATGGCTAAGGAAACTGCATTCTTTAAGCAGTATGCAATTTTATCCTATGAGGTCAGTGATGGGTGAAGAACCTGACCGTTACCCATCCAGAGGCGGGACTAGCCCTATTGCCCTACAGAAGGGCTTCTCAAACTTGCATGTGTATACAATGAGGATCTTGCTAGGATACAGATTCAGATTCCAGAAGTCTGGGTGGGGCTAGAGATCCTGCATCTCTTAACAAGTCCTCGAGAGACTCCTGCTGCTCTAATACACGGGCCACACTTGGAATAGCAAGCTTTAAAGTGCTTTCTATAGGTCATAAAATCAATTTAAATAGTTAAACAGGCTTTTCTTTTTCCTTTGAAACTAGATTCATGAAGGTGGCACTTAATATAGATTCACATATTTTTAAAAGTAAATTATTCCAGAACTCCACTATAGAAGTGATAAGGAAAATTTTGAAATTTAGTTACTGTATTATTACACATGATGATGACAGTGAGACATCCCCCAAGAAACTAGAATAAAATTCTCCTTAAAATTACTGATTCAAAGTATATATTTGCAAAGATGTCTTTAAGAGACAGGCGTATGCTTACTCTGACATGCTTAAAAGTATTAGCTACTTAAAGAAAGGAAGTATCCTTAAGTAAGGAAATTGGTAAGATTAAGGGGTGGGGAGAATAAGAGAGACAAACACCAGCATTTTCCAAGGGAAACAGATCTTAAGTAGCAGCCCTGAAAGCATTTTCCTCCCCAAATCAAGAGCATTTCATTGTAGAGGGGCTACACGGAGCTACCTAACAGAGGTGTCATTAAGTATTGTGCAGCTTTTGATTAAGTCAGCTTGTTTGGACCCCACCCTCAGCAAAGAACCTTCTTATTATAATTTGTCTTCCTACAGATCTGCTTTAAAGGAAAGAATATGCTGGTTATGCCACTGCAATTATTTCAGTCCATGTGACAGTAATACATCTCCTTGTAAATAAGTAGTTTGGCATTCTGATTTTGTATGTCAGGCTTTCAGGCTTGGTTAATGTGAGTCTGCTGCTAAGAAACAGAATTGTTCTCTGTGTGCTAACAAAGTCAGTTTTTATTGCCTCCCTGTCTGAGAACCAGACTTGGACCTTGATTTATTCCTGGTGGCCATGCTCCATCTTGGGAGACATCTAGACTATTTACTTTTTACTGTTGGTGCACTGCCTTTCTTTATGAAGTATCTACAAAAAGGAAGACTGAGGTGATACTGAAGAAAAAGGTAGTCTGTGATTGTTAGGATTGAAGGAGCTAACGTAAGAAGCTAATGGAAAAGTTCTGGAATTTGAAAATATGGTATGAAGTTTATGTTAAGTATATGAATAATGCAGGTGAAAGGCACTTCAAAACTGTGAAGCATTATGTAACAGTTTGCTGCCATTATGATATATTTTACATACTTAATTTAATCAGATAATCAGATGAGCCACATCACAATGTATTTCAATGGTGTTTAAGTTGACCAGGTAATAGCTGAAAAATAGTTACAGTGATAATCATGGCAGCCTACGTTTGTTGTGTTCCTACTTTGTCAGGCACCGTTTCAGTGCTTTAAGTGGCATAATTCATTAAATATTCCAAGAACCAGTCAAGCAAGTACTATGTTAGCCTCATTTTACACATAGGGATGTCAAGCCCAGAGAGGTTAAGTAACTTGCCCAAGTCATACTCCATAAGTGGTGAATTCAGGGATTAAACCCAGGCAGTCAGAGCTCTTAAGCACTAAGCAACACTCTACACGACATTTATTAATAAAATGAAAGAAAACATTAAAAAATTGGTTGTATACTTTTTTGAATTCTCTGCTTGATATGGTCCTAATCAGAGATGTAAAGCTTACTCTTGCCTCAAGTAGTAAAAATTTTAGTGAACCTATAAGATGTATATTTATTTGGGAAAAAGCAAGCAGCATTCCAGAGTGATCAATTAGTTTGACATGCTTTCAACTATAACATTCATCACCTTCGTACCAATATGTAGTGATTTTTTTAAGTCACATCCTTATTTATCATTACTTGGAGACCAGATTTTGGAGCTATTTATCCCTCCTCCAATTTCTGTCACTCCAATAATTTTGTTTAGGTACCTCTCTCAATAACTACAGAGTCCCAAATTTCAAGTATCTTCCTTGTAAGTTTTCACTATACAGGATATTAGTATTTTATTCCACATTTCTCAGAACTCAAAGTTTTGTGTTAGGTGGTGTTCCCCAGAAATAAACTGAAATTGGGCCTGCTCTGTTCCAGAACCTGAAAATTCAATGAAGATGCCCTTGGCATGTCATTTTTAATCCCATTATTTCCACAAAGGCTAATCTTTCAGGAGAGCGGAGGATTCCATGTTGAAAGGGACAGTTCATTCCTGTCACCCTGTTTTTGGAGATTTTTCAAAATAAATTCCTTCTTAATGTTACAAGTGGTGACTGCTTTTTCAGGGAAATTGCCTCACAAAAGCACGAGTAAATGCACTTTGAATTATTGTGAACTTTACGTCATTGAATGCCTAAACAGATCTAGATTGTTTGCAATAGTAAATGATCTAATCCTGTGAATTCAAGAAAATCCTTTAATGCATTTGTGCTTCGAGGCCAGTTTTCCCAATACCACTGCCCCTTATGGACGATCTCAATGCTAGTAAAAAAGTTTACTTGCCCTCCTTATAGAATTGTTCAAATTTATAGATTACAGTCATGGAAAATGGTTGGTTAGGTAATGCTTGGCTCCATGGTCTTGAATACAAAAGGGCAATGTATGGAGAAATCGTTTTCTGTGTCCTTTATACTCAAAATATAAATATTTCTGTCTACCTATTCGAACACTACCATGTTGTCAATGAACATGATTGTATGGGATATAGCCCTTAGTTTAACAGTAAAAACATATTATTAAGCAAATGGATATATTGATGTCTTAAAGGTAAATGGCATCTTAAAGGTAAGCCTGCACTTAATTAAAACAACTATTTATGTTCAAACCACACTATTAAATACTGTGAAAAAAACGGAGAAAAAGTAGATTACAGGCTTTTATGCTTAATAGTTTATAACAACTTCTAACCTAGTCCTCAGTGGAATGAACCCTACATGTAAATTGCTACTTGACTGTAATTACAAGCAACATGCCAATGTGTGCAAATTAATATACTAAGACTTACTGGTAAAGGAAAACAATTAGGGAGTGATTAGAAGGCAGTGATTTATCTGGAAAGACATGATGGAGGAGGTGATTTTGATAACTGAGGACATTTTCTGAGAGTAGGGCTTTTCAACCCTGCCTGCATATTAGAATTACCTGAGGAAATTTTTAAAATAATACCCACGTCTTGCCCATCCTCCAGAAATTCTGATTCAATTGGTTCTGAGTAGGACCCAAACACTGGCGATTTTAAAATCACCTCAGAAGATTCTAATATGCAGGGGCGCCTGGGTGGCTCAGTCATTTAAGTGTCTGCCTTCGGCTCAGGTTGTGGTCCCAGGGTCCTGGGATCGAGCCTCACATCAGGCTCTCTGCTCAGCAGGGAGCCTGCTTCTCCCTCTCTCCCTGCCTCCCACTGCTTGTGTGCTCTCTCTCTCTCTCTCTGTCAAATAAATGAATAAAATCTTAAAGAGAGAGAGAGAGAGATTCTAATACGCAGAGAGGACTAAGAACCTTTGATATGATAGTTGGTGGGACCTCACTGTCAGGCCTGTTATGGACCTGAAATGGGGGGAGTTCATATTAGATGACCTCTCAGGGACCTCCTTCCTCTAGGATTTTATGACACGTTTTCAGAATCAGAGGGGGAAGCTGACAGGTTGTGAGTGGAACTGACAAGTGGACTGACCTGTTTGGAGCAGAGGTGCTTTAGTGGGAAAAACTGAAAGATGATCCTAGAGAGGTAGCGGGTAATCACTGGGTAGCATGGCTTAAATGCTAAATTGATGATTATAGGTTTCAGGTCATAAAATTTTAGCTACAGAATGCCCTTTGAAATGATGTATTTAAGCCTAATTCTCAATGCAGCTCTTCCTTCTCAGTATTACCAGCAGATCCACAGAGTCAGCAAAACCAGGTTATTCAGCCTGTTCGAACACTTTAAAGTAGGACAACTACCATAGGGAAAATAGAGAGGCTTCATAAACTTTAGAGTTCAAAGACTTGAAATAATTAAATTAAAAAAGATTATTTTAGTAGCAATATGTACAGAATAATCTGAAAAAGTTACCAAAGCTGGAGACAGATGGTAAGCTTTAAATAAAATTGGAGTCTGTAAAGTTAACAGTTTGATAAAAAATTTTGTGTATGATCATCAGTTTGTATCAGAAAGTTGGAACGCTAGAGACAAATTAGATAATAGTAAATCATATGTTTATTTGTAGCTATATGTTAATTTAGGGGAGAAACATCTAACATATTTATAGTTACAATATACCAAATTGTTTAAATAAACACGTTTGAACAAACAAATCAGGTAAAAAGTTCTTCATGTGTTTAAGCTTTTCGAGTAAGCTACATGTCTAATCTAGTAATTTTTTTTCATATTTTTTTTCAGACTTTTATAGTATTGAACAAAGGGAAGGCAATTTTCCGATTCAGTGCCACCTCTGCCTTGTATATTTTAACTCCGCTAAACCCTGTTAGGAAAATTGCTATTAAGATTTTGGTACATTCATATCCTTTTCATGTGACTAAATGCAATCGCTTGATTTTATAGAAAATGTCATTCTTTTATATTATTTTTAAATACTTATATTTTACATATGTTTTATATATTATATATTATTTCTTTGAGATTAATGGTGACATTGTTATTTAATCTGTTCTCATTGATTTCCTGCCATTTATAAAAAGATTAGTATGAATGTTATGATTCTAGAAGTAAAAATGAAGTATGTTAGTGAACGTGTAAGTGAAACATACTGTGTAGAAGGAACAACAGCAAATCTACTTCACACTTTTATTACAATGATAGTCAAAAACCATACAAACAAGGACAGAATAGGTATGGGTTTCAAGAAAATTCTCCAACAGGCAATGATAAAATAGAAAGGTATTCAGAGGCTGTGTTTAAGAGTGGGCATTTTTTTAATTTTTATTTTTTTGTCTTTATTTAAATTCCTGTTAGTTTAACATACAGTGTTAATATTGGTATTGAGTATACAATTTAGTGATTCAACACTTTCATACAATACCCAGTGCTCATCACAAGTGCACTCCGTAATCCCTACCACCTATTTAACCTATTCCCCATTCCCCTACCCTCTGGTAACCATCAGTTTGTTCTCTATAGGTAAGAGTCTATTTCTTGGTTTGCCTCTTTTTCCTCCTATGATCATTTGTTTTGTTTCTTAAATTCCACATACAAGTGAAATCATATGGTATTTGTTCACTGACTGACTTGTATCACTTAGCATTATATCCTCTAGTTCCATCCATGTTGTTGCAAATAGCAAGATTTCAATCTTTTTTATAGCTGAATAATATTCCAGTGTGTGTGTGTGTGTGTGTGTGTGTGTGTGTGTGTACACCACATCTTCTTTATTTATTCATTAGTTGATGGACATTGGGGTCTTTCCATAATTTGACTATTGTAGGTAATGCTGTTGTAAACATTGCATGTATCCCTTTGAATTAGTATTTTTGTATTCTTTGGATAGATACCTAGTAGTACAACTGCTGGATTGTAGGGTAGTTCTATTTTTAACCTTTTGAGGAGACTCCATATTGTCTTTCAGAGTAGCTGTACCAGTTTGCATTCCCGCTAACAGTGTAAAAGGTTCCCCTTTCTCAGCAACCTTGCCAACACCATTTGTTTCTTGTGAAATGTTATCATTTTTTTTCTTTTTCAAATTTTTATTTAAATTCTAGTTAGTTAACATATAGTGTAATACTGGTTTCAGGAGTAGAATTTAGTGATCCATCACTTAGATATAACACCCAATGCTCAACACAAGTGCCCTCCTTAATACCCATCACTCATGTAGCCCATTCCCCACCCACCTCCCCTCCATTAATCCTATAGTTAAGAGTCTCTTATGGTTTCTTTCCCTTTTTTTTTCCCCCTTCCCCTATGTTCATCTGTCTTATTTCTTAAGTTCCACATATGAATGAAATCATATAGTATTTGTCTTTCTCTGACTGACTTATTTCAGTTAGCATAATACACTCTAGCTCCATCCACATCATTGCAAATGGCAAGATTTCTTTCTTTTTGATGGCTGAGTAATATTCCACTGTGTGTGTGTGTGTGTGTGTGTGTGTGTGTGTGTGTGTGTGTATACCACATCTTTTTTATCCATTCATCAGTTGATGGACATTTGGGCTCTTTCCATAATTTGGTTATTGTTTATAATGCTGCTATAAACATCAGGGTGCATGTGCCCCTTTGAATCAGTATTTTTTTTATCCTTTGGGTAAATACCTAGTAGTGCAATTGCTGGGTCACAGGGTAGTTCTATTTGTAACTTTTGGAGAAACTTCCATACTGTTTTCCAGAGTGGCTGCACCAGTTTGCATTCTCATTAAGAGTGTAAGAGGGTTCCCCTTTCTCCACATCCTCACCAACTGTTGTTTCCTGTGTTGTTAATTTTAGCCATTCTGACAGGGGTGAGGTGATATCTCATTGTAGTTTTGATTTGTATTTCCTTGGTGATGAGTGATGTCAAACATCTTTTCATGTGTCTGTTGGCCATCTGTATGTCTTCTTTGGAAAAATTGTCTATTCATATCTTCTGCCCATTTTTTAATTGGATTATTTGGTTTTGGGGTGTTGAGCTTTGTAAGTTCTTCATATATTTTGGATACTAATCCTTTATCAGATATGTCATTTGCAAATAATCTCCCATTCTGTAAGTTGCCTTTCAGCTTTGTTGATTATTTCCTTTGCTGTGCAGAAGATTTTTATTTTGATGACGTCCCAATAGTTTATTACTGCTTTTGTTTCCCTTGCCTCAGGAGACATATCTAGTAAGAAGCTGCTATGGCCGATGTCAAGGAGATTATGACCTGTGTTCTCCTCTAGATTTTAATGGTTTCATGTCTCACATTTAGGTCTTTAATCAAGAATGAGAATTTTATATAGACAGATTCAAAATAGCCTTATAAAAACTAAAAGACAAAAGACTAGAGATAGGCAAATAGGACTGAACTTTTTGAGGTTCATTTGAATTCTTTTCATTCTATTGTTTGATATTGGCAAGGATTTATATTTTTAAATAAAAGATTTACCCCAAAATAATCATAATCTTCCTTAGAGTGAAGTCTGATTGAGATCCTAATAGAAATTAATTACAGCTAATTCTCAGGAAGTTTTCAAAATACCATTTATCTGTTTAGGTATGGTGTGGACTTTAGGTTTAGGTTAGGTATGGATACAGAAGGATAGCTAGATGGCCCATTAAGTTCCCCCACAGTCTATAGTGAAAATAAAAAGTTAGAAAACAATATTAACTTATCAGGAAAAAAATTCTCTCCCTTTCCTCTTCTTTAATAAACACTAAAAGAATGAGTCACAGCACAATAAGACTATTAAGAGTACCTAATTACAGTAGAATTCTCAGTCAATGCAATCCTTGAATATACTGGGGTATACATTCTCAGGGTTTTTATATTGCATTCATTAACATTTTGTCAGTCAGTGGTGATTTTAAATATATCTGAAGTACAACTTTAGATATAATTACATTTATATTTTTTACACTTTTACACTTATATTGTGAACTTACTTAAGAATGGTCATTTCCCCTTGCAGTGCTATTTCACATAACTGATTGGAATGCAGAATTCTCATTGCTTAAAATAGAGACCTCTTTCCATTAAATACAGTTCTGTGAAATTTTACATTTCATGTAAAATGAAAAAGAGCAGACTAAGAATGTATGAGAGGCTTTGAGGTTTCTTATTACTTTTGCCATTGTTTTAAAACAAATAAGACAAATTTCACAGGTAACTTTGATGATTTTTTTTGGTATTGGATTGTTTGTAAATGGCCATGATAAAATACTAGCATTTATTCCTTAACTATAATCTACTTTATTCAGCATGCTTATCATGTGCACTATTTTGACCAACTGCGTATTTATGACCTTGAGTAACCCTCCAGACTGGACGAAGAATGTAGAGTAAGTAAGAATGACTTCTTCGAATGAGAAATGCACACTCAAATTCTCTAGCAATCGCATTATGGTTATGTTCTGAGAAGTTTTAGGCTTTGTGGAGTCAGGCTAAAAACTTCTAAGAAAAAATTATTTCCATAACATGAAAGAAGATAAGGGAAGTTCTTTGGGGGAGTTTCTCTTCTATGAGGTAAGTATTCTTTCCAACAAATTCATGATAGTATCTGTTTAAGAAAGGTTATAAATAGTATATACACTAGCTGGTAAACTAAACGAATCATTTTGCATAAAAGTTAAGATTCAATCATAGTTATGCGTTTTAGATTAAAAAAAAAAAACAAGGACTATTTTGGGCACCTGGGTGGCTTAACTGGTTAAGCACCTGGCGCCTGATTTCGGCTCAGGTCCTGATCTCAGGGAGCCTATGTGGTGCCCTGCATCAAGCTCTGCGCTCAGCCGGGAGTCTGCTTGAGAATTCTCTCTCTCTTTCAAGTAAATTAACAAACCTTTAAAAAAAATGACTATTTGAGTAATATGATGAATAAAATTATTTTATTCTAGTATATTACTATTGTTATATTCTCATAAAACAGATAAGGTGTTTAGCACAATATTATTATATTATGTATTTTGGTTATATGTTACATCATTATATTTGGGAAAATACATTTAGGTGTTTAAGTAACTTAGATATTTAGTTATCTTTAGATATGTAGTTTATTTAGACACAGCATGTGTGCTAAAACACCATAGATGTGTTCCATAAAAGAAATAAAATGTCTCTACAAAATCATAGCTCAAAAAATAACAGGGCTTAAGGGGAAAACATGATTAAGAGCAGATCACTCAAAACTTATGAAACTTTGTAATTAGAACACTAATAAAAACCATAACAATCCCAATAAAAACATATTGGCCTAGTTAAAGCTCTATAGACATTTGTACCTAAAATCACAGCCAGAGACTCCTTTGCAGTCTCAGACTCGAGGCCTTGTCCTTCCTCCCTTAAGATGAAGACCTGGGGACATTTCTAGCATATCATCAAAATAAAACATTTGATTTATTATTTTAATACAAAGGAAAAGGTCTAAGCACAATAGTTCTTGGACATGTTAAACTAGCCCCTGCTTCCACTAAAGAAGACTCTTATATGTCAATTTTCTGCATTAGTACAAAGGTCTTCCTTTAATGCTAAGAACGTTTTATTTAAGTGTGAAGAAAAAGATGCCACTAATTGATTCAAAACATCAATGTGCTGGGGGAAATTTTTGCATTAACTAACATAATTTCTGCATTATAACATTATTCCCTACGTTATCAGTCACATATGAGGCTATTCATGACAAAGAAACATTATTTAGTGAAACAGAAGGTGTTTAGGTTATGTAGGCTATTTATGCATTGTATAATACAATGATAAGGTTTAGTGAAAAAAATTTTCTAGTATGTTCTTGTTATTGTTGTATTTTTTAAAAGTAATATCTACTAGGAGATAAGTTATTATGACAAATATTGCCACTTCTATTTCTGTTTTTATAGGTTTCTACGAGGATTTAATGCACTATTCTAAGTCATCATTTGTCAGTTTAACACATTAAAGATTTTTTTAATAGTAGCTTGGAAATGCTCCTTAGAAATCATTTTACTAGAGAATCCAGTTCTTACGTTGAGGCAAGCAATTTAACAGAATTTTTAGTTATTATTTATGATTTGTGCATTAACAAATGGACATACCTATAAAATCCATTCTGTATGTACTCTTCCTAGAAGAAATTACTGAAGCATTTAAACATGTACAAATGTCATTTATTTGTATAACATTATGAAAAGATAGGTAAAGATCACATTTGAATATTATTACTTGAATATGCAAGTCTCTTTCTTTTCTTAGAGGGAGGGGGGGTAAATGGAAGGGGCCAAGGGAAGAGGAGAGAATCTTAAGCAGGCTCCACATCCAGCACAGAGCCCAATGTGGGGCTTAATCTCACGATCCTGAGATCATGACCTGAGTCAAAATGAAGAGTCGGATGCTTAACTGACTGAGGCACCCAGGCCCCCCCAGCAGGTCTCTCTTTTTAAAGTCATTTTTATAGATTACTATGTCCATTATGAAAATGGTCTTACCCCTACAAAAGGTTTTAACTTCATTCAGTGGGAAAACTTTGCACAGGTTTCCTGATCGTTTAACAGGATCATTCATTACTTGACAGCAAAGTAGAAGGAAAACAAGCAAAATTAGTGGTTACAGCCAACAAGCCAAACCAAATAAACGAGAGGGCAAAGAAAGAACTCAGTTCTGATATGAAAACAAGTCACTGGTAGCATAAACAGTCCAAGTACAAAGAGATGATATGCACAGCATAGGCTGAGGACCATATGGTATAGTGAGGGTCATGTTATGAAAGGCAGGCAGATCTATAGACATCGTAATTACAGGAAAAAAAACCTGGGTGACATGGACAGAATCAATAATATGATTAGGAGCCTGGTGGGGCAGAGCTAAGAAGGATCAAGGTCCCCTTGATTCTCACTTACCTGTTCAGTCGAGCTTGCTAATAGGCACTTCTGAACACCTGTTCTGGGCAAAGCTCTGTCTCACATGTTAAGCTCCAGGACACTCTTCCTTGGATAGCTATCAACAAAAACAGGGATAGGAATAGGGACTTTAATCTTAGATAATTTAGAATTGCTTAAGCAAAGACCATAGGACATTAACCATTAATGTGATAAATAAAACGTACATTGACCTGTCTCTTACAGCTTTTCACAAGGTAGCTAGCTCTGAACAGAAATGTCAGAGTGATTATGTGTAATGTGCAAAGGTCCAAACTAAAACAAAAGTAAATGTAAGCTTGGCACTGTAAATTATATCTTTTCCTAAAGAGGTCAGCTATTTCATGATAAGTAAAGATAGCAATTATATTTATTCCTCAAAAAATCAACTGAATTATTTTAAAAAGGAAGAGGAATGTTCTTAGGGAAACTTAATGTGAAGATTTCTGCACAGATTTTCCTCTTATTTCTTTGTTCCCTCATCTGATAGAAATTTCTGCAGAAAACAATGCAGAAATAACTCTATTAACTTTACTCACATACAAAATACTACTAGATGGGAAATATAATTAATTTTAATATGAGTAAATCTAATCTTTGTGGCTTAGGTGAAATAATCTCAAGGATAATCTTAAATTGCACTTTTTAAAAGAACACAATATTGAAAAACAAGTACTCTTTCTCAACTATTTTTGGAAGAAACAGAAATAATATTGTCAACACTCAAAGGAGAGAGGGCTAAAAATGCACTAAATATCAAACAATACATAGAAAAGCCTTTCACCATTTTGGAGGCTGAAATTTGAATGTGAGCACATTTAAATTATTTGGCTCAACAGTACAGAAATGGTAGCTGATGAAGGTAAGAATCAGAAATTTGGTTTCGCTCTGAGTTTTGGTAATTATGTCAGTGCGCACACATAAAATATTAATAAATTATAATTTTTCTTGTGTAGATATGTATGAGAGAAGCAGTTTTAAAACTCTATGCCTGACTCTTAAAGATAAAAATGGGAAGCATATTTTCTAGATTAGACATGGGAAATACGCTTAAAAATTTCTAATCATTAATAAATTTGAATGAAATATTTTATTATAAATAAATAAATCCAAGAAATTTTACCTCAAGAGCTGTATTGTCTAATGAGGGAGACACTAGCCACATGTGAAACCTGAAATTTGTCTAGTCTTAGTTGTTGAAATAATATTTTAGATATGTTGGTTTAAATAAAATATAATATGAAAATTAAATTCACTTGTTTTTCCTTACTTTTGTTATTTGGCTACTGAAAATTTGAAAACTACATATTTAGCTTGTATTATATTTTAATCAAACAGTGTTGCTCTAGAGGGTCAAGCTTGATCATTATCCATAGAACTCGTGAAACTCTTATCCTAAAGTCTAAATAGTTAAGCAAGATCAGATTCTTTGGGGAAGATACTATCTCTTCAGTTCAACCCTTTACTCAGGTTTATAAGATTAATTAGACTAGTCAAGTCTTTGTAAATGGAAATATGAAATAAGATTTTAGCAAATTAAAAAACCACAAAAGGATAAGATTTGCCACATTTGAAACCATGTATATTAGCAGCTCAAACAAAATTGTTAATTTTTATTTGGATGCTTTTCCTAGGTACACATTCACTGGAATCTACACCTTTGAGTCACTCATAAAAATCTTAGCAAGAGGGTTTTGCTTAGAAGATTTTACATTCCTTCGTGATCCATGGAACTGGCTGGATTTCAGTGTCATTGTGATGGCGTGAGTATTTTTGAAAGTTGTTAAGCTCAAAGGAATGAAAATAGTTGTAGCACAAACCAGGTGGTTGTGACATATTTTAAATGCAGAGTTTGCTTATTAGTTAAATTAACTATATGCCTCATATATTTTGAGAACAGACATTAGACTACATATAGTAAGGTAAATCTATCTGGTAAATGAGCAATAAACAATTACTTTGATGTCATATAGTCTTCCACTTCATCAAAATGAAGTTATTCATTGAGCGGAATACCTCCAATTGTACTTTCATTTCTTACAAACTTGTTCATATTAGTGAAAATTACATTGAAATAAGGCAGCAAAATTTAATTCCCTAAAAGCAGCTTTCAGCATATGGCACCCTGAGGTCTGTAGCAATTCCATTTGTTAAACTCAAGGGGCTCTATACACCAAACCCAGCTTTCATTCTTTATTTAGTATAAACTTTGCCAAAACTATCAGTAACTTTGATTTAATTCTACAGGTATGTAACAGAATTTGTAAGCCTAGGCAATGTTTCAGCCCTTCGAACTTTCAGAGTCTTGAGAGCTCTGAAAACTATTTCTGTAATTCCAGGTAAGAAACTGGTGTAAGATGACAGGCTCCTTGTATCTCCAACTTTTCTTGTGTATTATTGTGTTGTGTGTGAACTCCCTATTACAGATACGTGACAGAGTTTGTGGACCTGGGCAATGTCTCAGCGCTGAGAACATTCAGAGTTCTCCGAGCACTGAAAACAATTTCAGTCATTCCAGGTGAGAGCTAGGTTAAACACTGGGGCTGACTTTAAATATACTGTAATAATATTCAGGTTGAAATCACACTAGATCATTAGACTTGTTGTTTATTATTCTTGTTTGTCAACTTCAAGAATGCCAAACAATGTTTCAAAACAGTTCAGTTCCTAAAATTTTAGATATTACATGCTTATTTATAAAGTCAGCCTTTGAGTTTAACAGAGAATTGCATGAGTTGTCTATAAAAATACTAGTTTTGTGCACGTGTGTGCACTCTCTCTCATGCTTTCTCTCTCCTTTTGCATTTATGATGTAAAGTTTTCTCTTCTACAATCTGGAAAAAGCTTTGCTACCATGCCTTTACTAACTTACTTGGGTTTTACCATTCACTGCAGATCTATTCTGAAAATAGATCTCCTTTTATAAAGGAGAAAAGATTATTCTTGAACAGCATGGCATAGAATATTTAATACTTTACAATTCTTTTCTCCTCTGAATTATTGCTACTTGTAGGCTGGTGTAAAGAATGGGTTGGAGGGAGATGCCTCATGAAACACAATCTGAAATGAAAAATAACTGCAAGTTCTTCTTTAGATGTTCATGACAACACATAAAACCACACACAAAAAAGCTTCCTGCCTAGATATTTACACTTTCATTTTAAACCTCCAGAAGCATACTATTCATAAATAAAATCTGCTTTTCATCCATTTTCCAAACCATCTGGCTATCCATAAAGCTTTGGTGTCTAAATAGCCAAGCAACCATTTATGGGAAAAGAGAATGTGTGTGACTAAGAAGACACTGCGGATTATGACTCTCTTCCTTGGATGACCTACTGCTGTCTCTCCTCAGGTTTAAAGACCATTGTAGGGGCCCTAATCCAGTCCGTGAAGAAGCTTTCTGACGTCATGATCTTGACTGTGTTCTGTCTGAGCGTGTTTGCGCTAATTGGGCTGCAGCTGTTCATGGGCAACCTGCGGAATAAATGCTTGCAATGGCCCCCAAGCGATTCTGCTTTTGATACCAACACCACATCCTACTTTAATGGCACAGTGGATTCAAATGGGATATTTGTTAATGTAACAATGAGTACATTTAACTGGAAGGATTATATTGAAGATGACAGTAAGAAATATTGCTACATTGTTAACCTTAGGGTTGCTGAATGAATTTTCAACTATAAATAGTTGAGGCTATGGGCTTGAAACCATCTTTGTAAATATACTTCATTGTGTCCACTTTGGAAATAACTGAGATAGTCAAACTCTCATTTTTTCCCAATGTCAGTAGGATAGATATGAAATGAAATAATTTATTCTTTATATTAACAGGTCACTTTTATGTTTTGGACGGACAAAAGGACCCTCTACTCTGTGGAAATGGCTCAGATGCAGGGTAAGAAACACAATTTAAAAAAATGTAGAACACTTTGAGAAAAAGCAGATAGGAAAAAAATACAAGGGTATACTTACATTTATATAATAGTGATGCTACCTACCTAGGAAGTACCTTCTCTGTGTTAGAGGACTGTTATCAGTTCCAAACTTATGGTCATTAAAATCACCCCTCTGGGTGAAGAACTTTTCTCCAGAATTCCATAGTTAAGCCTGATTATTATACCTGATTATTACCCCAAAGTGTGAATACCCCTAGTCTGTCTTTTTCTGTAAACCCATCAGAGCTGTTTAATAAATACAGGGAACATTTTGATTGTTGTAGGTATGTGTTGATGTGATAAGTTTTGCTCTGGCTGGAAAAGATCCAGAATGTAACATGATCTTCAGCAGTTGGGAAACTGCCTCAAGAGAGTTAGGTATTCTTGAAATAGCATGAAAACCCCATGTGCAAAAAAGCCAAGGGACAGATATATGTCAAAGGCATGTCTAGGTCTGAGTCTGCATGCCTAATAGTTCTTTTTGGTCACATTCTGTGTGTGTAAGAGACACTTTATGTAAGAGACACTTTAATGTCTTAGCCATCCTGCTGGTCACTCATACTTAACATATTTTCCCAAGAGTATTATAAATTGATTTTAGATCAGGGTGTAGAGTAATTTTTTTAGAAGCCAAGGATAGCAACAGTTAGTGACTCTTAAACCACAGAATTTACACAGAGGTATTTTGAGTCACCCTAGAAAATGGGAAACTCAGGTGGCCGTAAAGATCTAGAAGTATTATTAAAAATGTGTATCAGTCCTGGAGATGGTGTTTGGGGGAGGGGGAGGTGTAGGAATTGTTTTTCTGATATTTTTCCTAACCTTTGTTAGGAGAATGTAGTGAATAAGAGCATGAATTCTAGAGTTCATATATATCTGGATTCAAACCCTCACTCCACCATTTACAAACTCTGACTTTGGAAAGGTGTTCTAAGCTCTCTGTATCTGAGTTTATTTATTTCTAAAATGTGGAGAGTAATATTGTCTCTTAGGGTTGTTTTGATGATTAATTACTTAATACACATAAAGCCCTTGGTTTAGCACCTAGTCCATCATAAGTGTTTATTGCATTTTAGGTATTATTTTTATTATCATGGTTAATGTAAAACCCGAGATAAAATTTTGGATAAGGTTGGATGATACATACTTTATCACTATTAAACCATAAGAATCACTACTCTTTGTTGAGTACTTAGTATGGGTTAGGTGATTTACATGGTAAAATTGATAGCCACTCTTGTTAAATATCAAATAAAATTCTAAAGAAATCTACCCAATTTCAAGACTTCCTATAAGAATACAGTAATCAAGACAGTATGGTACTGGGGAAGGAAGAGATAAATAGATGAACGAAACGGAATAGACACCCCCCCCAAAATAATAGACCTACACAAATATAATCGACTAATTTTTGACAGAGGAAAATTCAATTCAATGGAGACAGTAAAGTTTTTCAAACAAATTGTGCTGGAGCAATTGGAAATCCATATGCAAAGAAATGAACCTAGATACAGATCTCACACTTTACACAAGAACTAACTCAAAATCAACCATAGACCTAAATGTAAAATACAAAACCATAACTTCTTTAAGAAAGCATAAAATAAAATCTGTACGATTTCAGATTTGGTGGTAAGTTTTAAACACCAAGAACCCAATCCATGAAAGAAAAAATTGATAAGTTGGACTTAATTAAAATTAAAAACTTCTGCTCTGCAGAGACACTATAAAGGGAAAGAAAAAACAAGCCATAATTGGGAGAAAATGTTTGCAAAACATTTATCTGAAAAAAGACTTGTATCCAAACTATACAAAACATTTTTAAAACTCGACAAAAAGAAAACAAATAACACAATTTAAAAATTGGCAAAAATCTGGATGCCCTACAAAAGAATATATACAGATGGCTAATAAGGATATATAAAGATGCTAAACATCATTTGTCATTAGGGAATTGAAAGTTAAAACAACAATGGGTTACTACTATATACCTATTAGAATGGCTAAAATCCAAAAAAAACTGGTAATACCAACTGCTGGTGAGGATACAGAACAACAGGAATTCTCATTCATTGCTGATGGGAATGCAAAATAGTGCAACCATTTTGGAAAACAATTTGGCAGTTTATTACAAAATAAACACAGTCTAACCATATGATCCAGCAATTTCCCTACTAGATATTTAGCCAATTAACTTGAACATGCATGTGAGTATTTATAACAGTTGTATTCATAATCACAAGAAACTGGAAACAATCAAGATGTCCCACAACAGGTGAATGGATAAATATGATGTACTCATCCAGTGAAATATTATTCAGTGATAAAAAGAAGATGAGCTATCAAGCCATAAAAAGACACTGATGAACCTTAAATACATATTAATACATGAAAAGAAGGAGGCCCATCTGAAAAACCTATATTTTTCTGATTCAAATTACATGACATTCTGAAAAAGATAAACAACAGAAATGATTTAAAAAAATCAGTGTTTTTCAAGGGTTCAGAGTAAGGGGTTGATTGGGTGATGTGTGGGGGATTCTTTAGGGTGAAGAAACTTCTGTATGATTCTGTAATGGTGAACATTAAGCATTTGTCAAAGCTCATTGAACTTAACAGCACAAAGAGTTAACAGTATATGCAAATTTTAAAAAAGCACTTGTATGGTTGAAATACAGACTGTAACAAAGGGATACAGATATATTTATAATGTATGAAATAACCCCACTGAAGGAGTAGGAGAATAAGTGTTGATCTAAACAACTTTGGAAATGGGTGGAGTCTGTAAGGCAAAGGCAAAAAAAAAAAAAAAAAACTGTACTCTAGTTGGTAAAGTTGTTTCCCATGCTAGTATGGATTAACAATCCTGAAATTACTATGCATGTATACTAGTACTGAACAATAAAGTATATAGATAGTAGATGACAGAAGCCAGCCACTTTTGGAGTGAGAAGTTATAGATAAGCAAAGGTAGGAGTCTAGAATGATATCATGTGGTAATGAAATAGGGTTGAAGAGAGTATGATGTCCTATTTAGCTTAATAGAGGCACAGATGTTTACATATACATATACATATACACGTTATCAGAAACCAGATCTGGGTGGTATGGTTATTGCTAAGGCAGTGTCACTGCTTCTAGGCCCTCAGTTGACAAAGCGAGGAGATATATGTGTACACACACACACACACACACACCGACACTTGTCCTGGGTTCTAATACTGTTCTCCAGTAAAAGAACAAGGACTTCTTGGGGAAATTGCTGACACTAGAGCAGGAAATATAAAAGATGAGTCTGAAGCACGTTGTAGTGCCACAAAGTAAGAAAGTGCTAAAAAACAAACAAAAACAAAACACACAGAACCATGGGGTTACATCAAAGAGATACAAGAATTAATGGAAAAGCTCTCAATGGCCAAAACTGGAATAATTTAAGCAACAAAATAAATAAAACAATTAAATTAAAATTCGAAGCATGAAATGAATATCATGAGTACCTACTCAGAAATAAATGATTGAGTAAGTAAATAGATAAATAAATGAGAGATAACAGACAAATCCCCCATGCAAAAGAATTCCAAGTAATTTGTGTACATGCTGTACTCTTAGAAAGGTGGAACATAATGTGGGGGCTGCACATAGTGACTTTATTCCAAAGAATGCAGTATGGAAAAAAAAAAAAGAAAGAGTAAATGTACACTGGAGAAACCTGACAAACATTACGTCCAATCAGGTGGCAAAAGTTAGTATCAACAGTGATAAGTCCTACTGATCACATGTACCCTGATATGATGTGACGATAATGATACTTTACCTCCTTCAAAATCCATCCCCAATCTAATTATGAGAAAAACGTCAAACAAATCCCAATTGAAAGACATTCTTCAAAATACCTGAAAGTATTCCTCAAAACTAACAAGATAATCAAAAACAAGGAAAGTCTGAGAAACTTTATCAGGAGGATCCTAAAGTGACATGGTGACTAAATGTAATGTAGTATCCTGAATGGGACCTTGAAACATAAAAAGGATATTAGGGAAAAACTGAGGAAATCTGAATGAAGTACGGACTTTGGTTAATAATAATGTATCATATTGTTTGAAGCATACCACACTAACAGATCAACAATAGAGGAAACTGGGCATGGAAACAGGGCATTTATTCTGGGCCTTCTTTGTAATTTTTCTGTAAATCTCAAATTATTCTAAAATATAAGCTTTACTTTATAAAGTTCTGCAGAAGTGCCTGCTGAAGTAGCTCATTAAGTGGTTCCCTACCCTTTGTTTTCTGGCCTTGCATTTTTAATTATTGATTCTTGCCACTTTGTAAAGAGCAGGACATTGATGATGTCAGAGGCTAAAGTGTGTGGTTGCTGCCTCTTTGCCATTCCAAATGTCCACAAATCTGACTCCTTGCATCCCGGTTTTCTATTGGTTTTCCTAATAAATCTCATCTAATAACAGTATCACTGTAAGCAATTACCTAAAGTGCTCTGGAAATGAAGGCAAGAAAATCCATCATAGACAGCAACTCTGGGTTTTGACAATTCCTATAAATCAACATCGATTGAAATAGCTATAATTGCCAACCTGATGCTAGCACCATTTCTCTCTCTTATAGCCAGTGTCCAGAAGGATACATCTGTGTGAAGGCTGGTCGAAACCCCAACTATGGATACACAAGCTTTGATACCTTTAGTTGGGCTTTCTTGTCGCTATTTCGACTCATGACTCAAGACTACTGGGAGAACCTTTACCAGTTGGTAAGTGTCTTAGTCCATTAGGGCTGCTACCACATACCACAGCCATACCACATAAATAACAGAAGTGTATTGTTTACAGTTCTGGAGACTGGGAAGTTTAAAGATCAAGATGCCAGCATGGCTTCATTTTGGCAAAGGCCCCTTTTTGGTTCATAAACTGACATCTTCTTGCTGTGTCATCACCTGCGTAGAAGATGCTAGGGATCTCTCTGGGGGTACTTTTTATAAGATACTAATCCCATTCCTGACAGCTCCACCTTCACCATCTAATCACCTCCCAAAGGCCCCACCTTCTGATACTATCACATTGGGCGTTAGGATTTCAACTTAGGAATTTTGGGGAGACACAAGCATTCAGAACACAGAAGTAAGGTTCAAATTAACATGTGTGAGATTTAATTTCATGAACATACATGATCTGATAAGTATCAATACTTGTTAATAACACTCTTGAATACAGAGGGGGGTCCAATACAAAGCAAGTACCCCTAGAATCCCAATTGTTCATTCAGTCAGTACATGTACAATAAAAACTTTTTATATGAAGGACATTCTTCTAGGAACTATGGAAGATGAAAAGGATGTTCACGGCTTTGAGTTCATAATCTAGTTGTAGATATAAAAAGAACATGTGACAATATTTTAAAAATCAATTATATAAAAAAATTTCAAGTTAAACCCATGGTTAATTGGGGCTAGAAAAGGAGGAAAGAAAGATGTTATCTCTAGATAGTGTAGAGAGTAGGCTGCCATGGAAGTAGAACTCCATTGAAAGGAATTTAAAGATAGAGTTCTTATATGTTAATAGTGGACCCCATTATGGACTGTAAGATTTTAGTGGGGTTTTGCGTATATATCCAATATATACTAATTTGAAATGTGTGTGTTTGTGTCAAATGACACTACAGTCAAGTCTCAATTTAAATATTATTTGTGTATGTGTGCGTGCACGCATGCAGGCACTTACATGTGTTCATTTTAACACCAAACAAATCTTGGTCAAAATACACTGGATGCTAAAAAGTATTCATCTCCTCACTATCTAATTATGGAAATCAAATCTTTATTGGGGGACACTACAGAAAATACTGATGAAATTATCCTTCGTTTCCCCTAGACATTACGTGCTGCTGGGAAAACATACATGATATTTTTTGTCCTGGTGATTTTCTTGGGATCTTTCTATTTGGTGAATTTGATCCTGGCTGTGGTGGCCATGGCCTATGAGGAACAGAATCAGGCCACCTTGGAAGAGGCAGAACAGAAAGAGGCTGAATTTCAGCAAATGCTCGAACAGCTTAAAAAGCAACAAGAAGAAGCTCAGGTACTGAGTGATAATAAGCAAAGTTTTATTACTGTTATTGTTATTATTATTTTAAGTTTTAAGTAGGAATATTGTTGTAGCATAGAGGTCAAACTGGAACCAGTTTTCATTTGGTATACAAGCACTGCCATTAGAAATGAGAGAAAGCTATTTAAACCTAAAATTGTTTCTGAAGTTGAAATCAAAGGAACTTTTTGACATTATATATAAAGAAATTACTTTGGAGTACAAAACGCATTCAGGATAAGGTAAACTACGAAAGTGTCTCATGAAACCTGACGGGAGAATCTGGCAATCAGTTTAATGTGAAAAGATACATAACTGATATTTCCAACCACTCATGTTTCATCCCTAATTATAACATTTCAGGTTTTATTCTGAAGTTAATTGATCTCAAATGTTAACGAGAAAACTTTATGTATACGTACTCTTAACCATTCTTTGGGGTTTCTGTAGCATAAAAGGTGTTTGCTACAGCCCCTATCAGGATATCAGGAAAGCATCTGCATTAGATGACAACTTTAAATTCTCATTAATGTTGAAAGGCTATTTGAGCTTAGGGCATGGTGAATGGGGCACTCATGTCTTGAGGGAAGAGACAGAACAGTATTTGCTTGAAAGGAAAAAAAAAACCATAAATTGAAAAGTGAAAATCATGGGAAGGAAGTAAAATCTGATTCATGGCAGTAAAAGTTCCTCTACATTTTTACCAGTACTTGGTATGGTCAGTCTTATTAGCCATTCTACTAAGTACCTCATTGTTTTATTCTGCATTTTCTTAATGACTAATGATACTCAGCATATTTTCACATTCTTATTTTCTATCTGTGTAGCTTCTATTGTGAAATGGATGTTTAAATCTTTTGCCCATTCGTTTTTTAAACTGGGCTTTTCGTTTTCTTGAGTTTTGAATTGTCTTTATATATCCTGGGAATAAGTCCTTTAGTCCTTGATGATATATATGCTTTGCAGATATTTTCTCCTAATCTGTAATTTGTCTTTTCAAGTTTCAATACTCCTATTAGTATTTCTGGATAAAAATTAAATTTGGATTAAGTATACTTTATCAAGTTTTTTTGTTTGTTTAGTCGTGCTTTTGGTGTTTTATCTAAGATATTTTTGCCAAACCAACATCATAAAGATTTCCTATTTTTATTCCTAGAAGCTTTATAGTTTCATGTTTTATATTTAGGTCAATGACCCATCTTAGGTTAATTTTTGTTTAAGGTGTAGTTTTATGTTGAGTTTTTTTCTTTTGCATATGGGTATCTAATTACTACAGCACCATTTGTTTTTGTTGTTTTTCTCTTTTTTAAATTTAATTCAATTAATTAACATATAATGTATTAGTTTCAGAGGTACAGGTCAATGATTCATTGCCTTAGATAATACCCAGTGCTCATTATATCACATGCCCTCCTTAATGTCTACCACCCAGTTACTCCATCCCCTCATCCCACCCCCCAGCAACCTTCAGTTTATTTCCTATGATTAAGAGTCTCTTACGGTTTGTCCCCCTCTCTGATTTCGTCTTGTTTTATTTTTTCCTCTCTTCCCCTATGACCCTGTTTTGTTTCTTAAATTCCACATATCAATGAGATCATATGGTGACTGTCTTTTTCTGATTTTTTTCCGCTTAGCATAATACCCTTTAGTTCCACCCACTATCAAATGCAAGATTTCATTTTTTTTTATGCCTGACTAGAATTGCATTGTATATATATATACCACATCTTCTTTACCCATTCATCTGTCGATGGACATCTGGGTTCTTTCCATAGTTTGGTTACTGTGGACATTGCTGCTATAAACACTGCAGTGCAGGTGCCCCTCGAGATCACTACATTTGTATCTTTGGGGTAAATACCTAGTAGTGCAATTGCTGGGTTGTAGGGTAGCTCTATTTTCAACTTTTTGAGGAACCTCCATACTGTTTTCCAGAGTGGCTGCACCAGCTTGCATTCCCACCAAGAGTGTAAGAGGGTTTCCCTTTCTCTGCATCCTCACCAACATCTGTCGTTTCCTGACTTGTTAATTTTAGCCATTCTGACTGCGGCAGCACCATTTGTTGAACAAAATATTCTTTCTCCACTAAATTGCATTTCAACCTTGTCAAAAATCAGTTGTCCAGATGTGAATGGATCTATTTCTAGATTCTATTCTGTTCAATTGATTTGTTTTTCTTGACAGCAATACACATTCTCTTTATTACTGTAGCTGTTTAATAAATCTTGGAATCAGATAGTTATAGCTCTCCAATTTTTTTTTTCCAAACCTGTTTTAACTATTCTAAGTCCTTTGCAGCTTCACAGGACTTTCAGGATCAGACTGAAATCGTCAATTTCAGTTCCATTAGTTTCTGTTGCTATGTCTTCAAGTTTATCTTTTCTTCTGTAATGTCTGCTATACCATTAATCCTATCCAGTGCATTTTTCATCTCAGTTTTTATAGTTTTCATCTCTAAAACCTTGATCTGCACCTCTTTTATATTTCCCATGTCTCTAACATTTTGAACATAACAATATTGTTATAGTAACTATTTAAAGTCCTTAAAGTCCTTTTCTTCTAATTCTAATGTCTATGTCAGATCTTGATCAGTTTTAATTAATTTTTTTCTTCATTACTGGTCATACATTACTGATTTTTTTTTGTATTCCTGACAATTTTCAATTGAATTCCAGATACTGTTAATTTTACCTTTTTGGGGTGCTGGATATATTTGTATTCCTATAAAAATTCTTGATCCTTATTTGGGCACATTAGTTACATTACTTATAAACAGCTTGATCCTTTTCCCTCTTGAAACCTTTGAGATTTGTTAGGTAGAACTAGCAGAGAATCTAGTCCAAGGCTGACTATTCCCTACCACTGAGGGAAGATCTTTTGGCCACCCTACCCAATGCCCCATTAATGCCGTGTCTTCAAAACCAGTGTTACATGTATTTTGTCTGTTTTAGTGGTTGTTTCAGGAGGGAGAGAAAATCACTGTTACTATAGCTTAACTGGAAGTAGTCCAAATAACTTTTGTACATAGTGACATTTTGATATGTAGCAATTTTTTTCAGCTGGACAGTCCGGATATTTAAAGCATTATTTGAATGACAGCAGATTTATAGATTCAATGGGTAAAGTCAAAATTTAAGCTTTTAATAATTCTGAGTTACTTGAAGATGCACAACATATAGCATTAAGTTCTTTTTTTTTTTTTTTTTTTTTTGGTGAGAGACGGATTTGACAATGGATTGTTTAGCTGGTAACCCAGCCCAATCATATTCTTAGCATTTGTTAAACATGCTGGCTTTGCTATTTTCACCTTACCACTATGTACAGAGTAGTATCATGGCTATATTTAGTGATTTTATAAGGAAAGCTTTAAATAAGTTTGGTAATACTTAAAAATCTTATAAAATATACCTCATGCTTGGCAGAAAGTTCTACTACATTTTAAGTACTTAAGAGTTTATTTCAGAACACTATAAATAAAACACATTTGTAAGATAATGAAATACGTTAGTTATTTACAGGGCAAATTATTTCAAAGTTTTAAAAAAACATGGGAAATAATATTTGTAGATTGTATATAAATGTACTTGAAAGCATTGGATTATTCTATTATCATTTATAAAAACAGACAAAGCAATGTGCTTGAAAATACTACATAGATACATAGTACAGGAGTAAGAATACATCCTGAAATTCAGCACTTTAGGGTAAAATATAGCATCAATTAAAAGAGTAGAATCATTTAAATTTAGAAGTAAAAGTGCACAATATCTATGAGAAGTTTAAAGATTCTAATTATCCACATCCTAATTAGGTCAACTAAAAAATGTGCATTCTTTTCATTTAAAAGTCAGTTATTGGATTCCAGTGATCAAATCATGATTTGGCTCAGCTTTAGCTTCATAGGTACAAAAATTTAAACTGATCCTAGGGTAACTGATTCTAGTGTTTTAATTTGGACTGGGATGACACAGTACCAATCCAATTTTACCTCCTTATTGAAAACATAGGTAACGATGCCCAGTAAATGGCCAATATTGAAACAGAGGAAGGTGTTGGAAGCAAGACAGAGAGGGAGATGTAGTCTACCCATGAGATCACTGGTGCTCCATTGTAACTTATGTCTTGCTAACCACCTGTCACTCTTCAAATGTACCATCTAACCAATGACTTCATAAAGCCTACCATCACTTCCACTTTCATTTAATATCTGTTGAAGGACCTCCTGAAGCTAGTCATTGTTTAGACATGAAAAAGTAACAGTTAGCTCTGTGAGCTCACAAATCAAGTGTAACTTTAAAGGATGATTAAAGACAAAACCCAACAACAACAAAAAAAAGGTTTTATACTGAATCATCATTGTGTCTGGCATTTAATTTGTGATCTTTAAATGCCTAATGGTTCCCTTTCTTCCCCTACCAATCTTCCTAGTTCTTATGTTCCATAGATGAGAGAAATCATATGATAATTGTCTTTCTCTGCTTGACTTATTTCACTTAAAGGGATAAAGAAAGGGGGGGTAATCAGAAGGGGGAATGAAGCATGAGAGACTATGGACTCTGAGAAACAAACTGAGGGCTTCAGAGGGGAGGGGGGTGGGGGAATGGGATAGGATGGTGATGGGTAGTAAGGAGGGCACGTAGTACATGGTGCACTGGGTGTTATACGCAACTAATGAATCATCAAACTTTACATCAAAAACCAGTGATGTACTAAATGGTGACTAACATAATATAATAAAAAAACATTATAAAAAAAATAAATGCCTAATGGTGCCCAACACAACATATCCCATATGTTGTGTATATAGGTCTGATAGGAAAAATTTAATAGTAAGTTTTGGGACAAAATTAGAAATATTGGCATTTAAGAGACCCAATATAATTAGAGGTAAAATGGAAAAGGTATTATAGTTAATGTCTTGTAATTTTGAATGGGTTTTTAAAACTGGATTTACGTTTAAAGTGAAGTGTAATTACAAGCAGTCACATGGCTTTATTTCCTAAGGACACACAAATACAGTGAGTTATACAGCTTATGTTGAATCACTCAGAAATGTTATCAGAAGAACTAAACGTTACTCCTTGAGTAAATACTAAGCATATATTTGTTATTTGTTAAAAGAGGAATTCATCAAGGGGCACCTGGGTGGCTCAGCTGGTTAAGGGTCTGCCTTCGGCTTACGTCATGGTCTCAGGGTCCTGAGATCAAGCTCCACATTGGGCTCCCTGCTCAGCAGGGAGTCAGCTTCTCCCTCTCCCTCTGCTGCTTCCCCTGCTTGTGCTCTCTCTCTCTCTCATTCTGTCACATAATTTTTTTTAATTTAGAGAGGAATTCATCAAGCCAGTGAAAGCAGTACTCTTAGTCTAAGTAAGCAGGACATTGGTCTTGTCACAGAGATGGATAGAAACAGGTACACAGACATACGAGGTGACAGGAAACATCTGCCTTTGAGGGAATTGGCAAATCACTGGCAGTGGAACAAGTGACAGATTGAGTTGATGAGTGACACAGAAAATGTGTTGTGTCGGGAGGTTACCATTGTTGCCTTAGAGATGCTTTAGTTTTGAGTTATTTGAACTGTTATCCAGAATAGGTAGGGAAATCATGTTTTATGCAAAACAAATTCCGGAAGTGATTTAAATGAACATGAGTTTCAGGATTATGGCAAAGGAATATTACCACCACTTCCTTTGTTTCTAACCACAAACAAGTCAATAAATGATTAACACTATGTGTTGCGCTGTGTTACTATGTATACAATGTGGAAAGAAGAATTAAGGACTTTATTTGGATAAAAATAAATATATATATTCATTCTTTCAACAAGTGCTATATATTATGTATCTTCTATGTATCAGTTACCAAGCAACTATATTTAACTTGCTACAAATAAGTGCCTCATTTATTCGTTTTATTTTATATATATGTACATTAGCCTCATTCATATTTACAAAAGGCCTTTAATATTTCTCATCTTCCATTACTGACATTAAAAGTGATACTAACAATCAAGAATTGAATAAAAAATCTGGTTATATGACTATGTAATTCCAAAAATTCCCAAATTCTAAATTACTGTTCCATTTAATTGCTGGGCATTGTCTTATACTGAGTCTTAAATTGAATACAGTATTCAATATAAACAAATACCTGTTTTACATTTTACGTACATTTTACATTGCTTAGCCCAACACACATATTTAATACTATATGTAGTACTATGGTTCCCATTGCTGAGATCATGACAATCCTAGAGAATTTGTATTTATAGCACCTTTGGTTTTAAACCTTTTTTTTTCTTTGTAATTGTAGTTGAGATGAGATTCAGAAATGGAAGCTACTGTGGGGGGTTTGCATCTCCTCAGGAAGAAAAAAACAAAACGTACATGTTGTCAAACTCCTTATAAATAGTTTTATCTTCTTTCCTAAAATGTTTCTGTTATACAGACCATTCTGACACAGTTTTTTACAATATCTTGAAAATTCAAGTCTATATATTTCTTATTCTTCCCCCACCCCCACCCCAGTGTCTGATACAATTGACAGCATAATGCCTTTTTCATCTGTATTCACCAAACATTTACAGGACACTTTTTATGTCAGGTGACATACTAGGCAATGTGTACAAACTCATTTGACAAAATTCCTATGTAGCATATATCTAGTCGAGAAAATAAAACAAAATGGGTAGATAAATTAGAGTTGTTTATATTTAGTAAAGAGTTGTATATGTAAAGAGTTGAACCAGTATTCTCATAATCTAATCATTTCTACTTTCATGATTATATTTAAAAGCAGGAATATACTTAATGAGAACTTAGCCTTGTTAGGAACTATATCACAGTTTCATCTCCTCTAGTCATGGTTAGATCACTTCCAGTCTAAAAATACTAAAAATATTCATTACAAAACAATTTGCCATTCTTCATCTTAGAGTTGGTTGTTTCTTTAGTATATTTGGAAATTCAAAATGATTACATATATTTAGCGCTGAACCATAAAAAGAAAATATTTAAAGAAGATCTCATAATCCCTTAAATGATTATTTCAGGTACCTGTTGATTGATATGTTAATCATTTGCTATTATTTATAATAATAATAGATAATTTATAAACATTTAAAATTTAAAACAAAGTGCTATGTAATAAATTAATCATGTTAATCTCTGGATCTAACATAAGCCCAAGGATGTGAACTATGGTACTAAGTGTAATTCAGATGGAGGAAGAGGTCAAACTAGCCAATATATTCCCAGTACTTCTAACTAGTGGTAAAATAGTAGACACTTTAAATGCTTTGAGTTCACAGAAAGGGAAAAGAAAAAGTCTTAGACCTAGATTTAGAAGGAAAAAATACCACTCGGTTGTTCACAATCACATGTGGGAAGAACAAGCCTGTGGATGGAATTGGAATAGTAATCAGACCAGCAAGCACCACTAAGAGAACATTTGCTTTTAAAATGTAGAAGATATTTTTAAGAGAGCAATTTTCCTTGAAAATGAAGCTAATCTCAAAAGAGTTAGATTTTTTTTAAAGGCTTTCCAAGAGATGTGCCAAACCAGACTTTTCTTGCCTTAATGCATAGGTTAGCATATTGCTTTATACTGTCTTAAATTGTCATTATTAGGTAAACTCTCTTAAGACACAATGAAATGACCAGAAGACACAATGTTAACCTACAGTTAGTAGTCTTAATGGCAATATCTGTACCATAGTCAACGGTTTCCAAAATTACTTGTTGTAAACAGTGCCTGGCTTTGTCTTAAACAGGCAGTTGCAGCAGCATCAGCTGCTTCAAGAGATTTCAGTGGAATAGGTGGGTTAGGAGAGCTCCTGGAAAGTTCATCAGAAGCATCAAAATTAAGTTCTAAAAGTGCTAAGGAGTGGAGGAACCGAAGGAAGAAAAGAAGACAAAGGGAACATCTTGAAGGAAACAACAAAGGAGAAGGAGACAGGTTTCCCAAATCTGAATCTGAGGACAGTGTCAAAAGAAGAAGTTTCCTTTTCTCCATGGATGGAAACCGACTGACTAGTGACAAGAAATTCTACTCCCCTCATCAGGTATGGTTTTCTACGAAGTGCTCCAGTTTGTTCTGTCATTGCTATTGCTTTGTAATTACTGTATTTTGTTTTGGTATATTTTTGTAATATCTGATATAAATGAGGGACAGGGAACTAACATTTAACATGATTATTTAATTTGTATCATAAGCTGCCTTTAAAAGAGACTTTTACTAAACCATTAATAACTTTAAAGGCAATCAGCTTTAAGCATACACTATTTTGAGACCATGTTTCTTAATTTTCTGTTTTTGGGGGGTGTAGGGGTAAAACTTGTCAGACTTCTCTCTTCAGTGAGAGTTTTGCAATCTCTTGTTTACCTTTTTCATTTTGAGACCTCAAATGAACTTATTATCTTTGCATATGGGTGTCTGCCTTTATTATCTGAGGTTGTGATTGCCACATATGCATGAATTTTGAAAAGAAATGTCTCTGGATTTTGCCTTGATCTTTTGATATGTGAACCATGCTGTCATAAGTCTCCATTATATATGCTGACATGGTGTCACGCTATGAGATATTAGAATGAAATGATGACCTAAATGCTCTTGGAAGAGATCTAAATTGAAGACAGTCTATTTTTGCTCTGACTTAATGCCAACTACACAGTTCTTCAACATATTTTCAAGTCAAAGAGGGAAAGTGGTTTTAATTGTTTGTTAATACATTTTATGGGTTGCATAATGTAAAGAGTAAATAATTGTGAAATCTCTGATAAGTATAGTTATGACTTTGAACACTATTTGGTTCCACTAGAATTTCATGTGCGATGAATTATTAACTTTTCTAATCATATTAATCTGGCTCAGAATTATACCCTAAAAATAATGCTTTGAGGGACACTATGTAATTAAGATAAAGCAAAAAACTATACATCAACCAAGAGGTATGATATCCTTTTTATAAAGAAAAAAAACTTTTTAAAAAATTGAAGTGATACGCACAAATTCAGCATAGTGTTTAGCTCTTGGTTGGGAGGAAAGAGCATACGCAAGTTATCAATGGGTGTTTATCAATTGTATCAAATATGTAAATAAAATTTTAAAAAATAAACTCCCTATTAATAACTTGAATTCTCATAGTAGGACAAAATAGATGTACACACGAGAAGTTAAAGGATAAAAACCATTTTCCTCCAGATAATGCCAATATCAAGAGATCCAATTACTATCTTGGCCCAAAACAAATATAAAGTATGGTTTAAATAAGTACATCACATTTGGGATTAACTGGAAGCTCTATTGGGGAAGTTAGTTTCTTTGACCAGATTCTTTTGTCTTAAACTGTCGCCTTGATATTTTAGCATTATTAGGACTGTTTTAGGAGTCATTAGGAGTATTTGACACTATACTATAATGACTGACACCACATAAGCTTGTGTTCATATCTCAACCCCCAAGTGAGTTCTGTGACCCTACTCAAGTGACTTGTATTTTTGTAAGATTTCTGTAAAAGGGGGTAATAATGTCCACCTTAAAGAGTTGTGAGAGATTACACAATATATAGAAACCTTATGTGACAAGCAGTAAAGCTCTTATTAGGTTAAAATTGATGAGTGATTCCAAATGAGGGAAACTAAAAACTTTTGAGTAGTTGCAATGATCACAAATGTGTATGCACAGTAGCAATATTTACATAAGCATATTTATATGTTTTTGAAAACAGTATTGTTTCCATCATTGTTTCATCACTGTGCTCAAATAGAAACTGGATTACTTCACTCAGCCAATCAACGAATATTTATTGACCACCTACTATGTAGCAGAAATAGTTCTAGAAAATGAAAATACTTTGTGAACCAAAGAAAGATACAATTCACTGATCTCATGGAAATTTATACTAAAGAAGAAAACAGACAATAAATAAGATAAATAAGCTACAGACTATGTTAGAAGGCATAAGTGCTATGGGAAAAAATAAGCAAATCACGAGAAGGGGATCAGGAGCACTAAGTAGATGTAAAAATTTTAAATATGGTGGTTTGGGAAGTCCTCACTGCAAAGGAGACATTTAAGCAAAGAGATTTTTAAGGAGGCAAGGGAAGAGACTATCTCATTGAAGAGCATCCCAGACCCATGAAAGAGCCAAATGTAAGGCCCTGCCATGGCAGTACGCCTGGAACGCTCAAGGAACAGCTGGGAGGCCTGTGTTGAGTGAACCACAGAGAGGTTAGGGGCAGAGAGAAATTAGGTGGCAGCCAGAGTTTTAATACTAAAAATAGAATCAGTATATGCATATGTCATATGTAGTTCATTTTGTAGTATTGGTAGATAAATAGTAGGTAGTTAGATAAATAGATAGGTAGATAGATAAAGGACAGATAGACAGATGGGAGATATTTCAAAAGTAAAAGAAAGATGCTATTAACATTGATATTTACAAACCCCAGCAAAGACAGGCAGGGAGCATTAACACAACTCACAAGCAAAAATATGCCAGAAGCAGTTTACAATTTCCGGTTGTATAAATTAAAAAGGGCTCTGTGATACTACAGAGAATCGGTGAAGGTAGTAGGAATAGGAAGTGTAAGATGGACATGGCATGCGTTCAAAACAAATTTATCTTCTGAAAATGTCAAGGCAGAGAAGTCACAAATTATGGGTGTCCTACCCTCTACTAACATAAATTTTTAAATGTTATTTTACATTTATTACATTATTTTATCTTCAAATAAACAAATCATGTTCATAGTACAACATGAAAAGGTACTTAAGAGTGTACAATGAAAAGTGAATCCCCTCCGAAGATTTTAGCTATGTTGTTTGGACACACCAAGACAATTTATTTTAAACCAGAAGGTTTGTTGCTCTAACCAAGTATAGTTGTTGATTTATTGAAAATATTGATAGGTACATACAGTTAACCTGAAATGCTATTAAGTATTTCCAATACTCACTTTACGTTTCCACTAGAATATCTTTACATTCTCTGCATCATCTTGCACCTTGACTTTTCCCAGCTCACTTCAAGTTCAATCCCTACATTCAGGATTATGTTTTACAGACCTAATTTCTTCTATTTTCCCTTTTGTTAATGAAAATTATAAGAGAGAAAGTTCCTATTTACCTTCTTGGAACAAGCAAAAAAATAAAGATACCTGGGATTTGTGTTTTGCCATGCCTGAGGCTAAGAAAAATGGCCTTTTGGTCTTTAAAGCATAAAAGCTTATTTTCCTTAGAGAAAGGGCTGCCACAGCTGTGGGTATTCCCTCTACTTTGCTGCATCTTCTAGTGTGTTATTTTTGGTTTATTTTCTCTGAATACTATTTTTGTTATCTTCTTTTTCAGTCTCTGTTGCCTTGAAAGCTGTGCTCACACCCATTATTATACTTTCCAAAGAGTGAATAGAAGTTTCAAATAAACTCAAAATTCTGGAATGCCTTTGAAAACACCCCAACATAAAAACATCCAAATTAAAGGCATGTACCAGATACATTATAAACATGCATACATTCCATATACTGTACATCCTGATTTTCAGTTTCCAATATCGTACAGACTGACTTTCAGTTTCCAAAGACAGTCACCGAACACAGGTATATTAAGATGATAACATTGAACCACCCTAGGAATTAATGTAAGACAAAGTTAGTGTTCTTCTAATACCTACATTAGAATCACCTGGAATGTGTGTTGAATATTCAGATTCCAGAGTTCCTATCCCCTACTTACTGAATCCCAAGTCAAAAAAACAAAACAAAACAAAACAAAACAAAAAACAAAACTGGGACTTAAAAATACATATTAAAGTTTTGAAACGTAAGTCTAATAATAACTAATATTGATAATTAAAATTGAGTCTAAGGAGATAAAAACATTAACATTCTTCAATATTGGGGGTTGAATTTAAGTCTTCATAATAACTGATTTCTTGATCACTTTGATTAACTAGAAAATCAGTCTAACTACTGTCTGACATTTGGTAGCCAACTGTATACAAACTGAGTGTCACAAAGACACGGTCTTGGGTTGGACAAGCTGGATAGCCAATAATAGCTCCTGTAGATATTTTAACTAAGTCCAAAGCAACAGCACAGTTCTTAATGAATAATATCTTTCCAGAACATCACTATGACAGAGGGCAACAATGATTATTCTGGTGCTTTGCAGTCTGGGAAAAGCCATAAAAATAAAGCTAAAAATGGGGCCTAAGAAAATCAGCATGACCTAATTAGGCAGAGGATCCAAAAATAAATTTGATGGAGTCTGCCTTTCCTATGTTTTTTCCCACTAAAATTATTTTATTTGGCTTTATACTGAAGTTTGGAGGAAGAATGGGAAGGTCCAGGAATGTTTGCTGCAGCCATATGGATATGTATGCATATATGTGTGTGTGTGTGTGTGTGTATATATATATATATATATACACATATACATACAAATATATAAACACATACATACATATATACGTGTGTGTGTGTATATATACACACACACAGATTTATATATATATATACACCCTGGCTATGAAGACAGGTAGGAGAGGTCACAAGAGTCCAAGCAGGGGGAACAATGGGGAATGTAATTGTTAATGATAAGGAGAGTAAACAAAGATTCCACAGACTGAATAGAGATGCTTTTGAAAACTATGACCAAAGCTAGAATAGAGATATTTGGTGCTGCTAGTTGAAAATTCATTCAAAAGGTGAAAGAATGGATTTCATGTTAAATCTTCATTTTCTAGTACCAGAAACCATTTACTCAATTTATTTGTGAACATATGTAATAAAAAGGTTTTGAATCACCCAGTTGCTTTTAATAAAATTAAAGTGAGATCAGAAGGAGAAGCTGTCTTTTACACATCACTCTCTTTGGTAAAGTCATGTATGTATGTCTTGCTTTTTTAATCTAGTGTTGAAATTATGTAATAATAACTATTTATATGGCACTTTAGGAATTCTCTCTGTTGTGTTTGTTACGACATATATTTTCTTAAGGTGAATCACTCACTAGTAGCTATTTGGGAAACTATTAGCAAATTTGGAAGACAGCATCATAGGTAAGTTTCGTGACTTTTATTCCCACGTGGACAGAGACAAACAGATCCAGAAAAAGAGTAAACTAATTTCCTTTTAGAATTCAAAAGAAGAGAACAGAGAGATAACATTTTTGTTTTTAAAACATTATCTATAAGTAACATATTTGGTACAGATATTTTAAATTTGAGCCAGCAATCTATCTTGAGTCATAACTTACTTTCCAAGTTGCATGCCCTTCAGATCATAGCATTTCAGAGTAAAAGCCATCTACTATTTGTTTAACCACCACTTCCTCCAGAAAGATTTGTCCTTTCCAGCATCACATTCCACACCTATAACATGATAACAAAATCCACCTCACAGTATTAGAGTTAAGATCAAATGAAATGGTTATGCACTTAGCGAATTGCAAATTAGGAGTCTTCAATCAGAAAAAACACTCCTTATACTTAAAAATTTGCATTGTGGTCTTTAATAAAAATATCAAAACGTATGTGTTCTCTATAAATTTGATTACCTGTGTTTAAGAGCAAGACTATTCTAATCCAAATGCAAATAGATTCTGCAATATTAAGACCTGTTAAGTAACTGTGTTTCCCCGCCCCCTCCCCAATTCCTTTCTTCCTTGCTCTCTCCTCAGTCTCTGTTAAGTATCCGTGGCTCCCTGTTTTCCCCACGACGCAATAGCAAAACAAGCATTTTCAGCTTCAGAGGTCGAGCAAAGGATGTCGGTTCTGAAAATGACTTTGCTGATGATGAGCACAGTACATTTGAAGACAGCGAGAGCCGGAGAGACTCACTGTTTGTGCCGCACAGACATGGAGAGCGACGCAACAGTAACGTTAGTCAGGCCAGTATGTCATCCAGGATGGTGCCAGGGCTTCCAGCAAATGGGAAGATGCACAGCACTGTGGATTGCAATGGTGTGGTTTCCTTGGTGGGTGGACCATCAGCTCTAACCTCACCTACTGGACAACTTCCGCCAGAGGTGATAATAGATAAGTTAGCTACTACTGACATTATACACCAATTTGAAATAATCAAAGCCTGGCCAGTTTAGCCTGTTATGCTATCCTGTCTCCCCAAGATGAAATGCCTCAAAAATAATATATGATCTATTAAACGAAAAACAATGAATCTTTAGAACCAATTGAATTGTATGGGACCATTAGCTCTCAAATGCCTTAGAGTTTTTAGAGTCTGAGAGAAAACATATCTGCAAATTAAGTAGACCTACCAACACAAAATAATGGGCACTGTGAAAACTAAATTGTTATTATAAATGTATGCTCACACACAATTATATAATTATTCATATTCTGGAAATTTAATATACTTAAAATTAAGTATTATCATGACCAATACATTGACAATAGGCAGTTTCCATACAAATATCAATATTACACGGATCCTAAAATGTTTTGATGTGTATTAAAATGACTCTAAAATGTTTTGATTTCTTATAGGATGGCATATAGAAATAATCAAAGAAATCTCAGGAAAGCACACACATTTCATTGTACATCTGTGTTTGTGCATGGAAAAAAATTGGCCCATATATGTCAATACTGTCAATATAGCTTTAAAGAAAACAATTCAGCCTTGCAACATTATAACCTTACTATTTTGGGGGGAGAAGACTGATCTGATTATTAATTATTGAGATAAGCTGAAAATAATCTGTATTTGAATGAAATAAAACAATATATGACTTTAGCATGCTTATGAAAAATTCTCTGAAAATTCCAACAGGTTAATTAAAACATTCCTGCAACAAAATTGCCCTATACAAATGCATCTAACTGGTAAATTCTTGTTAAACACTATCACCTGTGATAATTTTTAAAAAGTGTTTATAACTTAACAATAGACTCAGTATTTTATTATAACTTGAAAGTTATTACCTGGAAAAACTGCATGTAGCATGATTTTCCAAAGAAATGCTATGTGGTGTTGTATTATTCATTGAAAGGGTGGTCTGAACCATCAGTATTTGGTTTGCAGGGCACCACCACTGAAACGGAAGTCAGAAAGAGAAGGCTAAGTTCTTACCAGATTTCAATGGAGATGATGGAGGATTCCTCTGGAAGGCAAAGAGCCATGAGCATAGCTAGTATCCTGACCAACACAATGGAGGGTAAGAAGCAGGACATGAGACAGTCAGCTTTACATGATTATATGCTTTTTGGAGCTATTTCTTTTTCTCATAGAATTACCAAAGTCAATTACCCAAGATCAGAACTGCATAACAGAACTAAGCAGATGATATATAAAATACAGTATTATCACACTGGTTACAAAAACTAATACTGTTTGTTTTTCTTTTTAACTCCTTATTTTGTCTGCAGAGTGGTATTTCCCCACTCCATATAATGTCAGTGAGTTTTTATCATTACATTACATCATCCTTAACAAATTAGAATATACACCTCCCTTTTTAAGTCTTGGTATGCAAAAGCACTAGGAAACATCTCTTTTAAGCTTTAGTCTGTTCTCCGGGCAGGGAGGTAGTGATAGGGATGGGGGAGGCATGTGAAAGAATTGAACAAATGAAAACCTGTGTTCAACACTGACTCTAAGAAAAGATCTCTTCTCCATCTTCCACATACACAGAAACCATTACATTCCTCCAAAGGAGAGCTTACACAAACACTTGCCAATTTTGACACATGTGAACAGGCAGCAACTAGTACCCCCCTGTTCATTCATTAAATAATTCTCCACTTCATGAAGTTTGGAGGGGTATTACATTAGTTCTGCAATTTTACAAGCCTTTTATATAAGTAGTATTTAACATGTGTTCTTTAGAAAATAGCAGTTACATTTTGTATCTTGTCCTACTGGTGTGTATGATATCTAAATAGTCACATAATAATTATAACAGGTTTCACCCATTAAAATTATAAAAAACGTTTTAAAATATTTTATGTTAAAATTCTGAAAGATACGAATAAATATGAATAACATAAGTAGATATGGGTTTGAATCTATACTAAAAAGAACATACTACATTCTCATTGTGTGCAAGATTAATGCTGAATGGTTGCACACATTAATAAGGATCACAGCTTTAGACAGTGTTCTAAAACAGACATTTCCAAAAGAAATAATAAGCGTTTGATATATTTAATATTTCTATAAAGCTTATTTAAAAATTGTTTTGGGGCACCTGGATGGCTCAGTAGGTTAAGCATCTGCCTTCAGCTCAGGTCACGATCTCGGGATCCTGGGATCGAACCCAGCATTTAGCTTTCTGCTCAGCAGGGAGTCTGCTTCTCCCTCTCTCCGCTCATGCTGTCTCCCTGTCTCTCTCAAACAAATAAAATCTTAAAAAAATTTAAAAATAAAATAAAAATTATTTTGATAAAAAATATGGCAATACAACCAATAATTACCTAGTTGTTAGATAATAAAATTAATTTGAAGCAAAATATTAGATTGAAGGTGTTTATTTTCTGTATTTAAAGGAGAAAGATGTTTACATGCTTTTATGAAATTTTTAATGAGTATTTTGTGAAAATATTTAATGGGATTGCCCTCTCAAGCTTGTTAAGCTAAGCAATATGAACTTCCATCCCCAGGTAGAAGCATTGATTTTATAAAATAATGTATATTCTATAGCAACAATAATTCAATTTTATTGTTATTTACTACTCTTCCTCTTTATTATTCCCCTAGAACTTGAAGAATCTAGACAGAAATGTCCACCATGCTGGTACAGATTTGCCAATGTGTTTTTGATCTGGGACTGCTGTGATGCATGGTTAAAAGTAAAGCATCTTGTGAATTTGATTGTTATGGATCCATTTGTTGATCTTGCCATCACTATTTGCATTGTCTTAAATACCCTCTTTATGGCCATGGAGCACTACCCAATGACTGGTCAATTCAGTAGTGTATTGACCGTAGGAAACTTGGTAAGTTCATCTGTAGTTTACTTATATCCTTTGGCAGGGGTGGGAGATTATAGACCAAAAAAAAAAATCCACTTGTCCTGTGCAGGAAATCTCAGCAATAAGATCTAAAATTCAACTGGTATGAATGCTGACTGCTCAGACCAATATCCATACTAATTGACCATGGTGTCTTACCAGTTGTAAGCTCATTTAAATTTTTACTGTCATTGTTGCTGAAATATAGGTGCAGAAAAACCATAATATCTAATTCTGGCTCCACAAAAATACAGTTTTAATATACACAGCCTCTGAAGAAATCATGTCCATTGAAGGAAATATATAAACACTGATTTCTGTACAAAAGAGGACATCGTTGTTTCAAATTGAATTACCTAATAAAATGCTTCAGTAGTATTCACACAAGAGAAGAAATAGTTGATGAAAATGCATTTGTAATTTAGCCATACTTTTGGTTCAAATTATTTGATCAGGCATCTGTGTATGTGTATGCTGACATGTACATTTCCTCATTTATATGAGAAAACTGAAATGGATAAACAAGTAAAAAAAGGGTTAATCGAGAGAGCTTCCTTTTTGGCACAAGACAGAAACAAACTCAAACTAGATTAAGGGGGGAAAAAAAAACCCGACTCCTAGAATGGAAAGAAAAAGCTGAACTACCAAACCATATAAAGGGTAATTTTGCAGTTGGGCTTCAGGAAATGCTTTAACCAAGAGCTTGGATATAGCCCAAATGTTCGCTTCATCTTTTGTCTCGGTCAGGAAACATGCTCAGCCATAGCTCACTGGTTTTATATCTTGTAACCACTGCACTGGAAAAAAACCTGTATCTCTTTTTCAGTTCTAGTTCAAAGACTCATGATAGGACTCTTGTTTGGCATAGCTTAGGTCGGACGCTCACCTCTGGTTTAATCAGAGGAAGAAGGTGGAGCCATGTGAAAACATGACAGACCTGTGGAATCATACAGGTGGAGGAGCAATTCCCAACAGAAGTTGAAAAGGGAATACTGGGCAGACAATTACATAAATGTCTACCCAGTAAGTGACCTCATCTTTACTCCATTATTTGACTTAGTAAAACACCTACCAGATTCTTGAGATTTTCTTCATCTTTGGCATCTGTGAATGGATTTTTTTTTTAATGATTGTTCCTTGATCTTTCCAATCACTCCATGTCTGCCTTCTTTTCTGGACTTCTTATGTCTACTACGACTATGTTTTCCACTCAATGTTTCTATGTACTCAACAACTGTAGGAATTATCTACTCTCGTGGTATAAGCTGTACCCTGCCTATATTTCCATCTGTTACAGAACACTGTTTAAGGATATCTTTAACACAATATGTGACAGCTGAAAGATCATCTTCCTCACAGCTTACTGAAAGTCCTAAGTATCTCAGTTCAGTCTTCTGTTACCTCTAGTAGTAGCCTCCCAGCTTCAAAGAGCCTTCCAACTTCAAAGATAGAAATCTGATAGCCATTTTGACGTACTTTTCCTTTATTTTTTATATACAAGTTGATAAGAAGACCCATTATTTCTTTCAAGGTACCTCTTTTTTAATCCTATAACTATGATTAAAATAACATTTTTAACACTCTGCACTCAGTATATTTGCACTATTATCTGTATTTATGGTTCAAAGGTCTTATCTGATTTTCAAGACTCCTCATCTGATCCTATCCTTTCTATAACATCTTATTGTCCATTGCTTCCTAATCAGTCACTATTGGCCCATCAGAACAACCATGTCACCAGACCACACAAACACCACATGTTTATATATTTACGTATGGGAAAATATTTCACTGTTTTCTATATTCACATCTAGAGTGTTCTGACTCAAATCACCTCATCTCAATTCTTCATATTCTTCAAGGTTACGTCCCATTTTTCCTTTGTATCTCCTACACCATGATTACATGGTTGTAGCTCAATAAAGAACCAACTGGTTGTTTCCTACCCAAACGGGTTGTTTAAAGTAGCATGCTTTCATGAAAGAAT
Organism: Ursus maritimus; assembly: GCF_017311325.1. NCBI lineage: Eukaryota > Metazoa > Chordata > Mammalia > Carnivora > Ursidae > Ursus > Ursus maritimus. The sequence goes on from NW_024423343.1 coordinate 64,584,613, forward strand.
GTGGGCTTTGGAGTCGGCGGAACTGGGTTTGGCCTCGTTGCCAATGCTTACTAATAATGTAGCATCTGGACAAGTCTGATAAAAAATCTGAGTCCTTGTTTTCTATTTTGAAATGGATATAATGATACCCATCTCACAGAGTTGTTGTGAAGGCCGAATGAGGTAATATGAAAACAATACTGAGCCCGGCATCTAGCATGTGCTCAATAAACAATTTCCTTCCTCTAATATATGCTATTAACCTTTCTCTGAAATACTGATGGAAAACAGTTCTGCTCTAGCTTCTGTATTTTTCCCAAGATACTCAACAGTTAGGAAGTTGGACAGTTAGAAAGAAATTTTGGAAATTTGCCAGAGTGAAGCAGGAAACTGAGGTTTTATAGAATTCCAATGTTGAAGCACTAGAATTTGGAAGCACAGGATAAGGGAGGTTGGATTACAGGATGATCAAATGGAAAAGCACTAGACTAAAGCACCAAAGCTGGGTTCAAGTCCAATAATCCATGCTAAATAACTAGGTGCTCTTGAAAAAGCCATTTAGATATTTGGGTCTGTTTTCTAATGAGTAGAATGTATTGGACTAGATGATTTTTCATGTCCCTTCCAGTTCCAAATTTGGTAACTTAATGTGTAGCAATGGAGATAATGAGGTACAGAAGTAGGGTGGAACACTGATGACTGAGAGATTGTGGTAAAACCACTGATAAGCTAAGGTTAGCAATGGGGATACAAGGCTCATCAAGATAGAGAGTACACATGATAGGAAACAGACCTCAGTTAACTATTTCTAACCATAAGAGTAGGAAAATGTGTAAACTGTTTCTATTAGCTGAAAGCTCCTGTTATTATTAATAATATCATACGTATAAGGTATTTTATAGTTTCCTATATATCTTATTTTATACCCATAACAAGCTTTATAATAAATATTTATGTATAGAAAATTATATACATTTGGGGTGCCTGGGTGGCTTAGTCGTTAAGCGTCTGCCTTTGGCTCAGGGCGTGATCCTGGCGTTCTGGGATCAAGCCCCACATCAGGCTCCTCCGCTGGGAGCCTGCTTCTTCTTCTCCTACTCCCCCTGCTTGTGTTCTCTCTCTCGCTGGCTGTCTCTCTCTCTGTCAAATAAATAAAATCTTTTAAAAAAATTATATATAATTAATTGTATGTAAAGAACATGTAAAAAAATCAATACATAGACAAACAGAGAGACAGAGAGAGAGAAAGAGAAAAAGAAAAGAGGAAGAGGGAATGGGGGAGAGGGAGAGACTATATTACTTATATCATGTGTACTTAGCTGACTTTGGATTATATTATACACCATGGATGGTTGCATTGCATATTTTGTGGAATTTATAGTTTGCTCATTTAAATAAATTTAGTTGATATGGAGTAGTTATTACTACTCAAACGATTACCTTTACCTTATAAATAAGGACATCTAGGTTTGGGTTGAGTTATTAACAAAGGAACATCCTGTAAAAGACTTGTGGAACTTTCAGGTTTACTTAGATCAATGTGCCCCATTTGTATCCTGTTTCTGGAGCATATAAAAATTACACCACTTCTCTACTAATTGGATTGATTGATCAAATTTGAGTATCAGGAGACCTCAAATATCTGTTGAGTTTCTCTAAGACGCTCTATTTTGTTTTTGTTTCAACATTATAAAACCCATGCACCCACCTTACAGATTTTATAAGCAAGAAATCTTCCAACAATTATAGTAGGTTAGACAACCTCTTTATCATACAAACATTCCCAACTAACCGGTAACTCTTTCTTCAGGGAATACAGATAGAGGTTTGTAGCTCCTACACTGATTACTTTTCTTACTATAACTCTCATTGTAACCAATGATTAAGAGCCCATGATATCCCTTTATTCTGCTGGACCCTGAAGGGAACTCAGAACATGGTACCTGTACTAAGGATCTTTCTGGTCATTTGCAAATAAAAGCCTAAAGAAACACAATTAAGAAAATTATTTCAGTTAAGTGGTGTGGTATAGGGTATGAATTTAACATCTCAGGAAAGGGACACGATAACCCCTTGAAGGGAAAAAAAATAAAATAACTCGTTTTTTGAAAGATAAAACACTTAGGAGCCGAATCCTAAAATTCACCTGGAGGCATCTTGCATCAATGAAAGAGTGCTATCTAGCCATCTAACTTCTTTCCTACTATAATACAAAGCTATCTTGTCTCCAAACTAACAATTTATAATGAGGGTCTTATGTAATAATTGTGTGTACACCGATTTCCAAATAAAATTTGGTAGGCAATACAATGCTGACAAAAACCCAAGAATTTCAGATGCAGATCTTATTAGTCATCTCAATGAATATCCTCATTTGACAGATGAGAGAAAAGAACATCATAAATGTTAAATGATTTCCCATCATTTTTCTTTAAGTATATTTCAACTTCACCTTTTCCACCCAATCAACAACAACAAAAAATATTTAAAGATGTGTATCCAAAAGGCATGGGAATAATAAAACTAAAACCATTAAAACAAGAGGCCAATAATAATACAGCAAAAATAGACTATAGTTACATCAAATTCACTACAAAAAAAAAAAAAATGGAACATCAGTCTGGGCAAGTAGAGGTTCCGTAGAGCAAACTGACCAGTACTCAGCCTTTAGAATGAACATTTCTCCTTTACTGTACATCAGCAGAACTTTCCTCTCCAAGTACTCAATAGGAAATACTTAATAGGAAAACCTTCCCATTCCTGAAATAAGACCTTATTCCCCAACATTTGATCATCCTAAGTGTTGTGCCCCCCAAAACAACTCAAAATGCTGCAAATTTCTTTATTCTTGGTCCAGACTCCCAGGCTGATTCTCATCTCCACCCTTAGCACTTACACTTTTGCTATTTATCATGTGTCATAATGTACAACAGATTAGGAACTGTCCACCGAACTTACCTCCTCACTAAAGAAGCTGGCTTAGGAAGCCTATAAATTCATTGTCCATAAGAAATTTATCAGCCTAAATGAACTAGGTTTATGCAGTCTTGGGTCTGTATATCTTAATTACTACTATATTTTCAAAGACCAGCAAAATGTCTTCCATTTAGGTGTTCAGCAATTTTTTCTGAATGAATGAGTGGCTACAGAAGCATATAACCCAAAATTTCAAAAGACAAAAAGCTTCTTCAAGAAAACAAGACAGAATTAGGCTAAGCCCAAGCAATAAACATTTGATATGTTTTTTATTAATTGTCTTGAGTCTTAAAAATTCTTTATGGTATAGAAAAATCAAAGGCTGCTGAATGTATGTTTCTAAACCACACATTAGCATTTTTTATAAACCACACATGGGAATTATTTACATGATCTGATACATATCCAGAGGTTGCCAGTTCTTTTTCTTCTTAGAATTTTTTATGGAATTTTAAAATCATGTAAACATAGGCATTAAATCAGCATGCTGGATTGACTTTTGCTAGAACGAGAAGGAATTTTTAAAAAATCGTAATCACTGACAATGCAGTTTAGACTAAAATGTACCAAAAAAACAATACCAATGATTTTTTAGGGCCTAAATTGAATATATTTAAGGATATAAATAAATATAATTTTAAATGCAAATTATAATTAAAATATTATTTTTAAAAAGGAGTTTCATGTTGGGATTACATTTTAGATGAAAGAATGTACATTTAAGGTATAGCTTTTTATAATGCAGGAGATCTGGTTATTTCAGAAGAGCTGAAAAGATCATCCTATGATATTTCTGTAGAAAGGAATATTTACAGATGATTTACCTGGATAGTTTCTACCTCGGTTTAATGTATCTCTATGATCAGGCTGCTAACTCAAATAGCTGTTTCTGAGACTTAGTATAAGAAATAAAATTTCTTTATATCAGAATTTATTTTAAATTCACCAGGGGAAAAAATCCTATGGTGAGTCATTGCATAAAATAAAAAAGAAATAATATTCAGTGTGCATTCCACCATATATCCGGATTTTCATGCACCAGGATTACTTGAAAAACATTTTATTTCTACTTAAGTGAATGCATGATGAACTGAAGTTAAGCTATTTTTTCTGGGATGGGTATTTCCCTAAGGTCTTTCTATGTTTAGGAAAATAATATGTTATTGCATTTATTTCTTTTTTAAGATTTATATATTTGGGAGAGAGAGAAAGACAGAGAGAGAGCTCGAGTGGGCAAAGGGGCAGAGGGAGAGAAATCCTCAAGCAGGCTCCCTGCTGAGCTCAGAGCCAGGAGGGGAGTTCTGGCTCTCCCAGGACCCTAAGATCATGACATAAGCTGAAATCAAGAGTCAGGTGGAACGTGATGGAACCACCCAGGTGCCCCTATATTAGCTGCATTTATACGTTTTTAAGAGTGGATAATGATTTCTTTTAATTAACATGATATTTTAGGAAATTTAAATAATTTTGATACTGTTATTTTGACAGAGTTCCTTCAAGGTAAAGGCTGACTTACCTTGTAAATGGTAAGCTTTATGACTTTACAGTCATAAAATGAGCTTTTACTTGTTAATTAGGATAATTGCCTTAAAAGATTTTTTGTAAGAGTAATTTCATAACTCTTCATGCCGTTGGGTCTCTTAGCCTGTGGTGCTAAGTTAAAAAACAAATTTTGAATTTGTTACATTTTGTTTCTATTGTCAAACAGACATTCATCCAACCACTCAAATAATTTATTAATTTTAATTATGGGTGTATGCATAGTGAGAATGTTCTCCTGCTGCTTTCAATTAAATCTGCAGCTCCTTACTCTATTAATCCATTAACCTTAATTCTGAGGCATGCATCCAGAGAATATTATTATAAAACATTTGTGGCAAACTAACTCTTACTTCAGGAATATTTATAAAATTACAGAAATAAGACGGTGTCCCTTTAAAAACCCACAAAAATCAAGAATAAAATGTGGTTTTTACCAAATTTAAAATAAATTTAGAGTAACTTCAATTAATATATAGATTCGTTCCTAATGCAATAATATTAAAAACAAAATTCACTGTGATTATGGGAGAAGTCTGGTGTACCAAAAAGGGAAGTAATTCAGTAGTTACTATTCAGTATCAGATTTAAAATGTGAATGAGGAAATGTTTTAAAATCAGCATTTTCTTGGCTATCTAGCAGATTTGTTAAATAAAACAAATCCACTTAAAATACTCCCCTGGAAAAAAATGCTAAACTTGTATCAGTTTGTCACATTTTTCCATTTTAAATGTTAAATATTTTTACTCAGGACTATTTAATATTCTTTACAGATTCTTGCAGTGTCAAAAGTTCTTCAGTGTTTGTGATCTCTATTTTACTTTAGGTCTTCACTGGGATCTTCACAGCAGAAATGGTTCTCAAGATCATTGCCATGGATCCATATTATTATTTCCAAGAAGGCTGGAATATATTTGATGGAATTATTGTCAGCCTTAGTTTGATGGAACTTGGCCTGGCAAATGTGGAGGGATTGTCTGTACTGAGATCATTCAGACTGGTATCTACTTAGACTATGTTTATATTCTATCAGTGGCATAAAATTTATTTTGAAAATGAATCAATGTGTATCTTACACTTACTATTAACAATATTTTAAATCTACACCAGTACACGAGATACTCTAAGAAGATATATAAACATTCTCTTTAAAGCTAAGAGTGGCTATTTTCCAAGAATGATAAAAATGGCTGAAACACTTCATAATGATTAGCTATATAACGCACATTTAAAAACACACATGTGCCTCAAATTATGTTTTAAATTCACTCAAAAATTTTTTTGCTTCAACTCTTAAAGAAATGCAAATGACAATTTTAGGCCTCAATTAACCTTAGCTTTTTATCAACCTTACTTATATTAGTGGGAACTACTTTAAAGGAACATGTAGGAAAATATTTGATATCGTTAGCATTTTAAACAACGGTCTAACAAACTTTTTTTAATTTGGCAAAAAAAATTTATTTAAAAATATATAAAATTTTGTTGAATTAAGTAAAATGTGTATTTTTTCAAATTGAAAGAAAGACTTTACGTAAGTTATTTTTTATCAAAGTAATTTTATTTTATAAATATCCATTAAAATATGTAACTTATACTTTTAATATTTCTTTTTACTCTAAAATATAGTCTGAGGGTGACATTAGTTTGCTAAAATCAATTCAATTTAAATGTCTCTAATCAAAATATTAATTTTTCAGGGATATATCTGTTGATGAATCAGAAATGTTTTAGTTATCCTGACATATTTTATCTTTTTATTTTTTCATTTAATGATTTGATTTACAATTCGTGTATTATTAACTATTTTTTCTGGATTTGAATTTTAGTATGGTTTCAGATCTTATATCCCTCAGAGGTAGGTCTACAATATGGTATATTAATAAAACGATGTCTAACTAACTTTCAAAATTATATTGTGACTTCTTCTGAGAATATCTTTTCACTTAATTACAGCTTCGAGTTTTCAAGTTGGCAAAATCCTGGCCCACGCTGAATATGCTGATAAAGATCATTGGCAATTCTGTGGGGGCTTTAGGTAATCTCACCTTGGTGTTGGCCATCATTGTCTTCATTTTTGCTGTGGTCGGCATGCAGCTGTTTGGTAAGAGCTACAAAGAATGTGTCTGCAAGATCTCCAGTGACTGCCAACTCCCACGCTGGCACATGAATGACTTCTTCCACTCCTTCCTGATTGTGTTCCGTGTGCTGTGTGGAGAGTGGATAGAAACCATGTGGGACTGTATGGAGGTCGCCGGCCAAACCATGTGCCTTATTGTTTTCATGTTGGTCATGGTCATTGGAAACCTTGTGGTACGTATATATTACAAATGCTTATAATTAAGAAGAAGATCAGACAGTAGCTAAGAAGGTGGCCTGATACAATAGATAGCTCTGGTTTTATCATCAATAACCTAGACTCAAATCCCAGGACTAGCACTCTGAGCTTGGGCAAGTTACTTAACTTCTCTGAGCCTGAAGCTTCCCAACTATGAAAGCTGAATAACAAAGCTGAAATCTTATGGTTGGTGTGAGGATTAACTGAAGTGTATCTGTGAAAGTTGGGGAGCAAAAGTTTTTTTCTTTGTTTTTCGAGGAAATGTTTTTATGAAGACTAATTTTTTCCGTATTACCATTATGGCCTCAATTATTTTTTATCCTATTACTACTTTGATAAGAAAATTATCTCCACTAAATCTAAAAATATAACTGTCTATTCTATATTGAAATTGCTCTTTACACCTTCATAGGTCATACTGTTGGCTTACTAAGAAGCATAAGTTGCATTTAACCAAATTTTGAAGATAAATTTCAATAAAATAGCATATTATATTGTAGCTATGTACTATAATTATTTAAATGACTTGGAAGGGGACAAATTCCTTCCCTGAATTTGCTTTATTAAAAGAAAATAAATTATTGCAGTTTAAGTTATTCACGTGTATGGACACTGACCTAAAGAAGCCTACTTTTAGTTCTGACTTAAAAGCGCTAATGTAAAAGCACAATTTGCGTATTTATGTGTTTTAATGCTTACATATCTCAATTATGTGTGTACATAGTGTTCTTTATGCCGTCATACTTAACCTTTCCTTTGAGGTACATTTCAAGTAAGACTGCTTGGAAAAATGTTTGTGGGATAACTGTAGACATGCAATTTTTTCAGAATAGTAAATTAGGAAAATCTAGATTCTGCAGAAAATCTGATACAGAAATAAGGAAACAAACTATGGTTCTGGCTTTGATGGGAAATGTGTTAACCTTACATAATATGCTTTAGACATTTTGGCTATTATAAATCTGTGGCCACTGGACAAAGGAATTTATATTAAAAGTATACTGTTTTAACACATATCACCAGGCTATCAAATAAATAAATTCATTGTTTATACACATGAAGCTAGACATTCTCTAGACAAACATAACATGAAGTAAAGTGACTAAAATGATCTTTTTTTCTCATTGGCCAAAACCATCAAAATGGGATTTTTCTCTCTTCACTGGCAACCCTGAGTAGACAAGTTCAGCCTTAGAAGTCTGGTTTCCTGTTGTCCTTCTTGGTATGAAAGAAAAGGCACTTGTTTTATCATATTGCCCTTACAGCAAGTAGAAGGTGTCAGGTCCTTTAAATAGTGTGTGGTTAGGACACGTGTCTAAAATACAGTAAGCACTATAGAAGCATTTGTTGAATTAATTTTAGCAAAGATCTATGAGTTCCCTGTTTATTATTTTATGCATATTTCATATTAATGTAGCAAATTTTCTTTTTTTTGTTTAGGTTCTGAACCTCTTTCTGGCCTTATTGTTGAGTTCATTTAGCTCAGACAATCTTGCTGCTACAGATGATGATAATGAAATGAACAATCTCCAGATTGCAGTAGGAAGGATGCAAAAGGGAATTGATTATGTGAAAAATAAGATACGGGAGTGTTTCAGAAAAACTTTTTTTAGAAAGCCAAAAGTTATAGAGATCCATGAAGGCAACAAAATAGACAGCTGCATATCCAATAATACGGGAATAGAAATAAGCAAAGAACTTAATTATCTTAAAGATGGGAACGGAACCACCAGTGGTGTAGGTACCGGAAGCAGTGTTGAAAAATATGTAATCGATGAAAATGATTATATGTCATTCATAAACAACCCCAGCCTCACTGTAACAGTGCCAATTGCTGTTGGAGAGTCTGACTTTGAAAACTTAAATACTGAAGAGTTTAGCAGTGAGTCAGAACTAGAAGAAAGCAAAGAGGTAAGAATGCTTTTAAAGTTTTTGTTGCATTTCCTATAATAACCATGCATTATGGCTATTTAGTATTTTTATTGCGTTTATATGCACTATTAAAAAGTATATTGAAAGTTATATATGGCAGTGTTGGAAAAAATGAGATATTTTTTATTGGGAAATCCATTCATAGAAATTCCAACTTTCCAAAGGAAATCATCATTCTGAATAATTTATTTATCTTCTTGATAGTTTGAAAATCTGGCCAAAAATGTGGCCTGCCAAAAAATAAACCATATTTAATACATTCTATTCTATACATTTCATTATGCTCTTTAGACAAATCAACCAACCATATTTTCTTGATCGTGTGAAAGTGTCATCTCCTTATTATCTATTTTAGGTTTTGCTCTGATTTTTTTAATGTGAAACTTCCATGTAGTTTTTGTTCACCTCTGAAAGTTTTACTGACTATGACAGAGTGTTATACATTCATGAAAGTGTTACACATATTTGGAAAGTGCAAGTAGAACTGATTACATTTTGCCCAAGGATGAGCAAATCCACAAAGTGTTCCACATTGACTTGAAAATGCTAAGACCTACTTTAAAAAGCTCCACTTGAGGATTACAGTTAAGAGGTAAAAGTTGAAAAGCTGCTCTTACTTATATCACTAGTTGCTCAAAATAAAACAAAGAAGAAAGGGAATTGTTCTTACTGTATGATTAGAATTCACAGAATCCCCTAATAGCAGCTTAAGGGTATTAATTCTGCAATTCCGTGTTATGGAGAACAGGATTAAAATTTTTTACTATTACTTAGTTTTGGACTTCTAATATACCAGTGGGAAGTAAGTCTAGCACAGAGTTAGACAGATTTTAGCTTGAGGGTACGATATTAGCACCACAGGAATCAGACCAATGATGTCTGCTTTTATAAGCATATTTTAAAAACTTCTCTTTTTAAGAAAAGTATCCACAGAATTTGTATAAGTAATAAGTAGCTGACAATGTCATAACTCATAGTTTCTGATCCTTTCTTTCCAGCATTTCAGCGCTGCTGAGATAGATTATAATAGTAAATTTGAAAATATTTTTAAAGGTAAAAACATATACAAAATATATATACAATATATATAATATTCTTGGAATTCCACCCAAACTCCACTTACTGGGCTCAATTCTAATTTATATATTGCTCATTCTGATAAAATAAAAATTCAATCTAATTTTATTTTTCATCACCTAACAGATTTAAGAAAAAACATCAATTAATTAATGAGAAATTCCTGAGCAGTTTTTGTGAACTCAGCACTCTGCTGGATACTAAGAGTAAGAAAGAGTTAAAGGAGAGCTCTATAAAATAACTCCCTTTGGGAAATCTCAACATCTTTGAGGAAGCCAACACTAATTCTCAAAATCATTAAAGGCCTATTAAAAAGTTTTATCCTGCAGGACTGAATATAAAAATTATAGGTACTAAGAACAGCAAGAACATAGCCAGTTGCTAAATGGAAGAGATAAAATTGAAATAGGCCTCCAATTTGGGTCAAATGTATGATCAAAAAGTCAAAGCAAAACCCTACCGAAGGAAAGCCACAGTTGAGAATAAGCTTGGTATCAAGGAGTAGCATGGAACGATCAGCATGAACAAAGTACTGGTTGAGAAGATAGTGGAAAATTTGTTTGGGTGAGTCAGGTATTTTCAGATTGTAAAGTCTTTGAAGTAAGTAGAAAAATTTAGAATTGCCTGCATAGTCAATACAGAGCTATCTGTTCTGAAGCAGGGGAAAGGCAAAATAGAAAGTGATGTTTTAGGAAAGTTTATTTGATATCAATGAGTAAAACAGTTTAGAGTGAGGGATGAAGGGGTTTATCTTGAGGAATGTGGTAACAATCATTTGATAGCAATGAGGTGATGAAATTCTGGGCTCAGGTAAGGTAATATGTATGGGCACTGAGACCTTCTGGCAATCTGACAAACTAGTGAAGACTAGGAAATTGGAAAAAGGTAATTCCACTCTCTGAAAGGGCCTTTTTAGGAAGGTTACCAGGTTTAAGTTGGGAAGAGGTAAGAATTCAATTGGAATATACTGAATTAGAAGTGACAGCGTTGGGGGTGAGAGGCTGGGTGAGAAATCAGGGTTTAAAAATAGATATGATAATTATCTGATTCCTTGAAAATAGAGGAGCTTACCAAAGAAGTAATTATAAAGAGAAAATAAGGGAAGACTAGGGACAAGACTAGCCTGGTGTCAAGAAGAGGTAGAAAAACAAAAGAGGTAGAGAAATTTTGTTACATTAATAGCATAGGTTTTATCACGTTGGATTTATGGAAATTAAATGTCTTAATTACTTTCTACCAAAAAGTTGGTTTCCAGAATATTTCAAAAACTCTATAATGCCTACAAATATTTCAAATGACCGCTTAGAAATATACCACCTCATTGTGATGTCTTTTTAATGGCTAGAAAATCATAAATTTGGTATAGGGAGACACAATGTCTGGGAAACATTCTATGATCTGAACAAAAATTCCATTTTGGGTGACTCTTTTTATAACCATTCTACCCTCTTCCAAGCTAAATTTTGGATACATGGAAACCAACTATAGAGTGTAATGAAATTGTTTAAAATGTACAGATATATTAGTGTGAAAATTTATCAAACTAAATATAAAATTAAATACTTTTATAAAGCTAGGATAAAATTTCAAATTATTTCACATGGTAGAAATAATTATTAAATTATTAAATATCCTAAATTCAACAATAAATTTTATATGGATGATTTTTAAAATTAGTACCCCCCCCAAAAAAACCCTGAAAAAGTAACAGGGAAATTCTCGTATATGCTGAAAGATTAAAAGTACAATGTTTTTAAAATAAAAAGCAAAAAATCAGCATTTTCTAACATACAGTAGGCTTAGATAAATTCCAGGAAAGTTCCATTTTAACCTGAAATTTCTGAAAACTGCTGGCACTGAACATAGGTCACGTTTCAGATGTTGGCTGTGTTATTCTTTTTTAATAACCATTGCACACACACACATACACACACAAATGAAAAATAACATATCCATAAAGTAAAATTTTGGTTCATGCTTCTTAGTTTTTTGACCATAAGTAGAAAAAGAACATTGAGCTATGTTTTGAAGAGCACAGAATATCCTTTCTTTTTGCTGACAAAGTAAGAAATCATAAAAACTAAACCAACAGGGTGATACATTTCTCACTAAAAAATTAATAAGTACTTTAAAAAACTTGCAATACATTCTGCTTTAAGAAGAGGCAGTAAGTTAATCATTAACTTAGGTGGTATTTGAAAACTCTAGTCACTCTACTCCTTACATTCATTTTCATAATACTGTATATCTAGCTATAGCGCAACTGGGGAGAAATGATCCCTGAAAGCTGTTAAAGATATGAATTGCAGTTATTATTTTTATGTGTTTATATATCTATATTCATTATATCCATATATATGGATCGCTAACATAAACAGGCTGGAATGAAAACAAATACAAAGCTTTGCATGAAGAAATGTAAGAATTAAAGATATGAATTGCAAAATAGTGATCTTTTTATCCTGGGAAAACTTGAAATTATACAAATCTTGTGACACGATATAAAGTAGAATTTTGTTTGTTTTTATATTTTTAACGTTCATGTAACCATGATTTCTTCAAATATTTATAGAACTATGAATTTTTACAGTTTAGTTTTTTAAAAGGTTTCATTGTCTTCCTAGGTGAGGATATGGACTAAATGTTCTTAAGAATCGTATCTGAAGTTGAATTCCAAAGCACAATCTAGCAATATCATATTGTGACCTTCACTGCTTACCGTTCTTACTTCTCACAGGGGTAAAATCAAGCTGGAGCCATCAAGAGTGCAGCTCTGGTGTTTTTTAACCAGCCAGAGGCTCGTGCCACCACTTTTACCCAGGTTACCCAAGCAAGTTGTATATGTACAATCACTTTCGAAGAGAATTTTGACTGGCCTGCATGCTACTCAGCTGTTCCTTCCCCTGCCATGGCAAGGAAGTGCTAGATGTGCCCAGCCGCTCTCTGCTGAATTGTGTGACACATCATAGCATGGTCAGGCGAGATGGGCAGTCCCACATCATATTTGATTCTGCTAATGAGTTTTCCAGTTTAGTCTTTTAAACTTTGAAAAGCAATAATTGCATGCTCTATAGGATTTATATCTATTTTAAAACATGATAGGAATGTTTAAAGTTCAATATAGTCAAGAATTTAAGAGAGCATGCATTTTTTTTATTTCTCTGCTTTTATTTCATTAAAATGAGACCACAACTTTTTGTTGTTATTGATTCAGCCCTTATAAGTAAATTGTATTACCAAAATGAGCCTCATGGGATTTTTTTGACAGTGCCATTTTCAGATCATTATATTCAGATTCATGAATATAATTTCAACCCTTATAATTCATTTGTTCCAGATGGAAATGTGTGCTTTCATGGTTGTTTTTTTTTTTTTTTGAAAGGCTCTATAAAAAATAAAAGCAGGGTGATCGTAAGTTTTTGGATACGAAGGGCCATAGTCTGTATGTATTTGGGCACCACATATCTTGGATTTTCATGTAGTTTAGGAAAGTTTTTAAGTCATATGTCTGTAAAACCGTAAGTGTTCAGTGCAAAGTAATCAAAAGAAGGAAAGCATCATGATATGGGATAGTTCATTGCATCTTCATCATTAAGTAATGGTCCAGTGTACCCATTTTTTTAAATTTCCCTAATCTACATTAATCTTTCCTAAATTTTCTACCCAAAACTGAGCAGGTAAAAAAGATACATAGAAAATGTCCTGTTTTTTTATGTTAATTATAGTTTTATGAGGAGTAAAGGGCATCTCCCAAGATTACTATAGGTTTGTGGATTAACTAAACCTTTAGTTTATTCTCTTGACTCAACCTTCTCTTGTTGATATCAGTGCTTACTGGAATCTCAGCCAGGGTGGGGGTTCTGGGAGGGAAATTACAAAACAAAAGTAGAAGAAAGTTCCTGAGTATTGGCAATTTCAATACTTTTGGTGAAAAAGAATACCTAATTAGAGTTTAAGGTTATTTCTAGGTTCAATTCATACCTGCTCTCTTCTTCCTTAGGGATAACTGAGAATTAGCTGAAGAATGCAACAAATTCAGAAATAAAACTATTAACAAAATGTAGAAAAAAATATATAGGTCCCTGATTTATGCAATTTTTACTTAGCAATTACTTTTAATTTGGGTGTAAACCAACATTAGCCAGTGGAAAAAAAATCTAATTTATTCTTTCTTCACAAGCAGAACAGAATTAAATGGTATTGGAAAATTATCTTTTACATCATGTTTATAAGAGTACTCCCTCCTTTTCAAAGCCTTCATGGAAACTGAAAATAGATATTTGATTAAGATCCCAAGCACGTGCCCTTCTGGAAAAGGCACTGTGTTCTGTTTTCAGAATCTGGAGAGCAATGGAAGTACCTCTAGGCTTTCTCTACCTTGCTCTCAGTGTCTTCCAAACACTCTCTGTGAAACTTGAATGTGAGGCAACTCTTCCAGAGGCACAGATGAGTATGTGAATACCATATTAAACCCATCTTGACCTTCAGAGAACTGTTTTGGTGCTTTCATGTACTTCTGTTGAAATAAAACCTAACTAAGGCTAGTTTAGATGGAAATTTTTATCTATCTTCTCAAGATAAACCAGCTTTTTCTTTTGGCTTCTTGGTGCCCTGTACCTTACTCTTCAACTACCACACAATTATTTTCACTTTCAAATATCATGTTGTTACTAAGGCCATTTTCAAATTAAAGAAGCACCAGGGCTGTTGCACATTTAAAATATGTTGAGGCAAAACACATACAGGTGGTTCATACTTTTAACCATTCAATAAGTGGTCTAGAAAAGAGAGCGCCTGGTTTTAATCTTGCTCTTCCTGCCCTGAACAAGCAGCCCAATGGCCTCCTGGTGTGTATACCTATTCTTTCAGTGAAATATTATAAGTCAAGATATGGATATGCATATCCAAAAGACCAGACTAAGGCCCTGATAGTATGTGTGACCAAAAGATTTTCCTCATCTACTTGTAAGACAAAACTCAGAAGTTGTGAGAGAAATGGCTAGATTTTAAAGGCAATCTGTAATGGCTGAATCTTTTTTTTTTTTTTGCCTCTTGAATCATACAGCAGTTTGTGAGAGTCAAACATTTGATAGCTGATTGAAAATAAATGAAATGTAAGCGCATTTCAGTGGAAGTAGGCCAGTTGCTAACATTCTCTTCTATCTCTGAAAGTTAAATTTCATTATTTAATTGGATAAAAATCAAGAGCAATATGCATCATGAGGGGGAATTTCTATGTAAGTTCATGTTATTAGAGGGGAAAATGGTCTCATGGCCTTTATGGGTGCTGATTCTGTCATTTCTTACGAATGGTATTTGCAGTTAATCTTCTTGAAAACTTCATATTCAGGTACCATGTCTTTGAGAACATGGTTCTTGGATCGGCGTGCGGCTTCCACAGTATTGCGCCAGGCTTCTGCTATAGCCAGGCATGTTTTCTGTGGCTGAATCAGGCCTGGAGAATGTTGCATCTTAAAACCTGCTTTCCAGTGTGCATTTGTAGAGCATAAGCCATCATCCCTCTGTAGACTCAGTACCTTCTACAAGGGATGGAAGAATCAAACCTTAAGTGCCATAAAATATTGGAGGGGTAAGGAGAAAATAGTACAAGAACACAAGTTTGAACTTGTACTATATGGTTTTATATGGAAGCTTCCTATAGTTATGCCTATATAACTAATTATATTTTTCTAACTACTTCTGAACAAGTATTGATTTAGTTATTCAGTATAGCACTGAGTTCCTTAATATGGAAAATTTCATTTCAGGTTTCTTTGCTTTTTTTTTTATACCATTGTAGTATCACAACTATGGCAATATACAGAAAGTAAGTTATTCTTTGTATTTATCGTCAGTCACTTGCTTTTAAATCAGTTACATGCTTTTAATAAATTTGGAAGTCATTTTGGTATGGCTATGATAAAATGCATCACAGAGTACACTCTACTAGAGTATGACTGCCAAAGTATTGAAATTAATTAGGAAATATTTACATTACATTACATGGATGGTATTATATCAACATATAGGATTTTAAATGCTTAAGTAGTTTCTAGGGCAGAAATTAATTACTTAAAAAGGCAGTAGTAAAATTCTTTACGTATACAATGACTAAAGCATATCAGGCACTGTATCATAATTGGTAAATTGTTCTACATTAATAAAAACACACCCTAAGCTTTACTTTATAAAAATGTAAATAAATTCACAACTTTTGAAATTTTATGTGGTTGACACAGGATTTTTAAACTTTATAGAAAAAACGTATATGCTTTCCTACGACAAAAAAAAAAAAAAAAAGTGGCCTATGAAGGTTACAAAATGAATAAGCCTGATTCTCCAAGTTAAGAAGAATTAACTTTATGTCAACCTCCACAGGGAAAGGAGGCTCCCACAAAACACTTCTTAATGAAATAAACCCTAGCCTACCAACTATCTTTTAAGCTTTGGTGCATGGAGGTCTAAGAGACTCTGAACATTCCTTAAGAAGCTTTCCAGAGTATAAGTTTAAAAAGCTTATCCTTATAATCAGAAAAACTCCTGAATAACAGTGAAATAATTCTCCATGTAAAATGGGTTCTGCTCATTTGAAAGAGCAGAATACATGCGGAGTTTTGGCAGGGGGTCGGGGTATCTGTTTTTACAATACATGTTATGGCTCATAATACCATGCAGACAGAGGCAAACGAACTCACTACTGTCCCTCTACTTTACAATCTTTACAATATATAAAAGCATAACCTCCACAGCTATTTAGAAAATTGAAAGTATTTACATCCAAACATGTTAACCACATTCACAAAAATATTTATATCTGAAGAGAGTACTAATAACAAAAATACATCCGGGGTCAGTACTTGGTAAAGAGTAGATTCAGTTGTCATCCAGATTAGTGGCTACCATTACTTGTGCCATTTGGGTTTGTTTTAAGTAAGTATTTGTATTTAAATATAAGACACCTGTAGAGTATATGGCAGAAATTTATAATACAAAAAATTGAACATTTCACATTATATTAATAGTGGTAAAATGAGAACAGTGTGTTTTCTAGAGTTTTCAAATGGAAAAATATACGTGTATTTGTGTGTATATACACATATACTGATTACTTTCTTCACTCATATTTCCTTATTGAGTGTCTGCCAATATTTTAGAAAAACATTTTGTAATACCATGTGTTTCTACAGCTAAAATATTATTAACTAAATAATTCCTATTCATTAAAAATGTATTTTCTAATACAACTAAATAAACTTCTGTCAAGGTCATTATTGAATTATATAACAAAGTAGAGAGATGAAATTATCTAAACATAATTCTGTCTATAAAAGTAATTCAAAATGCAATCAATCGTTCATTTATTGGCTCTCTATAAATTTGATATAACTATTTAGTGTCTATTCTATGCTTGGGTCTTTTGGTATATGTATGTGTGCGTGTATTTTTGGTATATATGTTTTTGTTTATGTACATAAATAATTTGTACCTATGTATAATTTTATGTACATATATAATTTACATATATTAATGAGACTATCAGATCAAGCAAAACAAGTATAATGGCTAACATTCTATAAAATTTAGCATGGAGAAATCATGCAAGAAAGAAAGGCTTCATGGAGGAGGTGGACCATGACTAGACTCAGAAGAAATTATCCAACTTGGTTTGACCAACAGGCGAAGAAACATGAAGCTTTTTATAACTAACCTCAAAATAATTTGGTTTCTTATTGGATTTATTTACACTGTGGATATTATTGCTGCCACTCATCCAATGTCATAGGGTTCAACCCATCAACCACCAGTGAAATTGGAAGGGAAGAGTTAGTTGTTGAGTTCAAACAGCTATTCGGTTTTTAATTCATTATATCAGAAGCTGTTACAGTTCTAATCAGCAATAGCTTTCCTGGGATTTTCTTAAAAGAATAAAGGTATTCTGGTTATAAGAAGCAGAAAAATCCTGGGGGAAGAAAATATGTCTTGGCCTTTCTCACCTCTCCAAAAAATAGAGGAATTTAATGGTAAAAACTCTTGCACTATAATGATCCTAAGAACCATCAGCCAAAAACGATGGCCTAGCTTCTCTCGTTAGCATACTCCAGACTAGGAGTATTTTATTAAATAGAATTATGCTTTGATTTAAATTATTTTTCATAATATATTTAATTTTCATAATATATTTAGTTGGACATGATTAACCTCACCTTCAGAGTAACATCAGAGAAAATACCATCTGGATAGTACTTTACAACTAGTTCACATTATAAAATATTAAACTACATTTGTGTTATGATTTCAGTAAATCAGGAATCATGAGCTAAATTTTCTCCAATATGACCAATGTTTAGGGAGTCATTTGGGGATTTTTCAGTAACACATTAACTCTTTCAGAACGCTAGGGCAGAGTGACCCCTACCACTTAGCTACTAAAGTTAATGGGGGCTTAGAAACCATTACCAAGTCCATGTGCTGTTTTTTCATCCTAAAAGCTTTACATTGGCCAGGTTGTGTTGTATGTCATGTCTTTGCATCTGTTTTCATAAAACACTGCAAATGTTTTCCCAAGTGATCTCAAAGTACTTATATATTTATTCTTGTAACATTAAAGTGGCTCTTCCTAACCATGTCACAATGATTTATTTAAAGGAAAAATTCACAGCCTGATAACATGATGAATTCAGAATGTGCTCCTAATAAAAGTCTATACAGATTCTACCCAATGCCATTTATGAAGAAATTTCCATTTCATTTAGAATTCTTTGGCAAGTATTGAACTCATTTAAGCAGTTCAAAGAGATAGAGAGAGATCTATCATTTTTCTGCTAGTAAAGTAAGAAGATTATGTAAGCCAGAGGAAAAATATAGCTCAAAGTTGAAATATAATGACTGTGACTAATGTTAATGTGCTGCTTTTCCTTTCTAAAATTATAGAAACATGGACAGTAGTTAGACACAACTGGTAATGGCCTTTGCTCTGAAAAATTCCATCGTAAGAGGTGGAAATTACAATTTAATTTGATGCATTTTAATTAATATAATCAGTAGTGAATGTCAGCATACCAAACTTTTATCAAACTATTTTTTATTTGGCCTGAGAATTAATTTATTAAACTATTTCATATGACATCCATATACAAATAGAGATCATAAAACAAATTAACCAGTACAATTCATCCTTCCCAAATCACCCACATTGAATGCTGTCTAAACTTTTTCTGTCTGAATCAGGTCAGTAGTTTCATTGTTTTAAATATTAGGACATTAATTATGTTAAATTATTAGTACATAATTTATCAGCAATGTTAATAGAGTCAAATGTGATCACTATCATTTTTTCACACTATGACAAATTAGCTAAATAAAAGGGGAGAAAAATCACAATTTGCAATGGGGTTTTCTTTCTAGAAATTAAATGCAACCAGCTCATCTGAAGGAAGCACAGTTGATGTTGCTCCACCCCGAGAAGGTGAACAAGCTGAAATTGAACCTGAGGAAGACCTTAAACCGGAAGCTTGCTTTACTGAAGGTAAACAAGCTCTAGCATGCTTATAATGCAATCTACCCTCTTTTCTTACAGTGACTGAAAATACCTCACTTGAAAGAACTATTTCAAAGAAATGGTAAAGGCATGTTTATCTCCGTTTTTCTCTTTTCTTCTGAAAAGTTAATTTATCTATATTTCCAAATTATATTATAGCAGTCACTGTGCCTGGACAATTAAGATGATCTGACATGTCTTTTTTGTTGTTGTTTTCTTTATCCTCCAGAATGTGGAGAAGCTAACCCTATGAGATAAATGGCATTCTGGAATGTCATCTCATTGATACTGACTGCAATCCCTTCAGACCTCATTGGCAATGTTGTGATTTGATTTATAGATGCTGCAATAATTACACCCCATCCCTCACAGTTTCAAATGTGGTTAATTTGTGCTGTGATTAGAGCTGTTTGGGGATGCTGATATATTGTAGAGCCTTGACAGGCAAAACAGTAGTTGTTCTCACAACGATCAGTACAGTGTCTTGCACACAAATCAATAAAGATTTGCTGATTCAATGTGATTGGATTTAATCCAATAGTAGTAGCTCAGAGAGTTAGAGCAAAGAATGGATGGAAATGAGAAATAATATGAAAACTAGGAGGGGGAGGACAAAGGAACAGCGATACTGACTAACAAGATGAGTCATAGGTGTAACTAAGAAAAGCACTGAGGCTGAAAATAAATTAGCTTGGGAAAACTGACAGTTGCTGATACCTAGGAAGACGGAGCTTTCCTGTGCGTGAAAAGAAGGAAGTAGAAAAATTCAGGATCACGTCAAAAAATTAAATTATTTGAACATGAGCTTTTCCCCAAACCTGAGAGGTGTTCTTGGACCCTATTTCAATGGCCTTGAGGCAAAGACGCATTCTAACTAGTGTTAAAAATGAAACTATTTATACTCATACAACTCTAGATAAAGTAATTCCTTGAATTTTAGGTTCCTAGCTAAATATATGCCTCTGAGAATGACTCATTGTATAGAAGGGATGCTGAAGATAACTAAGGAATGAAGTAGTCAGTTACCCCGTAAATGATGATCTGAGATTGGCATGGGGAGAAAGCAACAAAGTTTATTTTTTCCTAGATTAAAGATTAAGATATATTTTCTAGGAAGGGGGGAGGTGGGTGGGAAAGCAAAGAAGGTTGGTAGGGTGATGGGCAAAATAGATAAAGGGAATTAACAGGTACAAACTTCCAGTTATAAGATGTCAGTCATAGAGATGAAAGAGAATACAGTCAGTAATACTGCAATAACTTTGTGACAGATGGTGACTACACTTACTGTGGTGAGCGACTGTTGAATCCATATGTTGTACAAAATACATTTTTCTCTAATTTCTTATATTTAATGCTATATTTTAGGATGTATTAAAAAGTTTCCATTCTGTCAAGTAAGTATAGAAGAAGGCAAAGGAAAGGTCTGGTGGAATCTTCGGAAAACCTGCTATAGCATTGTTGAACACAACTGGTTTGAGACTTTCATTGTCTTCATGATTCTTCTCAGCAGTGGTGCTTTGGTAAGTGAAACGCAAAATGGTAAGAGTCAGATTCTAGTGAAATAGCTTTTTTTCTGAAAATACCACAAACACACATTGAGTTTAAGAAGCAAAAGAGGAGGCATATCTATGCCTGGCAGAACGTGGCACCCAGGGTTTAACTGTGCAAAATCAGTACATAATAAATCAGAACTATGAACAGCCAGATGGAATTTCTCATCTGGTGTTTATCTAATAGATGTTTTCCTCACTGAGACAACCATTTACAGAGACATTCTGTAACTATGTTAACTTCCATGTCAAATACCATCCAGTTCACCCTAATAATTATATTAACATTTATGAACTAAAAGTGTATTTTGTTTTCTTTATGTATAATCAATTTATTCTTTCAAAATAAGCCAGATCAGTCAGGGAATCACTGAAAGTAATGTTGGACTAGGCCAAGCCTATCCCTCATTAACAGAACTTCTAGTTATTTCCTGAGTTCATATTACTTCTCTAAAAGCATGTCTTTATAGCAGTAATTGAGATAGAGATTTTGGGGTGAGAGGCAGGAAAGAACAAACATACTAAATCAGTAAAGATATTGACATTTCCTTGCCAACATTTTCTGTTAGTTTTAGTCTTTAGCTTTTGTCTGATGTTTGTGAGATATTAGCCACTATTTATCAAATTACTGCTTTGTGACCAATATTATACTAAGCAATTTTATCAAGTATTTGGGGGAGGCAAGCCATTCAGGTAAAATAAAAGCATTCTTGATTCACAGGCTTTTGAAGATATATACATCGAACAGCGAAAGACTATCAAAACCATGCTAGAATATGCTGACAAGGTCTTCACTTACATATTCATTCTGGAAATGCTCCTCAAATGGGTAGCTTATGGATTTCAAACATATTTCACCAATGCCTGGTGCTGGCTAGATTTCTTGATTGTCGATGTAAGTATCCTGAGTGATTTTTATGAAACTATTTTTTAAAGAGGCACATTTGACATTTCATATATTCCTGTGATTAAAACCTTGATTTTGAGAACCTAGTTTCACTAATGCTGACACAACTATGCAGTTAAAAAAAAAACAGCCTACAATAAATGTAAAAATTAGGAAAGTTTCATGGGAAACAGTAGAAGAGGTCCCAAAAATGTGGACAGTGGTAAGGAAGGAAAACACAGAGAGTGTTCTATGCCACAAGCAGACAGTTCTTTTTCTGAAAGTTAAGGACCTCAAGGTAGGGAATAACTAAAAATCTGTTGACAGATCTAAGCACTTAGCTTATTAACATTTACATTTAAAAAAACAACTACAGGAGATAAAAATCAAGACAGATTTGGGGCTCCTGGATGGCTCAGTTGGCTAAGCATCTGCCTTTGGCTCAGGTCGTGACCCTGGGGTCCTAAGATCAAGTTCTGCATCAGGCTCCCTGCTCAGTGGGAAGCCTGCTTCTCCCTCTCCCAGCTTGTGCTCTCTCTTGTACCTCTGTTGCTATCTCTCAAATAAATAAATAAATAAAATCTAAAAAAAAAAAAAAAAAAAAGACAGACTTTCGGCCAGGAATTGTGAGATTGTGTTTTAATCCCTTACTAGATTACCTGTTACTAAAAAATGTAAAAATATCCCACTTACTGTATTCATTTGGCCACATACCCCCAGAGACAATAAAATATATTTCCATTCTTAAATCAGTAGTTAGATATATCCCAGTAGCTATGCAGAAATTTACCATGCAGAGTTAGGTGTAGGAGCCCTGCTCTGAATCTGATTACCCTGGGGTAAGTAGTCATAAAAACATTACCAATTATAGGATCTGTCTGACTTGCAGCTTATTTTCTTATTCCAAGCAATGAAGAAGCACTGGGGCAAAATGACAGTCATCTGGTTCTTTGTAGTCTGTGATATTCCATTGCACAAGGCTTCACAGCCTCCCAACAAAACAAGGTACTTTAAGCACTATCTCTAGCTGTTCCCTAACAATCATAAAGCACTTTATTTTTAGCTCTAACACTTGCCAATAAGAATCAATAATTGCTGTATGTGTACATTCATTCTTTTTATCATTTTGATAAGTAAGGGCCTATATAAATTCTACTCCCCTTTCTCACACACATACATACTTAGAGTCTATAACCAAAATGTGTTTAACCCTTTGAGTTGATAAGAAATCTTCTACCAAGTCACTTTCATAGACCAGAAATGATTTCCAATTTCCATGGTTAGCTTTTAATGGATAATAGAGGTGAATTTTAATGTTATCCTGAAAAGCTATCCATAAAGGGACACTTAATATTCTTATAATCTGCAGCTGGAACGAGCTTCAAAGAGCATCTACGCTTTATTCTAGACATTAGGAAACTGAAGCCTCAGTTTAAATTATTTTCCTAAGATAATACAACTACTTAGTAACAAAGCTGAGATTAGTGTCCAAATTTCCTAATTCTCAATTCAGTTCTTCTTTACTCCAGGGGTTTCCTAACTGTTATAAATGTAATACTATATTTTCATACTGGCTTTGGGATTTAGCATTTATAATCTCCAGCTTTTCACTGAAATGATGGAACACTGAATACATTGAAGAATCCTCTCTGGTTCAGAAAGATTTTGTCATGCATGAAGATCATTTACAAATGTGATAGAACTTCTCCAGAGAATTCTGAAATTTACTGAAATATTTACAGTTACTAAAAATTTTACATTTACTGAAATACTACCTTGTACTTCAAGTATTTTATATATATATGTGTGTGTGTATATATATATGTATATATATATATAAAATATGAGTAAGATGCAAAAATCTCTCAAGAGCAGGGGTTTTGTATCCTGTTTATATCCTTAGAGACATCTACTATAGATACTTAAGTATCCATTGAATAATGTCTAAATGAATAAATTTAATTTCAAAGAATGTGCCAAAAAAAAAATTACTTCCCTCTTAGTCTCAATTAGTAGGCTGAAACTGGGTAATTAAAACCTTCTACTTTGGGACAAGTTATGGTCTCTTAAATGGATCTATTCTTTACTAAGCCAGGATGGAAATATGTGGATTAATATAACCTCGGTAAATGTAGAGATAAAACTGTTTTTGAAAGTACAAGTAAAACATACTTAAAAGAGCTTCACCAGTTCATCAGGTATATTGATGTAAAGAAACTAAAAAGCTATAGAAAGCTTACAAAAAAAAAAAAAAATCTGAGGTGTAAGTAAAGTACTTCAAACCAGAAAGAATATGCTTTCAAACCTTGAAAAATTTGTCTGTGTAAAAAATGTAATCTCTTCAATTCCTTACCTAAAAGTAAAAGTAGACTGCAGTGGGCTATCTATCCAACCTCCTAACATTCATTCATTTATTCAGTAAATGTGTTGAGCACCTAAAAAGGGCCATATGCCATTTTAAACAAAAGAGGTATGAACATGAACAGACCAAGCCCTGTTAGAGCTTGCACCTTGTGGGAGGCAGGAACAAACAGTAAAGAGGTAAACAAATAAAATTTTAAAATAAGCTATTTTGTCACATGTGATATGATTGTTTTTCCTATTTGGGTTTTTGTTTCTTGGCTTTGTTTTTTTGTCATGAAGAAATGTTTCACATTGATTTGGTCAAACTTACCAGTCCTATTTTTTTCCCCTTCTTGGTTTGTTTATGCTTCTGAAAACCCTTTCATATCAAGATTATTAAAACATTTTTCTATGTTTTTCCCCAGTTTTATAGTTTAAGTTTTGTGTTTCTTTATTTTTATATTTTAATTTTTTATCAGTCTGAAATTTATGTTGGTGTAAGGTGTGAGGTTAGGACCCAATATTAATTTCCTCAAAATTGTTTCTCATTTATTTTTTTCACCTCTCATTTGAAATGCTACCCTTATCTACATGCTAAATCTCAGCATGTCTTAGGTCTAATTTGGACTTTATTTTGTTTCATTCATTTCTTTGTCTACTAATATGACAGCTTTAATTATTGCAGATTTATAATTGGTTTTAATATCTGATGGGATCAGTCCTCTCCATTCTTCTTAAAATAATATTTTAAGTTACACTTTTTCATGCTAATATTTTAAAGTTTATGTAGTTCCAAAAGACTCCTATATAACTTTTTAAAAAATATATGAAAAAATATATCAGCTAGCACCTAAAATAATTATAGTATTGCTTATAATAGTTTTTCACTTTATTCTCTTGGGTTTTTTTTTTTTTGAGGTCAACAAAAACATATCTGCAAATAATGAATTCTACTTTTCAAATTCATACAGCTCTTATTTCTTTTTCCAGAAAATGTTAAAAAAAAATAACGTTGGTAGTGGGCATATTCTTTTAGCCCATTTCAATGAGAATGCTTCTAGATTTTGCCATCAAAAATTATGCAAGTGTTTGGACTGAAATGTATCATTGGAATGCATGGAAGTGATTATATGTTTTTTATCTCAACTTGCTCATACTGAGCTTAAAAAAATTATGTTTAGCCATTTTAAAGAGAAATACATTCGTATTATGTGGTTTGTTAAGCAATCACAGAACTCCTAAGGTCTTCTTCAGAACCATCAAATCCCTCCTGCACTATTTCTCTTTCTCAGTCTTGCTGCCATAGGAATGCAGAAAGGTCTGGATGACAACCAAACCAGCCTCCTGAAACTTCTAACAGGGACAGTTTTCTATATTTGCTGTACTGTGAGGCACCTAGACTCATATAAATTTATACTAAAAAATCAGTTTTTGTTAAAGCATTTCTGTTACACTTTGCACACATTAGCAAGAGAGCCTCTTATGTTGAACACATAAGAAATGAGGATAAAAATACTAGATGGTGAAAGGTTGGGGACATGTTTGCTGAGGTGGAAAACACACTGGACTAGAAAACAGAAGACATAAATTCTAGTTATGTCCGTTGCTACCTTTTTTAGACTAGTCATTTGACCACTCTCAGACAGAGAAAATAAGTAAAAAAGCACACTACCAATATGTGTTGGTATCTTCAAATTTTAAGTACATTGCAAATCTTTAAAATTATTTATTTCAAAATTGCCTTTAAGCCATATTAAGTTTTTTGCATTAGTTAATTCAATAAATTAGTTTTTGTCCTACACAAATTAGAATGAGGTCTATTAAAATAAGAAGCTCAGTTCACTAATGCCCCACTTCTCTAGGAATTCACAGAGTCACCCCACTGTGGGGTGGTTATATGCAAGTGGTGTCTCCCAGCCTTTGAATCCCAAATTTCCTATCCATCCAGTACTCTCTGATTCTGGCCATTGCCTGTCTTTTCTTTTCAAACCATAAGCTTCCTTACTTTAGGTTGTGAGGAATTTGCAGCACTTCCCTTTAAATGCCCAGTTCTCAAATAAAGGACTAGGAGAGCATGAGGGAAGTCTTCAGACAGGAGCTCCAGAAGCCTAAAGAAGCTGTTAATGCTTCCGAGGCAAAGGAGCCCAGAACATAGAAGCCCGCATGTTCTCTAATAACCTTTCCCGTCTTTCCAGTCTTCTGTAGCAGCGAATGGTAGACAGAAATGAATAACTCAATAAATTATCCTGCCACTAGTCACTTATTTTTCTGTTAAATTCTCTGAGATGTATGCTAAATTAAACAACGAGGGAAGAGTGGCTCCCTTTGCCTTTACAGCTTCAGTTCTAGTTTTTGTGTCACCCTTTAAACCATGTGTTCTTGGGCAGATCAGTTTCCATCCTACCTCATAAGACTCTTGGAAGGATTCATTTAGATCCATTTTCAACAGCCCTTCTTGAAAGAAATTAAGCTCCAATGCCTTTAAACCATCCAGTAGATATAATGAATTAACTCCTCCCTATGCAGCAAGGAAAGTACTATCTTTGTACAGTCCTTGCGAGAACTGAAAAGATAGTCACTCAAACCATTTTCTGTGTTTCATGGCTCAGATGAGGAATAAAATTTTGATAATGTATGCAAAAGGTTAAGATATGGTTTTGAAGTCAGATCACTTGGGTTCAAGACCCACCCAACTCCACCTCTTATTACTATGCATCCCTTTTCTTGGGGTGGGGAGAGGGAGTGGGAGTGGGGCTCAACTCCCTCACCAGTGAAAAGGCAATAGTAATAGTACCTACTTCTTAAGATTTATATGCATAAGGCACTTAGAACCTTGCATATAGTAAATGTTCAATAAATCTTGTTATATTGAAAGAAAATCTAAGCAAATAAAGTCTCTTTCTCTCAAAAAAGGGCATGTCTTCTTTAACCTTTCATATATTTAAGTAAAATTTAGTATATGTGTAAATATCAGAAGATGTATTCTCACTATGAATTATAAGTCCAGAAGTTTGGATAAACATTTCTTCGTTATTATGAAACTACATGGTCTGATAAAAAAATTATTCCGTTATTTATTTATCCAACACATATTGACTAAAGCATTTTAACCAGGCAGTATTAGGCACAGTAAGAGAAGAATGTTTCATCACAGCCCATTAAAAGTTTATGTGACCTGGAACGGGGAAAGAAGATATCTAATCAATTGATTCTATTAAATGGGAAATGCCTCCAGTACACATAACCAAGATACTACATAAGTTCAGGAGAGAAACATGATTTCCAATCAATGACATTAAGCACAGATCCATGGATGATCTGGCTTTTGAACCAAATCCTGAATCATCAGTGATATATGCACAGGTTGAAAGGGGCCCCAGGGGGTTAAATATCTAACTGGAAGGGTTTACATGTTTATAGAAATGGGCAAAGATTGTTTTCATTGGTAAGAAAAGCAACAACATGACATGAGGCTGGCAATATAAGATGAACCCACTATGTGGAAGATGATGGCTGCCAAGATATGTCTGAATTTTATTTAGTTGGTACTAAAGAATAGACACCACATCCTATGCTTTTAGTTAGCAGTTTATTTCCAGGTGAACTATTAATATCTTTTCTTTTTGTAGGTTTCTTTGGTTAGCTTGGTAGCCAATGCTCTCGGCTATTCAGAACTTGGTGCCATTAAATCTCTACGGACACTGAGAGCTTTAAGACCTCTAAGAGCTTTGTCCCGGTTTGAAGGCATGAGGGTAAGAAGAATAAAAGCTCTCTGACAATTCATATCAGAATTAAATGTAGGTAATGACTTAGATACAGAGGGGTACCACACTCCTCTGATATTTACTTCATAGAATTACAGAATTTCAGAGCAGGAATCTTAGCTATCACTAAGGCCAGCTGCCTGAAACTGATGTTTATTTCAATGGGTCCTCAGAAATTGTTTGTGGCAGAACTAGGACTGGAATCCAAGTCTTCTGATGATAGTTCAAGGATGTTTCCACAACATCCAAAAAAACACGTGCTGCCATTTATTTCTTTTCATCACTTATACATATTTAGATGATTTTTTTACTATGACATTCAACCTAGTAGGGGTTTTTCTTCCTCCCAAGAGGCAGTTTGATTCCTCAAAAATCACTGGTAATGAATGAAAGGTAAATGGTTTTGTGTGCTTTACTTCTTCAATTAATATCAGTAACAAAAATACTCATTGTACAAGAAAACAACTCTAAACTGTAGCCTCTGATAAAATCTATACATCCTAAGTGACCAAAATAAGGGGTTAGAAAAATTAACTAGGCATTTCAGGCAACCCCTGGGGTTTGTTTTAAAGATCACCCTTTTAAGTGAGCATTCTGAATGAGGTTCACTTTTTCCACAGCATGTGTATTTTCCTTTTCAGCTCTCTTCTTTAGTGCGTATTTTATGCATCTACACATAAAGTACACACTTATTTAGATACACAACCTCTTGTCGCATCCCTCAAAGTACTATTTAGCAAAGGCCAGGTTTGTTTAATCCAGCATGCAAATGCACATGGATATTGAATGTTTCCCTGGCCGTAAGGCTTTTATGTTGGGAGGTTTGTTTAGAGCAATAAAAACACTTCAGCCTTGACTTCGAGATTCACTCATCAGGGAGAATGAAACCATTCTCCAGGCTTCCCAGAAGCACTATAAGCAAAGAAATATTTGGTTTTACATTCTAATTTCATTTCAGTGCTACTTGATAAAAAAAAGTCACAAGACAAAATTCATAAAAATTATTATACAATCTCAAACCAATCTTTGCCATTACTGACACTACTTAAGCTCTCATTTGCTTGCATGGTTTCACATTAACAATTCCTTTCTGAGGGAAGATAGTAATGAACAAAATAAGAAACTTATATATTTGCTCTAATCTGAAAACATATTCAGTTTTGCATTTTTAATTCAATCATATGACAGAATTAATGTTCCAGCTATGAAATATGGTAAAATGTATCATGCAGTTATTTAATAAGAAAATTTGTGGAGGTCATTTTACACAAATTTTAGTAGCAAAGAAACATGGCAAGTATAATATATATAACTTAATTTCTAAAAGAAATACAATTCAAGTAGCATATGAAATTTTTATGATTTTGGATTTCAGGTTTTGATGTCAATTTAAAAATTTTTGGTGTTGATTTCTAACATAAAATTTACATTATTTTAAAATAAAACAGTAGTTTCATTTAATAGTTTCATTCATGTTAAATGCTTAACAAATGGTCCAATATGAATCAGATTAAATTAGATAAGAAAAAATACTGTCAACCTCCCTAGGGATTTCAAAATACAGCTTAAGCTTTTGAATTTAGTGAGAGGATAGGTAACTTAATTTCTCCTTCAAGAAACAGATCAGCTTAGGTTGATGAAGTAACATGTACCCCAAAGTGAACATCTGAGAGATTTAGAATAATAATGAGGATGTATTGGGTATTTTTATGTCCAGAGATAAATTACATCTCATTTAATAAACTTTCTTAAACTGGGATTTACCAATAGAGAAAAAAAGAACCTTGTAAATTCTTAACCCTATTCTTCATAGTCATAAAAAGTTGACTTGATCTAAGGAGGCAGATTTAAGGCATTATTAATACTTTATTTGCAAAGGGTTTGTTTAACCATGTTTTCAAATCATCAACCACTCATTAACACTCTTGAAAATTAAAATGTATTGCTGAATGATGATTATTTCTTCTGTTGCTATTTAATGCCTTTTTTTTCTTTTCTCCCCAGCATACAAACATTTTCTGACTCCATCTTACTATATCAGGTTTTTATTTCTTTTCACACTTTGGCATATTTTGCTTTCCTTAAATCCTTTAGCTCTTTAGTTGTGTCACTGTTTGTTTTCCCTTATCAAATATGTCCTAGAAAATATAACAAAAAACAACGTATCCACCTAGATTTTTATTTAACTCTTTTCACACCCATTTTAGTATTAAATAAATAAATGAAAGGAATGGTTTTCATTTTAGTGATTTGTAAGCAGCCTTATCCTCATTTCTCTTCTAGGTTGTTGTGAATGCTCTTGTTGGAGCAATTCCCTCTATCATGAATGTACTCTTGGTGTGTCTCATCTTCTGGCTGATCTTTAGCATTATGGGTGTGAATCTGTTTGCTGGCAAGTTCTACCACTGTGTTAACACGACAACGGGTAACATGTTTGAAGTCAGTGAAGTCAACAATTTGAGCGACTGTCAGGCTCTTGGCAAGCAAGCTCGATGGAAAAATGTCAAAGTAAATTTTGATAATGTTGGTGCTGGCTATCTTGCATTGCTTCAAGTGGTAGGTTGCCACTGTATGAGATCTGGAAACGTTTTCAAAATGTTTCACAAAAGATCATTTCTGTGATGTCCTTCGTTTGAATAACTAATACCTGACAGTACAAAAGTAGTTGATGATAACACCTATACTATTAGCTTAACTTGACTTCAAGATGTTTTACAGTTATTTTAATATGTATTTCCTCAGTATTGAGCTTTTAGTATGTTTTAATATGGTCATATATTCCTGCTTCCTGGTTTTTTCTTATTATATTATTGAGTGCTATTGCACTATTACTGTTTTTAGCTTTCCTTAGCAATCCTTGCCAAAGGAGGAATTTTATATGTTAAAATAACAATATACATATTTTAGTGATGAATTAAATGTATAAATTATTAGCCGGGAAATTTATTGTGCCAACATCTAAGGAGTATGCTTCTACTATTTGCAGAAATACAAATCTTATGGAGTAGATTTCAAAATGCATAATGTTTAATAATTTTGACTTAATTGACCACATATTAAGTAATCAGTAATTCACTAATGAAAACAACTGAGTTGTGTTTAAACACACCATAGGTTTGAATCACAGAACTTATATTTTGATATAGAAAGAATTTGAGACTAAGATGGGTATTTTATGAGTCAAGCCTCCAGTTAAATTTTTGTGTAGAAAAAAATTAATATCTTCCAAGAGAAACAAAGAAAATGAATTCCAGACTCAAAATACAATCATATTCTACTTCAATTCAATTTTTCATTCAATTAATTTCAATCTCTTGACACAGAATTTTATGATATCATACAAAAACTTACTTGTAGTACGGTAAAATGCCATATTCTTGGATTAATTTTTTATGTAGAATTCAAATATGTATTTTTCACAGGCCACATTTAAAGGCTGGATGGATATTATGTATGCAGCTGTTGATTCACGAGATGTAAGTATCACTCAAATACTACTTACAGTTAAAAGATTTTCTGTAGTGAACATTTGTAATAATTTAAGTGAATGACCAAGAATTTTATACTAGATGCAATCAGAACATTAATAATTACAGAAATGATCCTCTTAAGCTAATGTACTTCAATAAGATGATATTTTGGTTCGTATATGTCTGATACATATATCTACTATGAAAGGATATCTAACTGCATGGATCAGAAGACACCAAACTGGTCCATAAATGAGACTCAAGATCAGGAACATCGCTCATGAGAAAGTAACTTGCCTCTCCCTATCCCTGGAGAGTACAAATCAGATTTTGTGAAGCAACTTCCAAAAATATCATGAAAACAGCAAGCAAGTTTCAGGGAAACTCAATTTTGAAAATACGAATTAAAAAAAAATTCCTCAGAACATATCTGTTTATGTTGCATTCCTCTTAGAAGTTGATGTTCTATTATTAAAGTAATATCTTCAAGAACCAACATCTCCAGACCCAAACTTAAAATGCTGCAAAAAAATTTATAAGACTAATAATAGGTTCAAAATATTTCTTGTTATACCACTATCATTTACTCTAAAGAAAATGTACAGGTAAGCCACAATGGAAAAACAGATTCAAGAACAAGCATAAAAATTACAAATTTTCATTATCTTAAATCATACTACTTTGAAAAAAGAACTTTTTTTGCAGTATCTCAGAGCAAAGCAAAAATAGCTCTAGATTAAGTAAGAACACTCACCAAATTGTTAACTTAGTTGAAATATTTATTATGTTTTTAAATATTATTTAATATTTTCAATACTATTTAGGTAAAACTTCAGCCTGTATATGAAGAAAATCTATATATGTATTTATACTTCGTCATCTTTATCATCTTTGGGTCATTCTTCACTCTGAATCTATTCATTGGTGTAATCATAGATAACTTCAACCAACAGAAAAAGAAGATAAGTATTCCTCAGCTCTCAGTTTTCCCCATTCTGAGGTTCTGTCTGCTGTACATCCGAATAATCAGGATACGCATAGTCAACACAGACTTAGATCATTTTTATATTCTTTTCAGTTCACTGTGTAGTCAGTTCAGCTGCAGAGTTTAAGCCTCTAGTTGGTTGCTCCTCTCTAGGTTCGTCCTCTGCAGAGCTGCTATAGTGTCTTTGCGACAAAAAAATAGGACCACTGCTTCAAAGCATCCAGTGGGCCTCCTCTAATGCTCTACCCTTGCTTACAGAGAATTTCAGGAATTATTTCCACCCAGTTTTCTAGCTTCATTTTCTCCCACACCACATTTCTTTATCTACTTCCCTACTCCTCAGTCTATATCTGACATCACGACTAAAACACATTACACACATAGCTACATGGATTTTTTGCCCTTTCTGAACAAGCCATGCTCTTGTACCTCCATGACTTTATATAGGGTATTTTCTTTTCCTGGAATGCTTTGCCTAGCACACCTCTAATCATCTGTTAAGGCCTAGCTTAAGGGTATCCTCCTATATAAAGCCTGTTTCTGAGTCTTTAGGGTTTATTTTGATCTCTACAATACCTTTTTATATATTCTTATACATTTTCCAACTGTTTTCATTTTCCTACTCCACGTGACAACAAGATATTGTGTCTCATGTATCTATTTAATTCTGATAAGTTACATTTTCTAGCATATGGGAAGTACTTAAAATTATTGAATAAAAGAAAGAAAACAGTGAAATGGACTAAGAAAACATTTTTTCTTTCACAAAAATATATTTGAGACCCCTGAGCCTCCTTTAAAACATAATATAATCAAGTTAGCATCCTGTACTAATCAGAGATCTATGTGATTATAGGTTTTACATAATAACAAAGTACTCAGAATTTCACATAAATGAGGAAAGCAGAATATATATATATATATATATAATTCATATATATATATATGAAATGGGATAATTTCCATTTAAAAATTGAGAAAAGACTAAAGACTCAGAAATATTTTTGTACACATACTATTTAACACATGTTGAGATTGTAACCAGTTTTATACTATATCTTTACTTTGGAGGTCAAGACATCTTTATGACAGAGGAACAGAAAAAATACTACAATGCAATGAAGAAACTTGGATCCAAGAAACCTCAGAAGCCCATACCTCGGCCAGCAGTAAGAATTACTCATCTTCTTTAATATTCTAAAGCCTTATTTCCATGTGATGAAATTGGCAGTGCTCTGGATGAGAACATACTGAGTGATATCACCAATGTATAATATGCCCTAATTGTAAAAGTTGATATTGTTTAACACCGTTTACAACTGCCACACTCAATAAGAATTACTAAGTTCTTAAAAAGGAGGTAATGCTCTTTACAGCTTGTCAATTGAAAACATCCCACTTGAGGTTCCCAATAACTGTTTCCAAAGCAGCCTTCATNNNGCTGCCATCTACTGCTTCCAGGAATGTACCCAATCTTGTTATATGGCACTCTCTTGCCATTTAAATAGATGGAGTCTGGAAAACTCCCATCTCACCCCATCACTTCCGTCCATACTATTTGTTCTCTCCATTTCGTATGACTAGAAAATACTCAACCTTCTTAGGAAGGAAAAGGGCACCATCAAAATAGTTTGTTTCACGAAATACACAAAAAAAGAAAAAGAATCAGAACACATACTCTGCAGAGCTTCACAATATATGAAAAGACATAATAATGTTACGTTCATAGAGCTGTACTCTAACTTATCTATCTTAGATGCATAAGGAAACTGAGGCCCCCAAAAAATCGTACCCAAAATCATAAAGCCATTAGAAGAGGTAGAATAAAACAGATAATGACTGACATATTTTGAAGGAGGGAAAGATATATATAATATATAAACCAAAATTCCTAAAGTATTGATAAATGAATTAGGGTATTCACCCATCTAAAAGTCTGTCTGTATCAACCTACTTGGTAAATCCTCATTATGTTTTCATAATTTTTTTGTAAAAAGTATCATAGTTTTTTTAAATCAAGCAAAGCCCACGCATAGTAACAGCCAACTGCCACCAATTTTATGACTTTTTTCATTTCCTTCTCATATTTTAATGTGAAGAGAAATGGAGCACAAAGAATTGTTTAGACTAATGTGAAGGGTGTATAGCTCATGGCCATATATGGAAGGACTTCACCTGCAATTTTACTGGATCATTATTTATGAAATATGCAGATAAACCTGCTCTCTCCTCTCTTTCTAGAACAAATTCCAAGGAATGGTCTTTGATTTTGTAACTAGACAAGTCTTTGATATCAGCATCATGATCCTTATCTGCCTCAACATGGTCACCATGATGGTGGAAACTGATGATCAGAGCAAATACATGACTCTAGTTTTGTCCCGGATCAACCTTGTGTTCATTATCCTGTTCACTGGAGAATTTGTGCTAAAGCTCATCTCTCTCAGATACTACTACTTCACCATAGGCTGGAACATTTTTGATTTTGTGGTGGTGATTCTCTCCATTGTAGGTAAGAATAGTTTAATTACAGAGAAGTACCATTGTAAGTAAAGCTCCCCAAAGCCTGACAGCTGTGCAATACGGAAATTAGATCTGAGAATGTTAATATGTGTAATTCTAAAGTTAACCACTACAATTCATTTTCCTCTAACTGAAGAATGTCAGTATTCAAAAACAGAAAACAATATATTTAGAAATTTCAGAAATAATCTTTGTTTATAATCAGAATATTTCACATGTGGGGATAACTTCAAAGTAACTGAGTATATAATCTTAAATTGCTATGACACTCTGAGATTAATTTGTTGGTTTTTCCAAAAATCAAATTTTATAACATTATAGCATCATTAAATAGAATTCTGTAATCTTTAATTACTAATATGAGGGAGGGGACTCAAATATTTAGTGAAAGTTTATACTCATAACAATCTTGCTGTTTTCATAAACCTTGAAAAGATAAAGCATTCATATAAGCATAAAATATTCACTGTTTAGTTGATTTCTATATTTTTCCATAGGCATGTTTCTGGCTGAGCTGATAGAAAAGTACTTTGTGTCTCCTACCCTGTTCCGAGTGATCCGGCTCGCCAGGATTGGCCGAATCTTGCGTCTGATCAAAGGCGCCAAGGGGATCCGCACGCTGCTCTTCGCTCTGATGATGTCCCTTCCGGCCTTGTTTAACATCGGCCTCCTGCTCTTCCTGGTCATGTTCATCTACGCCATCTTTGGAATGTCCAACTTTGCCTATGTTAAAAAGGAAGCTGGAATTGATGACATGTTCAACTTTGAGACCTTTGGCAACAGCATGATCTGCCTGTTCCAAATTACCACCTCTGCTGGCTGGGACGGACTGCTAGCACCTATTCTCAACAGTGCGCCCCCTGACTGTGATCCCGACACAATTCACCCTGGAAGCTCAGTTAAGGGGGACTGCGGGAACCCCTCTGTCGGGATTTTCTTTTTTGTCAGTTATATCATCATCTCATTTCTGGTCGTGGTGAACATGTACATCGCTGTCATCCTGGAGAACTTCAGTGTTGCTACTGAGGAAAGTGCAGAGCCCCTGAGCGAGGATGACTTTGAGATGTTCTATGAGGTCTGGGAGAAGTTTGATCCCGATGCCACCCAGTTTATAGAGTTCTCCAAGCTCTCTGATTTTGCAGCTGCCCTGGATCCTCCTCTTCTCATAGCCAAACCAAACAAAGTCCAGCTCATTGCCATGGACCTGCCCATGGTCAGTGGGGATCGGATCCACTGCCTCGACATTTTATTTGCCTTTACAAAGCGTGTTTTGGGTGAGAGTGGAGAGATGGATGCCCTTCGAATACAGATGGAAGACCGGTTCATGGCGTCAAATCCCTCCAAAGTCTCCTATGAGCCCATCACAACCACTCTGAAACGCAAACAAGAGGAGGTGTCTGCTGCTATCATTCAGCGTAATTTCAGATGTTATCTTTTAAGACAAAGGTTAAAAAGGGTATCAAGTGAATATAACAAAGAGGCAATTAAAGGAAGGATTGACTTACCTATCAAAGAAGACATGATTATTGACAAATTAAATGGAAACTCCACCCCAGAAAAAACAGATGGAAGTTCCTCTACCACATCTCCTCCTTCCTATGACAGTGTAACAAAGCCAGACAAAGAAAAGTTTGAGAAAGACAAACCAGAAAAAGAAAGCAAAGGGAAAGAGGTCAGGGAAAATCAAAAGTAAAAAAGAAACAAAGAATTATCTTTGTGATCAATTGTTTACAGCCTACGATGGTAAAGTCTATGTGTCAACTGGACTCCCAGAGGAGGTCTATGCCAAACTGACTGTTTTAATAAATACTCATGGTCAGTGCCTATAACAAGACAGTGACCTCTCCATCACTACAACTCTGTGAGTCAGGGTATCAACAAGATTGACAAGAGGTTGCTGTTTTCATTACCAGCTGACACTGCTGAAGAGAAATTCAATGGCTATCTAGACTGTAGGGATAATTGTGCAAAGTGATCGTTGTAACTACACCAAACACCTTTAGTACAGTACTTGCATCCACTCTATTTTTAACTTCCATATCTGCCATATTTTTACAAAATTTGTTCTAGTGGATTTCCTTGCTCCCTAATTCATAGTTTATTCATAATACTACGTCACTATTTTTGTAAATGCAGTTTAAGTTGAGAAAAAACATATAAGAGCCCTGTGATCCTACTCCATAAGTCTCTCAAATAATTAGCAAAAGTGTTTTGAGAGATAAAATTCGCACTCAAAACCAGAAAAAAAATATTCTAATGTCAATAATTTCAGGTACTTCCGTTTTCTAGATGGCTTTAATTTTGAAAGTGTTTTAGTCTGTTACATTTGTTTATATCTGAACAGTTATGTGCCTGTAAAGTCTTCTCTAATTTTTAAAGGATTATTTTTATGCAAATATTGTTTCAGCAAGTGCAAATTTTATTCTAAGTTCCAGAGCTCTATATTTAATTTGGTTAAATGCTTTCCAAAAACAAAATGAAAAAAAATCTAGAAAAAGTATATCTAAAGTGTCACTTTAGAATAGTTGTCCCACTTTTTGCTGCGGTATTGCTTTGCCATCTTCTACTCTCAGCAAAGCTGACATTTTATGTCAATTCAACACCCCCTGTTATGTAAATAGTTATTTTATCCTGTGGTGCATGTTTGGGCAGGAATATATATATATATTCTGCTAAACAACATCTATTAAATCAAATATGTACCACAGTGTATGTGTCTTTTGCGAGCTTCCAACAGGGATGTATCCTGTACCATTCATTAAACATAAATAGTTTGAAGACTATCACTAATGCATGTTAATATTGCCTATGCTGCTCTATTTTACTCAACCCATTCTTCACAAGCCTTGGTTAGAAGAAGTCACATGTTGGTAGAGTGAATTCAAACAGCTCTATCCAGTATGTCAAGCAGAATAGCTTGCAGTTACTTAGAAGTACCTTTACTTTTGCATTTTTAATTCAACTTGAGTGTCATATGGTGTCTCTCTATATTTCAAAAAAACACACTGCGTACTGCCTATTGTCAAAACCTATACTTCATATTTTGCTAAAAATATGTCCAAAACTTGTTTAAATATAAATAATGTAAAAATATGATCAATTTTATTTGTTGCATTTTGTACATAAGAAAATTATTTTCAGGTTGATGACATGGCAATTTATTTTACTTTATGCTTTTGCTTTTTATTTTTAATCACAACTCCAAACTTTTGAATCCATAAGACTTTTCAATGGATAATTTCCTAAAATAAAAGTTAGACAATGGGTTTTGTGGATTTCTTTGTTATAATATATTTTCTACCATTCCAATAGGAGATACATTGGTCAACATGCAAACTTAGATCATTTTTTTACCAACTATGGTTGCCTCAATATTACCCATTATTCATGGAAATTTTTTTTTACTCAAACTTTTGTAGTATTTGCTTATGCAGACTAGTCTTATTTTTTTAATTCTTGCTACACTAGAGCTATTAGAGAAATAACATGGGCTCTGTCCTTTTTAGCCATGAACGAAGTGGCAAAGTTGTGCAATTACCTAACACAATATAAATTTTGTTTTTTGCACAGACCAAAAGTTTAATGTTAACCTTTTACAAAACTATTTACTTGTAGTGTACTAATGAACTGCATGCAGGGAATTGCTATTACTAAAAAGAATGGTGAGCTACGTCATTATTGAGCCAAAAGAATAAATATTTCATTTTTTATTATATTTAATTTCTTGGCCTCTGTTTTTTTTTTAATTGATGGATGTTTAAAATATACATAATTAATGAAACCTGTACTTGGTCTGACATTTGTATACATAAAAGTTCACATGCACTTTATAACAACCTAATACATGATTCACCAAGGAGTACCACAGAATAAAAGCTCTGAAAAGCAGTTTTTGTGAACTTTTTGTGTGCAAAGGATCAAATCCACATGCTCCAACTTGCAGCTTCAGTAACAACAATAGTAGCCATTGACAGTGGTTGTCAATACTAATTACTTCCCTTGGCTGTAAGAATTTTAATCTCAACTCCTCTCGGTGTTATTGATGCCTTCACCAAATTTCTTAGTAGGTAGCAAAGGTTATATACTTTGTTATTAAATGTGTTTTATGAACTATTTACATATAAAGTATTAATAATTAATAATTAACATAACTAATCATTAATATTAGTAATTAACATAATTAATTTATGTTAACTTTTTTCCAGGGCCATTGGATTTATGTCATCTCAAAAGCAAATGTTTATTCTCAGTGGAAAACCCCAGTTGTAAGGCAAAGTAGATCTAAATAAGCATTTCATAATTTCCTCAATGTAAATGATATAAACTAGCTTCAGAAGAATTCATTGGCTTCTTTCTGCTAAAGCCAGTTTTCAGATCTCACCAACACCACAGAGAAGTGAAGTATTACTTTGCAAAACGCTTAGCCTTTTTATGCATCCCATCATATAATTTTGGCCAAGTATTCTATTAGTTGATATGCATTACAGCTAAATGATTATCTTCCAAAATAGTCACAAGAGCCTTCAGCTGAAAAAAAATACTTTTAAAAATATACTTATCTAGGGGCACCTGGGTGGCTCAGTTGTTAAGCATCTGCCTTCGGCCCAGGGCATGATCCCAGCGTTCTGGGATTGAGCCCCACATCAGGCTCCTCCGCTGGGAGCCTGCTTCTCCCTCTCCCACCCCCCTGCTTGTGTTCCCTCTCTAGCTGGCTGTCTCTCTCTCTCTGTCAAATAAATAAATAAATAAAATCTTTAAATATATATATATATACTTATCTAGCTAACGGATAATCTGAAAATGCTGTTCAGAATATAGGGCTGTTAATATAGTTTAATAGATTTTTTAAATAACTAATTCCACAAGAAAAAACTACTATTGAACTTCATGACAAAATTCTGTTTAAAATAACATACTAGAAAAAAATTTTTAAAATAAAATAGTAGAAATAATCAACTTAGAAATAACAATACTATGAAATTACGGAAACTTAAACTCACCAGTAAGTGATACTGAATGGCTGCCCGTTAGTAAGGGAAGAACATTTGTATGGAGGAAAAAAATGGATATTCCAGTTTTTATATATTATAGCCAAAAGATAATGGCTATATAAATTTATGTGTTTACTAATTTTCAAATAACAAGAATACAATAAAATAACATGAAAATCATTCTTATGCATTTCAAACCATTCAGTAGTAATCACAAAGAAAGTTCTTGCTGACCATTTTTGCAGAGTTGGAAAATACCAAAAAGATTGGACCAAGAATTCTAGCACTTGTCTCTCAATATCAGTTCTGGCATCAAATTAGCAATGTAATTCAGGCAAATCTAATTCTGGCCCCTCAGATTCCTCCTCTTTTGAATGAGGCTATTGCCTCTAGTAGGTCTTTAATTCTAAAATTCTATGTTCAAAGTCAACTTGTCTATTCAAAGTGATTAATCTTCTCTATATGGGTAATACTTAAGGAAAAAATACAAATTGTCAATAAACCTTTTAAGACATTACACAGATAAGCTTAAATAGACAGAACCACATTTGGCTTTGCCTTCAGCCCATTAAGAAAAAAGTTTTCTTGTCCTCAAAAATTTTATGACACAAGGTGAAGGATGCTTTAAATAAATGAAAGGATGGCTATTATTTCTTCTTTATGGTGTTATAGATTTCTAAAAGACAACACCTGATATATAACAAAAGTGAGGAGCGCCTGGGTGGCTCAGCTGGTCAAGCTTCTGCCTTCAGCTCAGATCATGATCCCAGGGCCCCTCATGGGGCTCCCTGCTTAGATGGGAGTCTGCTTCTCCCTGTCCCTTCCCCTGCTTCTGTTCTCTCAATCTCTCTCTCTCTCTCAAATAAAGATATTAAAAAAAGATATATACTAAAACAAAGTCACTAATAATTTACAACTTTACTTGTAAAATTGTCTACAACCACCAGTGTACTTCCTTCTTCTTTGTCATTAACATTTGCCACAAAACCTCAAGTTGGGCTTTAGTCTTATATTCCCTAGAGCACTGTTTTTATTACGAAAGAGTAAAAGACACACATCATTTTCTTATAATAGCATCTAAATCATTTTATTTTTTTCAAAAACTGTTGTTGTTATTAACTCCTATGGATCCTTTTTTCAGCATTATTTCTCCCTTCCTCTCCTCTGCAGAATCTCTCTGTTCTCCCTAATTCAGCCAGTTGACATAATGAAATACATATCTGAAACCTTCTAAACCTGACAGCGCCCCATTGCTCAGAATATCAATCTTCCCTTCCATTATGGAGTAAAAACAGAACAAATCCCTGCGTAATCTGCCCCTTACCTATTCCGCTGCTAATATCCATCACTGACCACCACTCTACAACTCATGCCTCTTACCCCTCAGAATTGCACACTCTCCAGGTACATAATGTTTTAACATCTCTCCTGTCTTGGACATCTGTCTATTGTCTTTGCCTGAAATGTCCTACCCTCTCTTTTTTCCCCTGGCAAATCATTGCTTCTCTTTCAAGAACTGGCTCAAGTATCATCATCATTTAGGAAGCTTACTCAGAGTTCGCCAAGTAGAATAAATCATTTCTCCTGAGACTTCCTAATGTGATCTATGATGGTGTGGATCATACTGTGCTGTATTACCTCCTTTGCATTTATCACTTTTTAATAGATTGTAGCACATCCAATGTATGGGACAGATCATATTAATTTCGTCACCCTTCTTTCCTTCAGGACTAGCAGAATACGTGACTATCAATATTCAGATATATTGTTAGTAGAATTGATTCTTGCAGAAACACACAAATATATTTAAGTGCCAAACAAGAAATACTAATAAACTTTTTCAGTCCTTATAGAGGACACATCTCAAATTTATTAACATGTAAATTCAGACAATACACCTTTATAATCAGTTGAAATATATACAAATATCTTGGAAATACTGTGCACCTAGTAACTATGTTAACAAGTAATTTTTTTACCTAACAAAAACTACTGAAACAAAAACTCTAGCAGTGAAATAACTTTATTGAGTTGTCTTCAGTAGAAATATGTTGCATAGATAAAAACAGACTCAGGTTTAATCTCACTATCTTGATGTAGATAGTCTTAACTTTAATAATTCATGAGTACACTGGTAATATACTAATAACTTTAGGAATCTGCTGGATAAACATATATTTTACCATATAATGGGACAACTATCCTAACCTCCCCCCATCATAAAATATCTAAAAATGGAGGGTAAACTATTATTAAAAGACCATTTCTAATGTATAGTTGGGCATACAAGAAAGCAAGGGAAATTCCCTGGGGCTGATGGAGAAAGGCAAGCAAACACTGAAGTCAGATGATACTTGGTGGGCTTCTATTGATCCCAGTGACCTATAGCTTGGTTTAAATTGCTTAGGTACAAGAAATAGAACACAAAGATTTGGCTCCAGTATGGGTTAGTGACCCTGAATAAATTCAAGGCACATAAAAAGCTACAGTTGTTTCCCCCCTCCCCAAAAGCTACACACTTAATAAAAGCATTTTCAAAAAGCAGTATTGCAAAAGCAGACAGGAAGGCAACAAGGCAAGCAGTTTTTTCTGTCTTGTCTTAGCTCTGAGTTTATGTGGAAAAGCCTCTCTTGAGACTCACAGCCATTGGTCCAGAATTCACCTGGATTTATGGCCCAAATTTATACTATCCGCCTAGTACAAGATACTACAAGCCAAAAATTCAAGTTGCTAGTAGTTCCAGGCTTCTGTGAGAAAATAACTGAAATCCTTCCTGAAACATCTTAGCCCAGGCCTCAAAGATATCCCACAAATAAAGTCCAAGAAACATGAAATCACAGTAAGAAAAATAACAAAACAATGAGAAAACAAAGCTGCCAGATGAGAAACGGAGAACATATCAACAAATTCTTCAGATATAGGATATAAGCATATTTAAAAGCATTTTAAAAAGAGGGGTTAAAAAGTATGAATAATGGTGAAAAATAAACATTATGAGACATACTTGAAAAAGAATATTATGCCATTTCTAGAAATGAATTGAAATTAAAACAATCTGTAAGACTTAAATATCGGGTTACATGGGACTGAAGAGAGAAATCATGAATTAGAATCTGAAAAACTTACAAGAAAAACAGCAGAGGCAAAAAGCTAAGATGTATGAAACTCTTAAGAGAATTTCGGTAAAGGTGAGAAGGTACAAAACACTTGGAATTCCAAAAGAAAAATTAACATATTAACAATTAGTGAATATTTGATTACAAAATGATTAAGAATTCTTTATTATTGATAATGGACACAAATTCTAACATTCGGGAATCACAAAAATCCTAATAAAAATAAATGAAAACCATAACCAGACAACTCTTAATAAATTTCAGAATAAAGTACAAGAGAAAATCTTAAAACTAAATAGAAAATGTCTGTTAAAACCAGTATTTTATATCCAGGAAAAAAGTATCTTTAAGAATAAAAAAGAAATGAAAACATTTGTTATTGGGAGTTTAA
This sequence comes from Ursus maritimus, assembly GCF_017311325.1. Classification (NCBI taxonomy): domain Eukaryota; kingdom Metazoa; phylum Chordata; class Mammalia; order Carnivora; family Ursidae; genus Ursus; species Ursus maritimus. Next base: position 64,628,012 of record NW_024423343.1, read on the forward strand.
GAACCTAAAACATAAAAATTCAGAAAAGTGAAAAAGTAACAGTTTTGGAAGAATATCAGACAAATACTAAAAAAATAAATACTCATGAAAGAAATTGAGGAAGACACAAAGAAATGGAAAAATGTTCCATGCTCATGGATTGGAAGAACAAATATTGTTAAAATGTCTATGCTACCTAGAGCAATCTATACATTCAATGCAATCCCTATCAAAATACCATCAACATTTTTCACAGAGCTGGAACAAATAATCCTAAAATTTGTATGTAGCCAAAGGAATACTGAAAAAGAAAAAGCTGGTGGCATCACAATTGTGGACTTATATTACAAAGTTGTAATCATCAAGACAGTATGGTACTGGCCCAAAAACAGACACATAGATAAATGGAACAGAATAGAGAACCCAGAATGGACCCTCACCTCTCCGTTCAACTAATCTTCGACAAAGCAGGAAAGAATATCCAATGGAAAAAAGACAGTCTCTTCAACAAACAATGTTGGAAAAATTGGACAGCCACATGCAGAAGAATGAAACAGGTCCATTTTCTTACACTATACACAAAAATAGACTCAAGAGACCTGAATTTGAGACAGGAATCCATCAAAATCCTAGAGAAGAACACAGGTAGTAAAGTCTGTGACCTCGGCCACAGCAACTTCTTGCTAGACACACCTCCAAAGGCAAGGAAAACAAAGGCAAAAATGAACTACTGGGACTTCATCAAGATGAAAAGCTTTCGCACGGCAAAGGAAACAGTCAACAAAACCAAAAGACAACTGACAGAATGGGAGAAGATATTTGCAAATGTCTTATTAGATAAAGGGCTAGTATCCAAAATCTGTAAAGAACTTACCAAACTCAACACCCAAAGAACAAATAATCCACTCAGGAAATGGGCAGAAGACATAAACAGACATTTCTCCAAAGAGGACATATAAATGGCCAACAGACACATGAAAAAATGCTCAACATCACTCGGCATCAGGGAAATACAAATCAAAACCACAAAGAGATACCATCTCACACCAGTCAGAATGGCTAAAATTAACAAGTCAGGAAACGACAGGTGTTGGCGAGGATGCAGAGAAAGGGAAACCCTCTTACACTCTTGGTGGGAATGCAAGCTGCTGCAGCCACTCTGGAAAATAGTATGGAGGTTCCTCAAAAAGTTGAAAACAGAGCTACCCTATGACCCAGCAATTATACTACTGGGTATTTACCCCAAAGATACAAATGCAGTAATCCAAAGGGGCACCTGCACCCTAATGTTTATAGCAGCAATGTCCACGATAGCCAAATTATGGAAAGAGCCCAAATGTCCATTGACAGATGAATGGATAAAGATGCATATATATATACACAATGCAATACTACTCAGCCATCAAAAAAAAAAAAAAATGAAATCTTGCCGTTTCCAACGAGAGAAAGACAATTATCATATGATTTCACTCATATGTGGAATTTAAGAAAATAGAGGATCATGGGGGAAGATAGGAAAAAATAAAACAAGATGAAATCAGGGAGGGAGACAAACCAGAAGAGACTCTTAATCATAGGAAACAAACTGAGGGTTCCGGGGGGGAAGAGGGATGAGGAGATGGAGTAACTGGGCGATGGACATTAAAGACGGCATGGGATGTAATGAGCACTGGGTGTTATATAAGACTGATGAATCAGTGAACTCTACCTCTGAAACTAATAATACATTATATGTTAATTAATTGAATTTAAATTTTAAAAGATAAGGGAAACACAAATACTTACATATTTTTATTATTAGAGTCAAAATAGGTTTAAAACTCCAAGATATAACTATTTCAAACTGGATGCACCTATTAAGCTTATCTTTAAAATACACAAAACAAAAATCTATTCAATTACAAGGAGAAATAGACAAATCTATCACATAAAGAAGATTTTAACATACTTCCCTGAATAACTGATGGCTCAAGCGGATAGAAAATCTAAACGAATATGCAAATTATGGTTACAATTAATAGTTTCACCTATTAGACATACAAAGAACTCTGCAACATCGGCAACTCTGCAAAAAAGTCTCTGGATTTTTTTTAATGTACATGTCACATGTATTAAAATGCATTAAATGAAAGACCAAAATACAAATGTCAAAAAATTTCATAGAATTGGTATCAAACAGAGAACACTATGGTCTCTATTTGGAATCCAATAGGGGCACCTGGGTGGCTCAGCTGGTAAGCACCCAACTCTTGGTTTCGGCTCAGGTCACGATCTCAGGGTTGTGAGATCAAGCCCTGAGTGGGGCTCCATGCTGGGCATTGAGTCTGCTTAAGATTCTCTCTCGCTCTGCCTCTGCCCCCCCCACCAAAAAGGAATGCAATTAAATTAGGAATCTAACTTTTTGGAATATTTGGGGGCTGAAAAATGCACTTCTAGTTTCCAGTCCTAGAAATGGTGAGGGAGCTAATATCAGACCAATGCTCTGATAACAACCATAAATCTTGAACAAAATACACTTATCTGTGGGTACTAGAGAGTAACCCCCAAAAGCCAGAGGAAATGGCACTAGGTGAGCTTCCTGTTTATTATGGCTTTTGTCTGAATTCAGGACCAGTCAGTACTGAGCTGAAATTCAGATAAAAATCTGCAGTCTTACTGATTGAGAACTCAGAGGACAGAGTTTAAAACAATCACAGCAGCTGAAGAGTTACAGAAACACAGATGGGAAGCCCCAAATTCAGCATATTAACTGAATTCTCTGGCTGATTCTTGAACTTTGCATGTGTGGGCTAGATTTAAAGCAGTCATTGCCAAGACATACAGATTCAGAGTTTTCAGTCGTTGTCCACCACAAGAAGACAGAGAGTCTAGAGTTAAGTTCGGCCAATATTCTTCGGAGGTAAAGGAGAAAAGCCAGAAAATCTGCAAGATTTCTTTCACAATACTCAAAAGAAAAGGCAAACAATGGAGGCCCAAATGTTAGATTTAACTGCCAGGAATTCCAAAGTGTTTCAATTATAATCAAGGATTGTAAAGGAATATATGCTTGTAATGAATGAACATTATGGAAATATCAGAAGAAAAAATACAAACTATAAAATAAATCAAAAGAAAATTTGAGAATTGAAAAATACAGTATCTGATATAATCTAATCTAGGATATTAAAAATGTTAGAAGATAAGGAACTTAAAGATCAATAGAAATTAACAAATCTGAAAATACACTTCTTTATAACTTAAGAATATTAAAAAAAATAAAATGAAGGTTTCTTTTTCTCCACATCCTTGACAGTACTTATTTCTTGTGTTATTGTTTTTAGCCATTCTGACAGGTGTGAGATGATATCTTACTGTAATTTTGATTTCCATCTCCCTAATGATTAGTGATATTAAGCACATTTCCATGTGTCTGTTGGCCATTTATATATTTCTTTGGAGAAATATCTGTTCATATCTTATGCCCATCTTTAATTGAATTATTTGTTTTTTTGGTGTTGAGTTGTATAAGTTCTTTTGGATATTAACTCCTTATTGGATATTTCATTTACAAATATCTTCTCTCATTCAGCAGATTGTCTTTTAGTTTTGTTGGTTGTTTTCTTTGCTGTGCAAAAGCTTTTTATTTTGATGTTGTCCCAATAGTTCATTTTTGCTTTTGTTTCCCTTGCCTTAGGAAACATATCTAAAAAAATTTTGCTATGGCCAATGTCAGAGAAATTACTGCCTGTGTTCTCTTCTAGGATTTTTATGGTTTCAGGTCTAATATTTAGGTCTTTAATCCATTTTGAGTTTATTTTTGTGTATGGTGTAAGAAGGTGGTCCAGTTTCAGTCTTTTGCATATAGCTGTCCAATTTTCCCAACACCATTTGTTGAAGAGATTGTCTTTTTCCCATTGTATATTCTTGCCTCCATTGTCATATATTAATTGACCATATAATCATGGGTTTATTTCTGGGCTCTCTATTCTGTTCTATTGATCTATGTGTCTATTTCTGTGCCAGTATCAGACTGTTTTGAGTACTACAGCTTTGTAGTATATCTTGAAATCTAAGATTATGATACCTCCAGTTTGTTCTTCTTTTTCAAAACTGCTTAGTAATTATACTACTGGGTATTTACCCAAAAACAAATTCAAAGACATACATGGACCCCTATATTTACTGCAGCATTATTTACAATAGTCAAGATATGGAGGCAACCCAAGTGTCCATTGATAAATAAATGGATAAAGAAGATGTGGCATACAATAGACTATTACTTAGCTATAAGAAAGAAAGAGATCTTGTCATTTGTAACAATATGGATGGATCTAGAGGGTATAAGCTAAGTGAAATAAGTCAAAGAAAGATGAATACTATATGATTTCATTTGTATGTGGAATTTAAGAAACAAAACAAACAAAGAAAGGGAAAAAGAGACAAACAAAAGACTGTTAAATATAGAGAACAAACTGATGGCTGCCAGAAGGGAAATGGGTGAAAGGATGGGTGAAACAGGTGAAAGGGATTAAGAGTTCAATTATCTTGATGAGCACTGGGTAATGTATAGAATTGTTGAATCACTATATTGTACACCTGAAACTTACATAACACCATACGTTAATTATACTGAAATTTTTTTAAAAAGCACAAGTCTTAGTTAATAAAATTTACACAACATTGCTGAAAACAAAGATCTAAGTAAAAAATTTTTAAATTTTTAAAAATGAAAACTAGAAAATAGAGCTTGACAATATAAAATCACTACACTGTAGTAATTGTGAAATGGAGCTAAAGTGGTACTTAGAGATAAATTTATCAACAGAAATCTTTTTGTTAGAAAATAAAGATCACTAAAACTTAGTGAACTGAGGAATAATTTAAAAACAAGAGAATAATTCCAAGGCAATTAGAAGCAAGATGACTGATAGATAGATAGACAGATAGATAGAAACTTAATGAAATACACAAAAACATATATGTATTAGAATGAACAAAGACAAAACGAACAAAAATAAAGTTGGTTCTTGGAAATAAAATTAATATATTTTAAACCTCTGATAAGACTGACCAAAAAAAGTAAACAATATGAGGAATTAAAAAAACACAAAATCATAGGTATTGCTGAGATTAAAAATAATAATAATAATGGAATAGAATGCAATAGACTGCTTTACACAAAAGTTTTGGAAAAAAGGCAAAATAAATGCATTCTGAGAAAATTAGCACACCAACAGTGAAAGTAAAATAGTAACAAACATTTTTGTAAAATTTTTAATTTTTAAGAAGTCTAATTAATAGTTAAAATCATTGCCCCTCCAACATATAAGGAGAGACTAGACACATATGGTTTCAAATTGCAAGCAAATTTCAAGTAAAAGATAATCATATAAAAACCTTTCCACAGATTAGAAAAAGAATAAAACATGCCCAAACCCATCTTAGAAGCTAAACTAAACCTTGATACCAAACCTACACAAGAACAGTAGCAGAAAGAAAAATTACTGGCCAATTTTACTCTTAACATAAATAAATAAATAAATAAATAAATAAATAAATAAATAAATAAATAAATACACACACACACACACACACATATACATATATATAATCTAAATCCATCAATATATTAAAAATGTAAAATAGATGCATCTTTTAGAATGGCAGAGTAAGAGACTCAGAGGGCTCTCTCACTAGCAAAACAACTATTTAAGTGGTGAAAAGTATTAAGAACAATTATTTAAGTTCTGGAAATCGTCTTAAGAGTGTATAGTGAAGAGAGAAACATTTCTTCAAGAAAATCTAGTAAATATCATTAAGAACAGTGAGCGTCTGTGGCATTTGAGCCATAACTCACTGTCTTCCCCTGCTCCCAGTTTCATGTTACGAAAGCTCTATCCTGGGCACTCCAAGAACGCAGGACTCCCTCTGCCCCAGTGCCCAGTTAGAAGAGGAACAAGCTGCCTTCATTTCTCATCCCCATCCCCATTCCCATCCCCAGCCACAGACTGCAGAAATTCTATTCCAAATAGGCATAACTGAGAGAACTGGATAACTCTTCCCCAACTCAGTCCCATCTGCAGAGCAGAAGTGCTACTACATGGTTGGCCGGCCCAAAATACTGGCATCCCAACTGCCCCCACAACAGCTTATTCACAGGGCACTGTTTCCTCTCCAGGAGGGGTAAATCTATACAAGGGGCTGCCACTCACCATAGAGTGCCCACTCCTTAAGCAGGACTCTGACTCCAATTCAGTTGTAGTGGTATGGGAGTTCTGTCCAGAGGAGAAGACAGGCCACAGGAGACAAAGAGTTCCAGAACATTCCTGAGAGGACTGACTATTTGGAACATAAAGTGCAGAATTCCATGTCTAAGAGTGTTATAAAAAACAATCGATATCTTGATGGACATTTATTAAGAGAATGCTAGTAGCTCTGTGTTATTTGGAGTTAGTTGGACAACTAGGTAGTCAGGGCTAGGGTCCCCAGCAAGAAAATATGGAGTCAGGACAGCTGAGATAAAACAGCACTAACATCCTGTTTTGCAGCTAAAACAGGACCACACTAGTGTTCTGTTTTGCAGCCTCTGCATAAATGACTTATGCAAAACATCCTAAAATATGACAATTAACCACAAGGCATTTGTCCCTATCACGGGCAAGGGGCAGCTAGGACATAAGCCCCCAGATGACAGCCAAAAAGACCATCAGCACATTGACATTAACCTAATAGGTAGAGAGATATTTGACCAAAACCCTGGTTAGCATGACTCAGCACACCCTGATTGCTTAAGATAGCTCTGCAAAAGAGCTCATAAAAACCCCTACACTTAGAAACTCCAAGAGCAACCCTCTCCGGCCCCCCTCCCTTTCCAGGAGCTTTATACTATCACTCAATAAACTTTGCTTTGCTGCCCACCACTCTTTGTGTGCCTGCAACAATGTTACAAGCAAAACAGTAGAACAGCCAGACGTTTAATAGAGTGAACCAAGGAACAGAAAGCTGAAACAAACCCTCTTGAGGTCACAGCCAATTCTGTGGGTCAAGAAGCCTATATGCACGCACTAGGCTTGAGCCGTTCAGGAGAAATCAGAACAAGCACACATTAAAGCCCCCAAACTGCACACAAACTCATTAACACAGGACAGTTTGCTCACCTACATAAGGGTTTTAAATACAATCTCTGACCAAATACTGAACAATAAACTATTCTAACCAAGGGTGACTCTTATTCACTAAAAATAAATTCAGAATCATGCCCGGCAGTCTAAGACTGTGTGCATGTTTAAGGTTGTACTCCCTCAGGAGCACGGAGGAGAATTCCAAGTTACGAGTCCCTGTCTGAACATGAAGCCAAAACCCCAAACTCCCTGAACGGGGACAACAGTCTCCAAGCCACATATACATCCAATAGCAAAGAGTAAAAATCTAACTGGATAAGGGGGCTTAACTACAACCTTTGACTAATAATAAGTAGTTAATGTGGACCCAAGGGCAACACCAAGGTATCCAGGCTAAGACAGAAAAATAAGGGAAAACAATCTGAGCAGGAAAATCAGAGGCTGCACACCATAGAGGAAATAGACTTTACAAAACTTGTTCAGCCAAATTTTAAAAATTAAAAAACAAGCCCCCAAACAAATAATAACAACAAGCTCAGACTACGGTAGGAGGGATCAGATATTCTAGAGTTGAAAGGCACAATAACTACAGTGAAAAATTTACTCAAGGGGTTCAAGAGTGAATCTGAGCTGGTAGAACAAAAAAGTCAGCAAAGTTGATTAAAGATGAATAGGAATTATACAAAGTGAAGAATAGAGAGAGAGAGAGAGAGAGAAATGAAGAAACATAAACAGCCTCAGAGAAATGTGAGCACACCAACATATGTGTAATGGCAGTGCCAAAAGGAGAGAAGAGAAAAAGAAAAAGTATTTGAAGAAATGATGGCTGCAAACTCCCCAAATCTGATGAAAAACATTAATCTACACATCCAAGAAGACAAGTACTGGTGAGCACACAGAGAAATGGGAACTCCTGCACAATACTGGTGGGAATGCAAACTGGTGCAGCTGCTATGGAAAACGGTATGAAGATTCCTCAGAATATTAAAAACAGAACGACCATATGATCCATCAGTCCCACTTCTATTTACCCAAAAGAATTTAAATCAGGATCTTAAAGATATTAGCACTCCCATTTTCACTGAAGCACTATTCAATATAGCCAAGATGTACAAACAACCCAAATGTCCAATGACAGATGAATGGCTAGAGAAAATGTGGTATACACATACAATGTAATACTATTCAAGAATGAAGTTCTGCAATATGAGACAACATGGATGAACCCTGAGGACATCACGCTAAGTGAAATAGAGGCAGTCACAGAAAGACAAACACTGCATAATTCTACTCATATGAAATATCTAAAAATAATCAAATTCATAGATTCAAAAATTGGAATGGTGGTTGCCAGGGTCTGAGGGAGGGGGAAAATGGGGAGTTACTAATCAACAGGCATAGTTTCATTTAAACAAGACGAATAAGCTCTAGAAATCTGCTGTACAACACTGTACCTATAGTTAACAATAATGCATCACACACTTCAAAATTCGTTAAGCACACAAATCTCATGTTAAGTGCTCTTACCACAATAAAATAAAAATGTAAAAATAAATAAAGCTTGTTGAGACTTTATGATATACACAGTTGACCCTTCAACAACACAGGTTTGAACTGCGTTGAGTCCACTTATATGCATTGTTTTCTTGTTAAATACAGTATAGTACTATATATAAAATGCATTTTCTCTTCCTTATGACTTTCTTAATTCCATTTTCTTTTCTCTAGCTTACCTTATTTTAAGAATACAGTATATAATACCTATAAGGGGCGGTTTTATGTTATCAGTATGGCTTCCAGTAAACAGGAGGTTATCAGTAGTTAAGTTTTGGGGGTGTCAAAGTTACACACAGACATGACGGGGGGGGGGGGGG